>NC_029780.3:68899397-68900359 GCF_000817695.3 Arachis duranensis | reverse complement strand
GTGTTGGTTATGGTTGTAAGGTTTGTGGTTTTGTGGTTGGGTTTGCTGGTTTCCCCACCCAAAGTTTGGGTGGTTTTTCCATCCTGGGTTGTAAGTGTTGGAATGTGGATCATATGGTTGCCTTTGTTGGTTTCCCACATAGTTGGCCTCTTCCCAATCATCTCCTTCAGTGTTTGTTTCCTCTTGATCTTGTGTGTGTATTGCAGCCACTTGCTTTGTGTCTAATTTCCTTGTGAGCTCTGCTAACTGCTTGGCAAACACCTTGTTTTGGGCTAGAATTGTATCAACATGGTTCAGCTCCATGACTCCCTTAGTGTTGTGCCTTTCTGAAGCATAGTAATACTCATTTCAGCCACTGTCTCAATCACTTCAATGGCTTCTTCCACAGTCTTTTTCCTGTTCAATGAGCCTCCTGATGAATGGTCTACAGCCTTCCTTGATTCATAAGAAAGTCCATCATAGAAGATGTGCAATTGCACCCAGTCAGGGAACATGTTTGGTGGGCAATTCCTTGTCAACTCTTTGAACCTCTCCCATGCCTCGTAGAGCGTCTCACCATCTTGTTGTCTAAAGGTTTGAACCTCAGATCGAAGCCTATTGATCTTTTGTGGGGGGTAGAAACGTGCCAGAAACTTGCTCTCCACCTCATCCCAGGTTGTTAGGCTGTCCCTTGGGAATGATTCCAGCCACATAGCTGCCTTGTCCCTAAGTGAAAATGGGAACAAGAGCAGTTTATAGGCATCATCCTGGACTCCATTGGACTTCACAGTGTCGCAAATTCTCAAGAATTTTGTGAGATGTTGGTTTGGATCTTCATTAGCACTCCCACCAAATGAACAATGGTTTTCCACCAGTGAGATTAGCTGTGGTTTGAGTTCAAAATTGTTGGCCTGAATGGGTGGTTTCTGAATGCTACTATCACAATTCCCAGAGGTTGGGTTTATGTATGAACCAAGAACCCT
>NC_029780.3:68898546-68899130 GCF_000817695.3 Arachis duranensis | reverse complement strand
AGAACACACCACAAGCAACAAACAAGTGGAATACTCTTGGTTACTGGAAGAGTATTGGTTAGAGCAGTGAGGAATTAATTCAAATAGTTAGTGGGTTAGTGAGTTAGTTGCTTGAATTTAAAGGCATAAAGAAAGAAAAAGCAAATCACAGAGTGCAGAAGTTAAGATCAACAAGTAACTTGAACTAAATTAACAAAACAAGAAAAATGCTCAATCTAGTTAACTTCCAATTGGAGAATTGTCAATCGAAAACCAATCCCCGGCAACGGCGCCATAAACTTGGTGCGCTATAACTGGGTATAGCTACGATTAAGGGAAATTGCACGAACGGCAAAATTCCTTCCGGCAAGTGCACCGGTTATCGTCAAGTAAAAACTCACAATAGAGTGAGGTCGAATCCCACAAGGATTGGTTGGATGAGCAATTCGAATTAGAAGTTTGATTAGTTGAGCGGAATCAAGAATTGGGTGTGAATTGCATAAAGTAAATTGGCGGGAAATGTAAATTGCAAGGAATTGAAATGACTGAATCTTAAATTGCGAGAATTAAAGTGCGAGAAGTTAAATTGCTGAAATTAAAAGGGA
>NC_029780.3:68895647-68896770 GCF_000817695.3 Arachis duranensis | reverse complement strand
AGTTTGAGGTCAAACTGGAGGTTAAACGTGGAATGCTCATTAGTGCCATTTTTCATCCTGGCGTTTAACTTCCAGTTTGAGGTCAAACTGGAGGTTAAACGCCAGTTACAGCATTTCCTTTCTACTTATGAATTTGGCGTTTAAGCTCCAGTTTAACCTTAAACTGGAGCTTAAACGTTCCATTTAATAATCAAGCTTCCTTTATTGATTCTTGTTGCTTCCTTGCCTAGCCTCTTCTTCCCTGAAATCATCCAAACAATTGCATCAAAGTCTTGCAAGATTTCATGAGAATTCATCCATTCATAGTATTCAAGTAATATCACTAAAAACTCATGAAAATTGCATCAAAATCATAATGTTTGGATGGTTCATTGCTTTGTTGTTCAATTAACCATTCTTGGTTACTTTAAGCTCAAGAAAATGTATAAAACAACTAAAACTAAAAGAAAAATGCTAGTGAAACTAGCCTAAGATGCCTTGGCATCAGCCTTGATGGAATTGGGTTGAATCATGCCTCTGTTGCTTGCTCTTGGAGTTGGGAAGAAATCAATTCTTGAACCGGGCCATGTAGCTTTCACGTTTGAGCCAACGTTTGAGGCAAACGTTGACTCAAACGTGCCATGTGAACAATTATACAGCTAGGCCGAAAATGCTGTCATCCATGTTTGGCTCAACATTTGAGGTCAAACGTGAGCTCAAACGTGGCTCCCCCATGCTCCCTTTTTGGCCAACGTTTGGCCCAACGTTTGAGGCAAACGTTGGCGCAAATGTGGCTCATCAATCATCATCAATCAGGGGTCTCTTCCTTGCTAAGATATAGCCAACGTTTGACCTCACGTTTGAGGCAAACGTTGATGCAAACGTTGCCTTCCTCCCTTGCTTTCTTTCAACCAACGTTTGCCTCAACGTTTGAGGCAAACGTTGGCGCAAACGTTGGTCTCCCCAGGGTGTTGATTTCAGCCAACGTTTGAGGCAAACGTTGGCGCAGGCGTTGCTTCTCCCAGGGGCTTGTTTTCAGCCAACGTTTGCCTCAACGTTTGAGGCAAACGTTGGCGCAAACGTTGGCTTCTTCCAGGGCATTCTTCATCTTCTTTTCACGTTTGAGTTAACGTTTTCCTCAAAT
>NC_029780.3:68892950-68895336 GCF_000817695.3 Arachis duranensis | reverse complement strand
TCTCTGTAATGGAGAAACTGGGGATCATTGAGGTACAGCCTGCCTTATTCTCACTTCAATTGGCAGACAAGTCAGTAAGACAAGCTTATGGATTAGTAGAAGACATGTTAGTAAAGGTTGAAGGCCTTTACATCCCTGCTGATTTCATAATCTTAGACACTAGGAAGGAAGAAGATGAATGCATCATCCTTGGAAGACCCTTCCTAGCCACAGTAGAAGCTATGATTGATGTTAACAGAGGAGAATTAGTCCTTCAATTGAATGGGGACTACCTTGTGTTTAAAGCTCAAGGACCTTCCTCTGCAACCATGGAGAGGAAGCTTGAAAAGCTTCTCTCAGTACAGAGTCAAAAAGAGCCCCCACAGTCAAACTCTAAGTTTGGTGTTGGGTGGCCCTCTTCATGCTTTGAATATCTGTGAGGCTCCATGAGAGCCCACTGTCAAGCTAATGACACTAAAAAAGTGCTTGTTGGGAGGCAACACAATTTTTTTATATCTAATTTTAATTTTATTTTATTGTTATTTTGTGTTTTATTAGGTTCATGATCATGTGGAGCCACGAAAAAATTATTAAAATTAAAAACAGAATCAAAAACAGCAGAAGAAAAATCACACCCTGGAGGAAGGACTTACTGGCATTTAAACGCCAGTAAGGTGCATTTGGCTGTCGTTCAACGCCATAACAGAGCATGTTTCTGGCGCTGAACGCCAGAAACAAGCAACATCCTGGCGTTTGAACGCCAGGAATGTGCCTTGAGGAAAGCTGGCGCTGAACGCCAGTAACAAGCATGGAACTGGCGTTCCACGCCAGAAACATGCTGCACATGGGCGTTGAACGCCCAGAGTGTGCATCACTTCGGCGTTTAAACGCCAGAATGGTGTGCAAAGGCATTTTACATGCCTAATTGGTGCAGGGATGTAAATCCTTGACACCTCAGGATCTGTGGACCCCACAGGATCATCTCAGGATCTGTGGACCCCACAGGATCCCCACCTAACATATTCTCCCCTCTTCTCAACATTCATCCTCTCTTTCCAATAAACACACTTCCCCAAAACCCTTCACCAATCACCTCAACCTCTCTTCCCAATTACCCCCTTCACCACTCACATCCATCCACTCTTCCCTATAAACCCCACCCACCTTCAAAATTCAAAAACCTTTCCCACCCAAACCCACCCTAAATGACCGAAACTACACCCACTCCCCTCCCTATATATACCCTTCCATTCTACTTCATTTTCACACAACACAAACCCCCCTCTTCTACACCTTGACCGAAACACCTTCCCTCACTCTCCTCCATATTTTCTTCTTCTTCCTCTTCTCTTCTTTCTTCTTTTGCTCGAGGGCGAGCAATATTTTAAGTTTAGTGTGATCAAAGCATAATCTTTTTGTTTTTCCATTACCATCAATGGCACCTAAGGCCGGAGAATCCTCTAGAAAAGGAAAAGGGAAGACAAAAGCTTCCACCTCCGAGTCATGGGAGATTGAAAGATTCATCTCCAAAAGCCATCAAGACCACTTCTATAATGTTGTGGCAAAGAAGAAGGTGATCCCTGAGGTCCCTTTCAAACTCAAGAAAAATGAGTATCCGGAGATCCGACATGAAATCCGAAGAAGAGGTTGGGAAGTCCTAACCAACCCCATGCAACAAGTTGGAATTTTAATGGTTCAAGAGTTCTATGCCAATGCATGGATCACTAGGAACCATGATCAAAGTGTGAACCCGAGTCCAAAGAATTATCTCACAATGGTTCGGGGGAAATACTTAGATTTTAGTCCGAAAAATGTGAGGTTGGCATTCCACTTGCCCATGATGCAAGGAGATGAACGCCCCTACACTAGAAGGGTCAAGTTTAATCAAAGGATGGACAAAGTCCTTATGGACATATGTGTGGAAGGAGCTCAATGGAAGAGAGACTCCAAAGGCAAGCCAGTTCAACTGAGAAGACTGGACCTCAAGCCTGTAGCTAGAGGATGGTTAGAGTTCATTCAACACTCCATCATTCCCACTAGCAACCGATCTGAAGTTACTGTAGATCGGGCCATCATGATTCATAGCATCATGATTGGAGAGGAAGTAGAAGTTCATGAAGTCATCTCCCATGAAATCTACAAAATAGCCGATAAGCCCTCCAACATGGCAAGGCTAGCTTTTCCTCACCTTATTTGCCATCTATGTTACTTAGCTGGAGTTATCATAGAAGGAGACATCCTCATTGAAGAGGATAAGCCCATCACCAAGAAGAGGATGGAGCAAGCAAGAGAGACCCTCCACGGTTCTCAAGAGATGCATGAGGAAACTCATCATCAAGAAATCCCTGAGATGCCTCAAGGGATGCACTTTCCTCCTAACAACTATTGGGAACAACTCAACACTTCC
>NC_029780.3:68868372-68892798 GCF_000817695.3 Arachis duranensis | reverse complement strand
GAAGAGCTTAAGCACATTGTTGGTCCTTCAAGAAGAAGACGCCACTAAGGTGGATTCATTCCTTGTTCTTATTTCTTTCTGCTTTTCGGTTTTTATATTATATGTTTATCTATGTTTTGTGTCTCTACTTCATGATCATTAGTAGTAGTAACTATGTCTTAAAGCTATGAATAACTCCATGAATCCTTCACCTCTCTTAAATAAAAAATATTTTAATTCAAAAGAACAAGAAGTACATGAATTTCGAATTTATCCTTGAATTTAGTCTAATTATATTGATGTGGTGACAATACTGTTTGTTTTCTGAATGAATGCTTGAACAGTGCATATTTTTGATCTTGTTGTTTATGAATGTTAAAATTGTTTGCTCTTGAAAGAATGATGAACAAAGAGAAATGTTATTGATGATCTGAAAAATCATAAAATTGATTCTTGAAGCAAGAAAAAGCAGTGAAAAATCAAAGGCTTACAAAAAAAAAGCAAGCAGAAAAAGCCAATAGCCCTTAAAACCAAAAGGCAAGGGGTAAAAAGGATCCAAGGCTTTGAGCATCAATGGATAGGAGGGCCCAAGGAAATTAAATCCAGGCCTAAGCGGCTAAATCAAGCTGTCCCTAACCATGCGCTTGTGTCATGAAGGTCCAAGTGAAAAGCTTGAGACTGAGTGGTCAAAGTCATGATCCAAAGCAAAAAGAGTGTGCTTAAGAGCTCTGGACACCTCTAATTGGGGACTCTAGCAAAGCTGAGTCACAATCTGAAAAGGTTCACCCAGTCATGTGTCTGTGGCATTTATGTATCCGGTGGTAATACTGGAAAACAAAGTGCTTAGGGCCACGGCCAAGACTCATAAGTAGTTGTGTTCAAAAATCAACATACTTAACTAGAAAAGTCAATAACACTATCCAAAATTCTAAGTTCCTAGAGAAGCCAATCATTCTAAACTTCAAAGGAAAAAGTGAGATGCTAAAATTGTTCAGAAGCAAAAAGCTACAAGTCCCGCTCATCTAATTATAATTAATATTCATTGATATTATGGAATTTATAGTATATTCTCTTCTTTTTATCCTATTTGATTTTTAGTTGCTTGGGGACAAGAAACAATTTAAGTTTGGTGTTGTGATGAGCGGATAATTTATACGCTTTTTGGCATTGTTTTTAGGTAGTTTTTAGTAAGTTCAAGCTCTTTTTAGGGATGTTTTCATTAGTTTTTATGTTAAATTCACATTTCTGGACTTTATTATGAGTTTGTGTGTTTTTTTGTGATTTCAGGTAATTTCTGGTTGAAATTGAAGAACTTGAGCAAAACTCTGATAGGAGGCTGACAAAGGACTACTGATGCTGTTGGAATCTGACCTCCCTGCACTCGAAATGGATTTTCTGGAGTTACAAAACTCAAAATGGCGCGCTCTCAACAGCTTTGGAAAGTAGACATCCAGAGCTTTCCAGAAATATATAATAGTCCATACTTTATTCGGGTATTGACGATGTAAACTGGCGCTCAACGCCAGTTCCATGTTGCTGTCTGGAGTAAAACGCCAGAAACACGTCACGACCTGGAGTTGAACGCCCAAAACACGTTACAACTTGGCATTCAACTCCAAAAGAAGCCTCAGCTCGTGGATAGATCAAGCTCAGCCCAAACACACACGAAGTGGGCCCCGGAAGTGGATTTATGCATCAATTACTTACTCATGTAAACCCTATTAGCTAGTCTAGTATAAATAGGATAATTTACTATTGTATTAGACATCTTTGGTCTCAGTTGTATTTTATTCTTCATCTGAGGAGACTATTGATCACGTTTTAGGGGGCTGGCCATTCGGCCATGCCTGAACCTTTCACTTATGTATTTTTAACGGTGGAGTTTCAACACACCATAGATTAAGGGTGTGGAGCTCTGCTGTACCTCAAGTTTTAATGCAATTACTACTGTTTATATTCAATTCTCATTATTCCTATTCTAAGATATTCGTTGCACTTCAACTTGATGAATGTGATGATCTGTGACACTCATCATCATTCTCACCTTTGAACGCACGTGATTGACAACCACTTCCGTTCTACCTTAGGCCGGGCGCATATCTCTTAGATTCCTTAATCAGAATCTTCGTGGTATAAGATAGAATTGATGGCGGCATTCATGGGAATCTGGAAGGTCTAACCTTGTCTGTGGTATTCCGAGTAGGATTCCGGAATTGAATGACTGTGACGAGCTTCAAACTCCTGAAGGTTGGGCGTTAGTGACAGACGCAAAAGAATCAAGGGATTCTATTCCAACCTGATTGAGAACCGACAGATGATTAGCCGTGCTGTGACAGAGCATTTGGACCTTTTTCACTGAGAGGATGGGATGTAGCCATTGACAACGGTTATGCCCTACATACAGCTTGCCATGGAAAGGAGTAAGAAGGATTGAAGGAAGAAGTAGGAAAGTAGAAAAAGAAAGGGCACAGTATCTCCATACGCTTATCTGAAATTCCCACCATTAATTTACATAAGTATTTATATCCTATGTTATTTATCTTTATTTCCTGCTTATTATTTATTATTATTCGAAAATCAATAATCAATTATAACCCGCCTGACTGAGATTTATAAGATGACCATAGCTTGCTTCATACCAACAATCTCTGTGGGATCGACCCTTACTCACGTAAAGTTTATTACTTGGACGAACCAGTACACTTGCTGGTTAGTTGAACGGAGTTGTGACCACACATAGTAAAGAGCTATTATCTCGAATTAAATTTCATACAAGTACAAGGAGTACGAATCATAATTTCGTCCACCATTATTCTATTCGTAACCATGGTAGTATATAGATTATGTGACAGATATAAGTTAACCAACAAATATTTTACACGGATATTCAACCAAAAGCTGCTATTCAAACAAAGATTGAGCAAGCTAAGTGTAAACAGACAAATGAATGGAATAAATGGTTACCTGGAGAATCTTGGTTTGGATTAAAATTCCGAAAACAGTTGGGCTTAACCGGTTTGAAGCCACTTGCTGCATTAATCCTCAGCACAATTTTCTACTAAAGTATTGTTGTTGTAGCTGGCCCAATTTCATAGATAGCCCACTTTACTTTTAGAGAGACTTGAACTACCAAAAAATAAATATTTTTTCAGGTTAGTTCACCGAGCCCAATCCGAAGTATGTCAGAAACACTAAATATTCACTTAATTAAACTAACACTAGGGAAAACAAAATATCGATCACCTTTGATCATCTACTATGTTACACCTTAATACCTAAACAGAACTCAACCGGGATGATCATTAATCCACACATGCATACAAAATTCGACCTATAATTCGACCAATTTTTTCTTATGTTACACGATTCCACCAAAAAAGATGACATATAAATGGGCATTCAAGAAACTACTTGAAATAAGTTAGAAGACAAACTTACATGATGACCACAGGATTCAGGACCACAATTGTAGACAGCACTACTGTCTTCGATGTTGGCACAACCTAACCCAATACATGGTAAGACCTGCAATAAGCCATACACTGATTGAATATTAGTATATAAGAAGAAAAACAAATCAACCCACTACATGGTAAGACCTTCAATAAGCCTTTAGCACACTATAACAAACTATAACAAACTATAACAAACTCCAGGTTGCACTCTACCTGTACGGCCACGTCTTTGAAATGATCAACCCATTAGCACTCTTTCTTTGACTTTGACTTAGAAAGTAAGAGGAATTAAATAAAGTACATGAAGGGAGCAATAAAGTCAAACAAAATTAGCAAATACAGGATTCAGCAATAATGTCAAGCATTGGTTTTTGAAAAAATCAAATGTTTCATTTGGAGCATTAAACATCATCTGCAATGGGATAAAGATGATGATCTACAACTTCAATACCTGATGAGCTGAAGCCTTTGAAATCCATGTTGGTAACAGACAGGCTAGCTTATTTAAAGCATCATACCTGGTCTCCTTTGTTTTACCACAGTCTACTACATACAGAACATCATCTATGGTGATGCTACTCTCGGCAATATTTGTTGCTAGGACAATTTTTCTACAATGAAAAAATAACAATCATCAAAATTGCAAAACTTGAGACTTAATAAAAAATAGCAATGCACTTTTTGCTGAACAAATTATGTATATTAGAACAAAGCAGTGGCCAATCATCATGGTCAGATAAACTAGAAGTGTTAAGATTTATTTAGGTTCAAGGGATTTGGAATTTGAAAACCTATGCAGGAAAATTTCTGAAAGGAAAGAAATTAAACTTGACTAACAAGTTACAATTCACCAATTACCCTAAGCCTAACATAACATTCTAGTTGAGTTTCAGCTTCTTCATTCTCTCATTTGTTCATATTTATGCTGCACACTAGTATATAAGAAGAAAAACAGATCGTGTCAGTTATCTATTGTGGTGGCTGCATGATTTGTCATTGAATCACCAAATCATCAGTCTATATTGTCATGCCCTTCTCCTTCCTACTCTTACAGAGTTACCGAATATTGAGTTATAACATGACTGCAATGTTAAGCATTCATGTCACTAAAAAAAGGTTGTTATTTTATGGTATTTGGACTGACTTACTACAACATATTAGCCTTCATATGCTATTGAAATTAGTAGGGAAATTCGATAACTAACTCACAAAAATATATACCATAAAACATATACGTATGTATAGGTAAAACAAGAACACGTAACTAGAAACACAATCAAATTCCAACAATGTTGCCCATATCAAATAAACGTCATCGACAATTTTTGCTTTAAAAGCTTCAAGCAATTGTGTGTCTACATTCTAGTAGAAAAATTTAGAAAGAAGGAAATTATTCTTAAGTTTCTGAACCTAATAGAGGTGCTTCAGGTTCTGGTTTTGATCTAATCATTAGACTTTGTTGATGAGGTCTCCTTCTCTCTTGAAGCTGCTTTCTAGTCTTCTGCCTCAACTCTGCTTCTCTACTTTTCTTGTTCAACAGCTTCTCTAGGTTTACTATTCTTTCCTCTACATGTGCTATCAAGTTATCCATTCCCAAATGTTCTTTAACATGATTCTGCTTCCCATCACTCGATTCCCTTGTAGCCTCCCCCGCTCTGACCCTTACAATGTGGTCATCAACCCAGAGAAAGAATTTGCAATGTACTTCTGTCACCTAAATCAAATAGAACACAATGAATGTATGGTGGTACAAAACACTCCAAATCATGCTAATCCACATATGTCACTGTAATTAATCCTTAAAGGCTAAATCTAAAAAATCCTTTCAATTTTTTAAGCTATTTTTTATATCAGATCAGGTTCCATGTCAATTCATGTCACAATCAACATTTTAATCTAGGTACATCTATTTTCAATAAATCAACTTTTTTCTAGTTCTCAATCATTCTTCAAAATTAAGCAGCACCAATATCAAATCATATACAAAATCAAATCATTTTCATAACCAATAGGCATGCCATTCCAAAAAATTCAAAATCACATCCACAACAACTTGAGCTAGGAAAAATAACCAAAATCTATATTATAAACCTCCATTCCAAAATTTCAAAATTTACCCAATTTTAGCATAAACTTAGTGATCATACGTGAAGAATTGCGTGCTTACGTTTAACAATGGGCATCCAAAAAATAGCCTATTCGGATTAGTGTCTGTCTTCGACATGTAACAGATGGCATATTTTTTGCAGAAGTATTTTGGGGCCACACCATCTTTTACATCCCCAGGTTGCAGCGAACTTGAACTTGCATATCCAGCTATCAGTTTCTGTTAACCGCCGGCTTCGCCTCTGCCTCGTCTCATGTTTGAGGAGCATCCATCATTGGCCATCAATCTGATTAACATTTAACACCACCATGAACAACTATTATCAACTATTGCATTCAAAATTGAAATAATCTTCTTTGATCAACAGCGATTAAAGAAAGTGAATAACAGAATAAATCACGCAAAATTGGTTGTAAAAATCGACAACAAAAACAAACGAATGAGCTAGAAGAACAAGCAGAAGGCATTACAATGGTTTTTCGAGAGGGTTTTGCAAGTGGGTCGCCGAAACCGTTCCTGGAAAGGGGATGAGTTACCCTCTTTGATGGCTTCGGAAATATTTTCGAAAACTTTTAGAATATTAAAAAGATACAATTGACACCAAACTTAAAAATTGACACTAAACTCAAACAAGAAACACAAAATATTTTTTATTTTATGATTTTATAATATTTTTTTGAATTTTTCGAAAATTATTTTCAGAAAAACAAAAAAAAAGAAAAAAAATTTGAAAGATTTTTGAAAACTTTTTGAAAATAAAATAATGCTTAAAACAAGAAGAAAATTGCCTAATCTGAGCAACAAGATGAACCGTCAGTTGTTCAAACTCGAACAATCCCCGGCAACGGCACCAAAAACTTGGTACGCACAATTGTAATATCACTCTTTCTCACAACTTCGCACAACTAACCAGCAAGTGCACTGGGTCGTCCAAGTAATAAACCTTACGTGAGTAAGCGCCGATCCCACGGAGATTGTCGACTTGAAGCAAGCTATGCTCACCTTGTAAATCTCAGTCAGGCGGATTCAGATGGTTATGGAGTTTTAATAATTAAAAGATAAATAAACATAAAATAAAGATAGAGATACTTATGTAAATCAATGGTGGAAATTTCAGATAAGTGTATGGAGATGCTTTATGGCTCTTGAATCTCTGCTTTCCGACTGCCTTCATCCAATCCTTCATACTCCTTTCCATGGCAAGCTGTATGTAGGGCATCACCGTTGTCAATGGCTACTTCCCATCCTCTCAGTGAAAAAGGTCCTTTACGGTTTCCCGCATGGTTAATCAGCTGTTGGTTCTCGATCATGTAGGAATAGGATTTACTATCCTTTTGCGTCTGTCACCACGCCCTACAGTCGCGAGTTTGAAGCTCGTCACAGTCATCCCATCCCAGATCCTACTCAAAATACCACAGACAAGGTTTAGACTTTTCGGATCTCAAGAATGCTGCCAATGGATTCTAGCTTATACCACGAAGACTCTGATCTCATGGAATGGAAGGCTCTGTTTTCAGGAGAGGCAACCATGTGTCGTGGACCAAGAATCCAAGAGATACACACTCTAGCTTTCGCAGGTATAACGGAAGTGTTTGTCAGGCACGCGTTCATAAGTGAGAATAGTGATGAGTGTCACGGATCATCACATTCATCATGTTGAAGTGCGAATGAATATCTTAGAATAAGAATAAGCATGAATTAAAAAGAGAACAGTAGTAATTGCATTAATACTCGAGGAACAGTAGAGCTCCACACCTTAATCTATGGTGTGTAAAAACTCCACCGTTGAAAATACATAAGTGTTGAAGGTCCAGGCATGGCCGTGAGGCCAGCCCCAATACGTGATCAAAGGATAGATACCCCGATGAAAATACAATAGTAAAAAGTTTTATTTATACTAAACTAGTTATTAGGGTTTACAGATATGAGTAAATGATGCAGAAATCCACTTTCGGACCCACTTGGTGTGTGCTTGGGCTGAGCATTGAAGCTTTCACGTGTAGAGGTCTTCCTTGGAGTTGAACGCCAGTTTATAACTTGTTTCTGGCGTTTAAATCTGCTTTGCAACTTGTTTCTGGCGTTTAATGCCATAATAGGGCAGAAAGCTAGCGTTAAACGCCAGTTTGCATCATCTAAACTCGGGCAAAGTATGGACTATTATATATTGCTGGAAATCCCTGGATGTCTACTGTCCAACACAACTGAGACCGCGCCATTTAGACTCTTGTAACCCCAAAAATTCCATTTTGAGTACAGGGAGGTCAGAATCCAACAGCATCTGCAGTCCTTTTCAGCCTCTGAATCAGATTTTTGCTCAGGTCCCTTAATTTCAGCCAAAAAATACCTGAAATCACAGAAAAACACACAAACTTATAGTAAAGTCTAGAAATGTGAATTTTGCTTAAAAACTAATAAAAATATACTAAAAAGTAACTAAATCATACTAAAAACTATGTAAATACAATGCCAAAAAGCGTATAAATTATCCGCTCATCACAACACCAAACTTAAATTATTGCTTGTCCCGAAGCACTGAAAACAAAATAGGATAAAAAGAAGAGAATACACAATGAATCCCACAATATCAATGAAACTTAGTCCCAATTAGATGAGCGGGGCTTGTAGCTTTTTGCTTCTGAACAGTTTTGGCATCTAAATTTATCCTTTGAAATTCAGAATGATTGGCATCTATAGGAACTCAGAATTTTGGATAGTGTTATTGATTCTCCTAGTTCAGTATGTTGATTCTTGAACACAGCTTCTTTATGAGTCTTGGCCGTGACCCTAAGCACTTTGTTTTTCAATATTACCACCGGATACATAAATGCCACAGACACAAAACTGGGTGAACCTTTTCAGATTGTGACTCAGCTTTGCTAAAGTCCCCAGTTAGAGGTGTCCAGAGTTCTTAAGCACACTCTTTTTGCTTTGGATCACGACTTTAACCACTCAGTCTCAAGCTTTTCACTTGGACCTTCATGCCACAAGCACATAGTTAGGGACAGCTTGATTTAACCACTTAGGCCTGGATTTTATTTCCTTGAGCCCTCCTATCCATTAATGCTCAAGATAAAATTTGAAATCCAAGTACTTCTTGTTCTTTTGTAATTAAGCACATTTTTCATTTAAGAGAGGTGAAGGATTCATGGAATTATTCATAACTTTAAGACATAGACACTAGACACTAATGATCATGTAATGAAGACACAAACATAGACAAACATGAAGCTCAAAAACCGAAAATAGAAAATAAATAGACATGGAAATTACGGAATGAGTCCACCTTAGTGAGGGTGGCGTCTTCCTCTTGAAGAACCAATGGAGCGCCTAAGCTCCTCTATGTCTCTTCCTTGCCTTTGTTGCTCCTCCGTCAAAGCTCTTTGATCTTCTCTAATCTCATGGAGAATGATGGAGTGCTCTTGATGCTCCACCCTTAATTGGTCCATGTTGTAACTCAAGCCTTCCAAAGAGATGTTGAGTTGCTCCCAATAGTTGTATGGAGGAAATTGCATCCCTTAAGGCATCTCAGGGATTTCTTGATGAGGATCTTCCTCATGTTCTTGTTGAGGTCCATGAGTGAGCTCTCTTGTTTGCTCCATCTTTTTTTGGTGATGGGCTTGTCCTATTCAATGAGGATGTCTCCGTCTATGTCAATCCCAGCCAAATTGCATAGGTGACAAATGAGATGAGAAAAGGATAACCTTGCCAAGGTGGAGGACTTGTCAGCCACCTTGTAGAGTTCTAGAGGTATGATCTCATGAACTTCCACTTCCTCCCCAATCATGATACTATGGATCATGATGGCCCGATCCACAGTCACTTCAGATCGGTTGCTAGTAGGAATGATGGAGCGTTGGATGAACTCCAACTATCCTCTAGCCACAGGCTTAAGGTATGGTCTTTTCAACTGAACCGGATTGCCTCTTGAGTCTCTTTTCCATTGAGCTCCTTCCACACATATGTCCATGAGGACTTGGTCCAACCTTTGATTAAAGTTGACCCTTCTAGTGTAGGGGCGTGCGTTTTCTTGCATAATTGGCAAGTGGAACGCCAACCTTATATTTTCCAGACTGAAATCTAAGTATTTCCCCCGAACCAATGTAAGCCAATTCTTTGGATTTGGGTTCCTCCTTTGATCATGGTTCCTAGGGATCCATGCATTGGCATAGAACTCTTGAACCATTAAGATTCTGACTTGTTGAATAGGATTGGTAAGAACTTCCCAACCTCTTCTTCGGATCTCATGTCGGATCTTTGGATACTCATTTTTCTTGAGCATGAAAGGGACCTCACGCATTACCTTCTTCTTGGCCACAACTTCATAGAAGTGGTCTTGATGGACCTTTAAGATGAATCTCTCCATCTCCCATGACTCAGAGGTGGAAGCTTTTACTTTCCCTTTCTTCTTTCTAGAAGTTTCTCCGGCCTTAGGTGCCATAAATGGTTATGGAAAAACAAAAAGCAATGCTTTTACCACACCAAACTTAAAAGGTTTGCTCGTCCTCGAGCAAAAGAAGAAAGAAAGAAGGAGGAGGAGAAGAAAATAAGAGATAGAGGGAGATATGTGTTTCGGCCAAGAGGGGGGAAATGTGTTTGTGTTGTGTGAAAATGAAGGAGTAGTGAGGGGTTTATATAAGGGTGAGGGAAGGGTTAGGTTTCGGTCATTAGGGTTGGGTTTGGAAGATAGGTAGGGTTTTTGGGGAAGAGGCATGGAGGTGATTGGTGAAGAGAATATAGGGAAGGGGATATAATTTGATTGGTGAGTGAGAGAGAGAGAGGGGTAGGATAGGTGGGGATCCTGTGGGGTCCACAGATCCTGAGGGGTCAAGGATGTACCATCCCTGCTCCTATTAGGCATACAAAATGCCCTTGCTGTGTAATCCTGGCGTTTAACGCCAGATTGCTGCTTGTTTCTGGCATTAAACGCCAGCTTTTATTCCTTTCCTGGCGTTAAATGCCAGGATGCAACCTGTTTCGGGCGTTTAACGCCAGATTGTTGCTTCTTTCTGGCGTTTAATGCCAGTCTGGTGCTTGTTTCTGGCGTTAAACACCCATTCTGCTACCCTTACTGGCGTTTAAACGCGAGTAAGTTCCTCCTCCAGGGTGTGTTGTTTTTAATGCTATTTTTTATTTTTTCTGAATTTTTTCAATTATTTTTTTGACTCCACATGATCATCAACCTAAAAAAAGGAAAATACATAGATAAATAAAATTGGGTTGCCTCCCAATAAGCGCTTCTTTAATATCAATAGCTTGACAGTGAGCTCTCATGGAGCCTCACAGATGTTCAAAGCATTGTTGGGACCTTCCAACACCAAATTTAGAGTTTGGTTGTGGGGGTTCAACACCAAACTTAGAGTTTAGTTGTGGCCTCCCAACACCAAACTTAGAGTTTGACTATGGGGGCTTTGTTTGACTCTGCAGTGAGAGAAGCTTGTCTTGCTTCCTCTCCATGGTTACAGAGGAAGATCCTTGAGTTTTAAACACAAGGTAGTCCTCATTCAGTTGAAAGACCAACTCTCCTCTGTCCACATCAATCACAGCTTTTGCTGTGGCTAGAAAGGGTCTTCCAAGGATGATTGATTCATCCTCATCCTTCCCAGTGTTTAGGATTATGAAATCAGCAGGGATGTAAAGGACTTTGACCTTTACTAACACGTCCTCTACCTGTCCATAAGCCTTTTTCATGGATTTGTCTACCATCTCTAATGAGAATGTGGTAGCCTGTACCTCAAAGATTCCCAGTTTCTCCATTATAGAGAATGGCATTAAGTTTATGCCTGACCCCAGGTCACACAGAACCTTCTCAAAGGTCATGGTGCCTATGGTACAGGGAATTAGGAATTTATCAGGATCCTGTTTCTGTTGAGGTAAAGTGTGCTGAACCCAGGTATTTAGTTCATTTATGAGTAATGGAGGATCATCCTCCCAAGTCTCATTACCAAATAGCTTGGCATTCAGCTTCATGATTGCTCCTAAATATTGGGCAACTTGCCCTTCAACAATGTCTTCATCTTCTTCAGAAGATGAATAGTCATCAAAGCTCATGAATGGTAAAAGGAGGTTCAACGGAATCTCTATGGTCTCTAGGTAAGCCTCATATTCTTTAGGTTCCTCAATTGGGAACTCCTTTTTATCCAGAGGACGTCCCAAGAGGTTTTCCTCATTGGGATTCACGTCCTCCTCCTCCTCTGTGCATTCGGCCACACCAAGTAAGGTTATGGCCTTGCACTCTCTTTTTGGGTTCTCTTCTGTATTACTTGGGAGAGTACTAGGAGGAGTTTCAGTGACTTTTTTACTCAGCTGGCCCACTTGTGCCTCCAAATTTCTAATGGAGGACCTTGTTTCATTCATGAAACTTAAAGTGGCCTTAGATAGATCAGAGACTATGTTTGCTAAGCTAGAGGGGCTCTACTCAGAATTCTCTATCTGTTGCTGAGAAGATGATGGAAAAGGCTTGCTATTGCTAAACCTATTACTTCCACCATTATTAAAGCCTTGTTGAGGCTTTTGTTTATCCTTCCATGAGAAATTTGGATGATTTCTCCATGAGGGATTATAGGTGTTTCCATAGGCTTCTTCTTTAGAAGATGCCTCTTTAGTACTGTTGGATGCATTTTACAATCCATTCAGACTCTGAGAAATCATGTTGACTTGCTGAGTCAACATTTTGTTTTAAGCCAATATGGCATTCAGAGCAACAATTTCAAGAATTCCCTTCCTCTGAGGCATCCCATTACTCACAGGATTCCTTTTAGAAGTGTACATGAACTGGTTATTTGCAACCATGTCAATGAGTTCCTGAGCTTCTGTAGGCGTTTTCTTCAGGTGAATAGATCCACCTGCAGAATAGTCCAATGACATCTTAGACAATTCAGACAGACCATCATAGAATATATCCAGGATGGTCCATTCTGAAAGCATGTCAGAAGGACACTTTTTGGTCAGTTGCTTGTATCTCTCCCAAGCTTCATAAAGGGATTCACCTTCTTTCTGTCTAAAGGTTTGAACATTCACTCTAAGCTTACTCAACTTTTGAGGAGGAAAGAACTTGGCCAAGAAGGCCGTGACCAGCTTATCCCAAGAGTTCAGGCTATCTTTAGGTTGGGAGTCCAACCATACTCTAGCTCTGTCTCTTACAGCAAAAGGGAAAAGCATAAGCATGTAGACCTCGGGATCAACCCCATTGGTCTTAACAGTATCACAGATCTGCAAGAATTCAATTAAGAACTGAAAAAGATCTTCTGATGGAAGTCCATAAAACTTGCAATTCTGTTGCATCAGAGAAACTAATTGAGGCTTTAGCTCAAAATTGTTTGCTCCAATGGCAGGGATTGAGATGCTTCTTCCATGTAAGTTGGAATTTGGTGTAGTAAAGTCACCAAGCATCTTCCTTGCATTGTTGTTGGGTGCGGCCATGTCTCTTTCTTTTTCGAGATTCTCTGTAAGGTTCTCTCTGGATTGTTGTGCTTTAGCTTCTCTTAGCTTCTTCTTCAGAGTCCTTTCAGATTCAAGATTTGCTTCAACAAGAATCTCCTTGTCTTTGCTCCTGCTCATATGAAAAAGAAGAGAACAGAAAAGAAGAGGAATCCTCTATGTCACAGTATAGAGATTCCTTTATGTGAGTAGAAGAAGAAAAGAATAGAAGAAGGAGAAGAGAAAAATTCGAACACAGAAGAGAAGAGATGGTTCGAATTTTGAGATGAAGAGAAGTGTTAGTAAATGAATAAATAAATAGAGAAAGATGAGAGAGAGAGGGAATTCGAATATTAACTAAAAGAGAAGAAAAATATTTTTGTTTTTATTTTAATTATTAGTTAAAATTTGAAAATTAAGAAAAGAAATAAAATTAAAATTAAAATTTGAAACAATTAGTTAATTAAAAAGATTTTTGAAAAAGGGTGAGGAATTTTCAAAAATTAGAGAGAGAAAAGTAGTTATGTGGTTTTGAAAAAGATAAGAAATAGTAAAACAAACAAAAAGTCAAGTTAATTGAAAAAGATTTGAAAATCAATTTTGAAAAGATAAGAAGTTAGAAAAGATTTTTGAAATTGATTTTGAAAAAGATATGATTTGAAAAAGATATGTTTGAAAAGATATTACTGAATTTTATTTTGAAAAAGATTTAATTTTTAAAATCAAAATTAATGACTTGACTCACAAGAAATCAAAAGATATGATTTTAAAATTTAAAGTTTGAATCTTTCTTAACAAGAAAGTAACAAACTTGAAATTTTTGAATCAAAACATTAATTATTAGTATGAAGATCAAGTAACAAAATCAAAATTTTTGAATGTCAAGATGAACACCAAGAACACTTTGAAGATCATGATGAACATCAAGAACTTACTTTTGAAAATTTTTCAAGAAAAGAAAAACATGCAAGACACCAAACTTAGAGATTTTTAATGTTTAGTCACTATGAATGCAAAAATGCATATGAAAAATAACAAAAGACACAAAACAAGAAAATATGAAGATCAAACAAGAAGACTTATCAAGAATAACTTGAAGATCATGAAGAATGCAATGCATGAGTTTTCGAAAACTTTTAGAAAATTAAAAAGATGCAATTGACACCAAACTTAAAAATTCACACTAAACTCAAACAAGAAACACAAAATATTTTTTATTTTATGATTTTATAATTTTTTTTGAATTTTTTGAAAATTATTTTTAGAAAAAACAAAAAAAAAGAAAAAATTTTTGAAAGATTTTTGAAAACTTTTTGAAAATAAAATAATGGTTAAAACAAGAAGAAAATTACCTAATTTGAGCAACAAGATGAACCGTCAGTTGTCCAAACTCAAACAATCCCTAGCAACGCCACCAAAAACATGGTACGCACAATTGTAATATCACTCTTTCTCACAACTTCGTACAACTAACCAGCAAGTGCACAGGGTCGTCCAAGTAATAAACCTTACGTGAGTAAGGGTCGATCCCACGGAGATTGTCGGCTTGAAGCAAGCTATGCTCACCTCGTAAATCTCAGTCAGGCGGATTCAGATGGTTATAGAGTTTTAATAATTAAAAGATAAATAAACATAAAATAAAGATACAGATACTTATGTAAATCATTGGTGGGAATTTCAGATAAGTGTATGGAGATGCTTTATCCCTCTTGAATCTCTGCTTTCCAAGTGCCTTCATACTCCTTTCCATTGCAAGATGTATGTAGGGCATCACCGTTGTCAATGGCTACTTCCCATCCTCTCAGTGAAAAAGGTCCTCTACGGTTTCCCGCATGGCTAATCAGTTGTTGGTTATTGATCATGTAGGAATAGGATTTACTATCCTTTTGCGTCTGTCACCATGCCCTACAGTCATGAGTTTGAAGCTCGTCACAGTCATCCCATCCCGAATCCTACTCGAAATACCACAGACAAGGTTTAGACTTTCCAGATCTCAAGAATGCTGCCAATGGATTCTAGCTTATACCACGAAGACTCTGATCTCACGGAATGGAAGGCTCTGTTTTCAGGAGAGGCAACCATGTGTCGTGGACCAGGAATCCAAGAGATACACACTCTAGGTAGAACGGAAGTGTTTGTCAGGCACGCGTTCATAAGTGAGAATAGTGATGAGTGTCACGGATCATCACATTCATCAGGTTGAAGTGCGAATCAATATCTTAGAATAAGAATAAGCATGAATTGAATAGAAAACAGTAATAATTGCATTAATACTCGAGGAATAACAGAGCTCCACACCTTAATCTATGGTGTGTAGAAACTCCACCATTGAAAATACACAAGTGATGAAGGTCCAGGCATAGCCGTGAGGCCAGCCTCCAATACGTGATCAAAGGATAGATACCCCGATGAAAATACAATAGTAAAAAGTTCTATTTATACTAAACTAGTTACTAGGGTTTACAGAAATGAGTAAATGATGCAGAAATCCACTTCCGGACCCACTTGGTGTGTGCTTGGGCTGAGCATTGAAGCTTTCACGTGTAGAGGTCTTCGTGGAGTTGAACACCAGTTTGTAACTTGTTTCTGGCGTTTAACTCTGCTTTGCAACTTGTTTTTGGCGTTTAACGCCAGAATAGGGTAGAAAGCTGGCGTTAAACGCCAGTTTACGTCATCTAAACTCGGGCAAAGTATGGACTATTATATATTTCTGGAAAGCCCTGGATGTCTACTTTCCAACTCAATTGAGAGTGCGCCATTTGGACTCTTGTTGCTCCAAAAATTCCATTTTGAGTGCAGGGAGGTCAGAATCCAACAACATTAGCAGTCCTCTGTCAGCCTCTGAATCAGATTTTTGCTCAGGTCCCTCAGTTTCAGCCAAAAAATACCTAAAATCATAGAAAAACACACAAACTCATAGTAAAGTCCAGAAATGTAAATTTTGCTTAAAAAATAATAAAAATATACTAAAAATAACTAAATCATACTAAAAACTATGTAAAAACAATGCCAAAAAGCGTATAAATTATCCGCTCATCATATGGTATTTGGGAAGGGATTTGTAAAATCAACTATTTTTACATTGCACCCATTTATATTACAGTATAAATACGTTATGTGGTATAATGTAAATAATATAAAATACAATATATTGTGAAAATATTTAATGAATCAATTAATGAAAGATTGAAAATTTCTTTGATCAATGGCTGAGATGATGACACATATGCAAGGGTAATTTATCCACAAAATTGCCATGGGTTTGGAAGAAAACACCTTAAAGAGTATATATATATACTCTCATTAATAATTAAAATTATCTAATTGTGTTTATGCTACTTAAATTTTTGAAAAAGATTATATATGAAATAGTGTTAGTAAAAAAATGTAATAATTTAGAATGAAATAAAGTATTATTTTTTTCACTTATGTTTAAAATAAGTTTTAAAGTCGTCCTTTTTAAGTCTCTAACATTTTAAAATTACATCAATATTATCTTACTGTTAATTCTGTTAACAGATCACTAGTGGAGTTTTACACGTGACGTTATTGTCCATTGTGATAAACGGCTCCCATATTATCGTTAGTACATAAAAAGAAAATTAAATAAATTAAACAAAAAATAACTCCGACAATACAAAACTCTAATTTCAAAACGTTCTTTGTCTTGTAATTGCTTTGTCTCTCTATCTCTATAACATGTGTTCCTTTTGGTTGCTGATTCCATGGCATCTCAAGCATCCCAAGTGACACAAAGTAATATTCAAGAGATGTAAAACAGTAGTCATCTTGTCGAAGGGGAACATCCCGCTATTGTGGAAAAAGGCCGACACTTGCACCTTCCTTAACTAGAGAGAATCTTGGATGCAAGTTCTAGAGCTGTGTTAACTATGGAGTAAGTTGAAAATGTTGTGTTGTGATATTTATAGCTTTAGCATATTTGTATATATGGCTAAATTGTCCTTTTTAGAGTAGATTGGAACTTTATATGGGTTGAGTCAGAGGAAGACCCACGAGTCACAACTTTAAAGGACAAATGTTGAAGTGAGATTTATGTTTGCAATAGCACTTGTTCTGGTTGGATGGACAACTACACTAATCTTGCTATGTGAAAAGAAAACATTAACAAGAAATGAGAGGTTTCTATTGCAATGATGCTACAGGGTTTAAGGTAGAAGAATATGAAAGAAAACAATATATGGAGCATTTAGCTAACATGTTAGTTGTAAGTTTCTTCAAAAACTTGATGCGGCTAAGACCAACTTAGAAAATTATTGGATTTAGAAGCTTGTTCATTGTAGATACTTCCTAAACTGAATTTCAACCCAATCAAATTTGATTATAAAAATGGCACAACTCAAAACACTATTGAGAGTTTAATTCTGGATCATTTTTCATGAAAAAAATATAGAAGGTGATTGACTGTGAGAGTTTAGGGATTTTAGAGAAAACTAAATTAAGGTAAAAAGAAAATAAAAATTGCAATTATGTAAAATTAAAGAAACAAGTAATTCAAAGCAATGATAAACAACTAGAGGAAACTAGATATGAATTTCAACTAAATTAAAGCCTTGATTACGGTTATCAACAATGTTTCACTAACTTTGTTACTAATCTAGCAATATGATAAATTGTCAATTATAATTTTTCAACCTCAAACCTTTAATCAATCAATCAACTTAGTTGCTAAGCTTTCAAACAATAAAAGGCCTCCTATATGTGCATCACTCCATTTTTAGTTGACCATGGAGAGAGTGACAGTCTTGGTTGGACTTGGCAGTACCTTGGACCAAGTTAATGCTTGTGGAGTAGTATTAAAAAGGGACACTTTGGCCGCTTTTAAAGCAATTTGTGATTGCTAAGTAATGATTGCATTCATAGTTAATTTTCTCTTTGGCTATAGGTTATGCCTTTGTTTCCCTCGAATTGCTTGCTGCTACTTTGTTGAGAAGCTTTACTAGATGCAGTTCTTGAAGTGCCTCTTGAATTTGATTTGGTTGTTCTCCTTGAAGTATCTCTTGAAGTAGATCCACCAACATTATTTCCTAAGCATGAAGCCTGAAGAAAATTATTTTATAGCCTAAGTGGATTGTGTAATTAATCAATAGAAAAACAATAATAAATATACATAACCTCAATGCTTACAACAGAGGTTGCAGATACTTTGCACTTCTTTAGGAAGGTTTTTTTCGTTATGACCTGTAGCAAAATAATAAGAACATTTTGGGCTTGTCCTTCACGAGATAATCCAGTCCTAACAACTTGGCCTTCAGTCGCTTATGTCCTTTTCTTCTTAGGTCTTATGTGTTTTCTGTAAATTGGTGGCAACACATTATCATACTAATACTGAGTTCTTTCCCACAAGTATGAATCATACACAACATCTTAGTAGCATGCAATATATGCATCTTTCTTGTATCAATCAGAAACATAGTTGTCCATATTAAAGGATATTTTTCCAATACAAGTCATTGAAGGTTCAGTTCTTGACTTTGTCAACTTCTAGATCATCACAAAGATGAGTCAAAAACCAAATCCAAGGGTCTTTGGTTTCTACCTCAACCATATGATGCATGAAAACTTGTCTCTCAACAAATTTTTCTTAGGCAAGTATACCGAATTTGTCGTCAAGTAAAAACTCACAATAGCGTGAGGTCGAATCCACAGGGATTAACGGATTAAGAAATCAATGGTTAATTGATTATCCTATTTAGACGAATCATTAAGGAGTGATAAGTAACAAGGAAATGTAAATGGCATAAAAGTAAAGAAAGCAATAAAGTGCAGAAAAGTAAAATGGCAAGAAAAGTAAATGTAAGAACTAAAAATAAAATGAACATTGGGATCAAGAGATATTGCAATCCTCCGGATCAAGTTCATTCTCATCTCTTCCTCAATCAATGCATTCATTGATCTCCTTGGCAATCTTAAGTGATTGGATCCCAATTCCTTGGAAATCCAATCTCTCTAAGCTTGAACAATTGCCCAATTCCTTGATTTAATTGCTCATGGGAAGAGATGAAGTGTGGTCACTGATTATACCACATGTATTTCCAAATCAAAGTGTTGGGAGGATTACATGTCACTATATCCGCCCAAACCCCAATTTGGTCCAACATGAGAAAGCATTTCTAGCATGATCTCCTCATCCCTTTTCCAAGGCTCAGAGGAGATCCAATTATGGAGAGTTTCTTTTCCAAGACAACTAACCAATTGGATGAAGATCGAAAGCTTTCTAGTAAAATCAAGAAGAAAGAAAGAGGAAGAAAAATGGAAACTATAATTGATCCATTGAATCAAAATAGAGCTCTCTAACCCAATGAAAAGAGTTAGTTGATCATTACTCTACAAAAATAAAAAAGAAAGAAAGTGCAGAAAAGTAAAGATGAAGATTGAAACTAAAATTGAAACTTCAAAATTCATAAATGAAAAGTACAAAGAAAAGAAAGAGAAGGAAAAGTGTGTGAGAGGAGGGAGTCCGAAGACCCCTCTTCAATCCCCCATTTCCAGCCTCCTTTCAAAGTAAAAACTAAGGCCTTTATATAGGCTCTCCTAAATTACAAAATGAAATTAAAAGCAAATTACAATTAAATAAAAAGTCCTACTCTAGATGCTTCTTGTGGCCTTTGATTGGTCGACACTTGTAGGCTTGCTTCCTTGAGGTTGGGTGGTCCTTGAAGAGAAGTGAATAAATTTGAGGTCCAGATGCTTAGCGTTAATGCTGCCGTTAGCCACACTAACGCTACAAGTGTGGCGTTAGTGCTAAAGTTATTGTGGCAAACGTTGCACTTGCTACCCAGTTGGTGTTTTTGGGGCTTAAAAGATGCCTCTTGTTTGTGCTCCAATTTCATGTCCACTATAAACTATTATATATCTTTGGAAAGATCTGAATGTCAGATTTCTAACGCAACTAGAATCACCTCTATTGGTCCTTTGTAACTCGAGTTATGCTCCTTTGAAGTGGACAAGGTCGCTGGCATAGTTGCTAGCGTTATTGGAAAATGTGAGTCACGATAATGCTAGCGATCAGGGGCTTAATATTGCCAGGTTTTGGAGCTCAAACTTAATGTCCACCCCATACTATTATATATTTTTGGAAATCTCTGGATGTCTACTTTCCAACGCTTTTGAAAGCGCATCATTTGAAGCTCTACAGCGCGAGTTACACTTCTTGGAAGGTGAAGAGGTCAGTTGGCCTTACTACAGGTTGATACCATGTTCATCTTTGCACTTTCGGGGCAGGTTTTCTCCCTCAAATTTAGTGTCCACCATGTAGTTCCATATATTCTTGGAAATTTCTGGAATCCAACTTTCCAATGCTTTTGGAATCACCTCATTTGGAGTTTTGTGGCTCAAGTTATTCTTGTTTGAAGAAGGCATGGTCAGGCTGCCAGGTGAGACTTTTGCCCATGTTAGTGTCCATGTTAGTGTAACTAACGTGGCCATTAACGTGGGTCTTCCTTTGCTTTGCAAAGGTTAGTGTGGATCACCTTTTCCACTAACGTTGGCATCTCCCCTTCCTTCCACATTAGTTCCCACTATGTAACTAACGTGGAAGCTAACGTGGGTCTTCTTGCTTCACAAACGTTAGTGGCACTCACTTTTTCCACTAACATTGACGTTTTCCTTTCCTTCCACGTTAGTTTCCACGTTAATGTAACTAACCTGGAAGCTAACGTGGGTCTTCTTGTCCCTCGCTCACGTTAGTGGTGCTTACTTTTACCACTAATGTTCCATGCTCTCCTTCTTCAAAGTTAGTGCCATTAACTTTCTCACTAACGTTGGGGCTTCTCTTTTCCTCCACGTTAATGGCCACGTTAGTGGCACTAACATAGACACTAACATGGCTCTTCTCTGCTTCTTGTTACCTGAAATCAATCAAACAAAGTGCATCAAAGTCTTGCTCTTAATCATGGGATCATGCATCATCCAATTTATCATTCAATTCATGCATAATTCTCATGAAATCATTCAAAATTCACAATGTTTACTTGAATCATGGTGTGAATGCATTTTCAACCAAATACTTTCTTATTTCCTAAGAAAATGCATGAAATCAACCTAAAGCATACAAAAAATGGCTAGTAAAACTAGCCAAGATGCCTTGGCATCGCAACACCAAACTTAAATCTTGCTTGTCCCCAAGCAAGAAAAGAACTATGCACAAAGAATTCTCTTTAATTGGAATGTATTGAAGAATTGCTTATAATGCCTTAGTAGGTGAAGTGAATAAGTGACAGTGGGGTGAACTCTAATTTGTATGCTTATGCATGGATTCCAGTGCTCATTAGTCCTCGCATTTTAAAAGTCTTAGATCTTAAGACTTCCATTCAAATGATATTATGGAATCCTCTTTATAGATTGTCATCTTGAAGCAACACTTATTTTCTAGCATTTTTTTTATGGAATTTGGCCTTGACTCTAGGTGTCATGTATCAAAGCGACTTTTTAAGATAAGCTTTCAATCAATACTCCCAAACCAGTTGGTCTAAGGTATTAGGTGTTGAAGCACCCCTTAGGATATACTTGCTCAAGCCTCTCTCTTTGACACAAATCCACCACAAGCATTTAACTAGGACAATAACTCTTTGAGTTCTTGTTTCTTTCTTTTTCTTCCTAGTAATTGATGCTCAGAGCCTTGGGCTTGTTCTTTGTTTTTCTTTTTCTTTTGTTTTCTTTTGTTACTGCTTCTTGGATCAATAGATGTTTGAGGAATTCCATAATACTTCTCTAAACTTCATTTCCTGTCTATGAGCTTCCATGCAAGTTTTCACAAACATGCAACCTCAATACACAATCATACAGTCAGAACCTCCACTCCTCTTAATCTTTTGCTTGCCCCATTATTTATAAAATTCTTCATCATTTTCCTTTCAAAAGAATGATTTCTTTGTTGCATTCTTAAAGATATTGGGTGCAAGTAAGACTCAAGATGATAATCATGATATCATAGCAACATGTTACAAATCAAATATCAAATTATGCTTATTTACAAGGAGTAATCACACATGCATACAAAGAAAATATAAGACAATCATGCAATTTAAAGTGCTGGAAATAAGTAAAAGGAAAAAGGAACTTTACCACCTTGTAGTTCATTTTCATTGTTGTTGCCCTTTTCCTCCTATTCTTCCCCTTCCCACACTAAACTTAGAATGCTTGCTTATACTCAAGCAACAAGTAAAATAGTGGTGATGGGGTCTATGATGGATCATGAATGTCTTAGAATGAAGTGTGAGTATGCATGTGTTTTAGCAAGCAAGATTAAAGATACAATAAAGGCACAAGAGATACAAACAGAGACATTTTGATTGCATTAATAAGTGGTGTGCGTGGTACCCTGCATGAAAGATAAGTGGCAACACCAAACTTAGTGTGACACTCTCAATTTAGAATGTTGCAAGTACCCAGTGAAGATTGAAATTTAAATTGTTGCGTGGCAACACCAAACTTAGAATGCAATCATATGCCAAATTATTGAAAGTAAACTAAGCAAAGCAAGGAAATGTTACCTACGGTTGGGTTGCCTCCCAACAAGCGCTCTTTTAATGTCATTAGCTTGACATGTTGTTCATGACTTTCTTCCTCTTCTTCCAGTTTGTTAAGAGGAATGACCTCAAGAGGAAAAAGGAGCCAGTTAATTCCCCTTGTTTAGAGTGCCTCTCCCTAGCAAGCTTTCTTTTGTTGTTAGCTTGAGTAAACTTGCTTGTTAGGGTAGGGGTGGGATGGCTTTTGGTTGACCTTTTCTTCTTCATGGATATTGTCCTTCTTTTCTTAGTCGCCATCCTCTTTTTAGTGCTCATGTTGATTGCCTTCACCACCTTGATTCCAGAACTTGGGTGTTGTATGATGGTTGGAGTGTCTTCTTCATCAGGAGCTTCTTTAATTGGTGGTTCAATGAACTCACCCTTTATGCAACTCTCTGTGTCATTAGAGTAATGTGGACTCTCTTGATTGACTTCCTCCCTTTCTTCTATATGGTGTTGCATTGAGCCTTTTGGGAGTGAGTTTGCATGTTCCTTTGGCACCACTAGTAACCTCTGTGGGTATGGAGCCTTAGGCTTATATACTCTCACAACCTCCTCCTTCTTCATAGAAATCTCACTTGGTATGGGTGCCTCCTTTTCTTGTTCTTCTGATTCCTCCCTTGGGTTTGCCATGGTATCACTAAGAGAATTGTGGGTAGTGATTTTCTTTGATAGATACCCAACTTGTACATCAAGCTTCTTAAGGGCAGCCCCCCGGTTCTGCATAATGGATTTTATTTCCTTCTTGAAAGTCCTCATGTCCTTAGATTCTTCCAAGAGAATTGCCAATAGGTTCTCTATCCTTGATAGCTTATCCTCGAGTGGAGGGTGTGTAACTGGGCTGGAATTTGGAGGTTGAGGGTGGCTATTTTGTGAATGGAATTAGTTGTTTTGTGGTTGTATGTTCTGAGAGTGGTATGACTCTTGTAGGTAATGATATGGGTTTTGTGGAATGTGAGAAGAATTTTGTGTGTAATGCAATGAATTGTGTGAGTGGTGAGATGAATTATATGGATGTGGGAAGAAATTTTGTGTTGAGGCATATCCAAGTGGTGAAGAGTTTTGATGTGGAAAGCTAGGAGGTGAGGTTGAATAATTAAAGGATGATGGCTCTTGATGAGTGGGGTGTGAATAAGTGAAATCTCTTTGGTTTTAATCTTCCCAGACATAGCTTGAGTAGTGATCAAAGTCATCAAAATATAGACCATTTTGTGACCCTGGGAAGCACCTCATTTCAGGTTCCTGATATTCCCAACCACCATTATCATAATAGCATGAATTATTTTGTGGTGGTGAGAAGTATCCCAAGTAACTTGATTGACCAAAAGATGATCTATACTTCATTTTTCTTTAAATTACTCTGTATCAAACAACAATTACCAAGATAAAAGAGATTTGGAATTCTCCTTGTCACAGATGAGAAAATTCCCAGTGAGGCAATATCACAAACAGTTAGTTAGCAAAAGAAAATAAAGAAACAAAAGAAAACAATGACAAAAGAAAAGTGTCTAATCTAGTAAATCAATCAACCGGCAATTTGTTAATCACAATTAATCCCCGGCAATGGCACCATAAACTTGATGTACGAAAACTTGTCTCTCAACAAAATTCCCTTCGGCAAGTATACCAAATTTGTCGTCAAGTAAAAACTCACAATAGAGTGAGGTCGAATCCACAGGGATTAACGGATTAAGCAATCAATGGTTAATTGATTATCCTATTTAGATGAATCATTAAGGAGTGATAAGTAACAAGGAAATGTAAATGGCATAAAAGTAAAGAAAGCAATAAAGTGCAGAAAAGTAGAATGGCAAGAAAAGTAAATGTAAGAACTAAAAATAAAATGAACATTGGGATCAAGAGATATTGCAATCCTCCGGATCAAGTTCATTCTCATCTCTTCATCAATCAATGCATTCATTGATCTCCTTGGCAATCTTAA
>NC_029780.3:68866824-68868271 GCF_000817695.3 Arachis duranensis | reverse complement strand
AGCTTGAACAATTTTCCAATTCCTTGATTTAATTGCTC
Source organism: Arachis duranensis (assembly GCF_000817695.3). NCBI lineage: Eukaryota > Viridiplantae > Streptophyta > Magnoliopsida > Fabales > Fabaceae > Arachis > Arachis duranensis. The sequence goes on along the minus strand of NC_029780.3, from coordinate 68,868,233 downwards.
ATGGGAAGAGATGAAGTGTGGTCACTGATTATACCACATGTATTTCCAAATCAAAGTGTTGGGAGGATTACATGTCACTATATCCGCCCAAACTCCCAATTTGGTCCAACATGAGAAAGCATTTCTAGCATGATCTCCTCATCCCTTTTCCAAGGCTCAGAGGAGATCCAATTATGGAGAGTTTCTTTTCCAAGACAACTAACCAATTGGATAAAGATCGAAAGCTTTCTAGTAAAATCAAGAAGAAAGAAAGAGGAAGAAGAATGGAAACTATAATTGATCCATTGAATCACAATAGAGCTCTCTAACCCAATGAAAAGAGTTAGTTGATCATTGCTCTACCAAAATAGAAAAGAAAGAAAGTGTAGAAAAGTAAAGATGAAGATTAAAACTAAAATTGAAACTTCAAAATTCATAAATGAAAAGTACAAAGAAAGGAAAGAGAAGGAAAAGTGTGTGAGGGGAGGGAGTCCAAAGACCCCTCTTCAATCCCGATTTCCAGCCTCCTTTCAAAGTAAAAACTAAGGCCTTTATATAGGCTCTCCTAAATTACAAAATGAAATTAAAAGCAAATTACAATTAAATGAAAAGTCCTACTCTAGATGCTTCTTGTGGCCTTTGATTGGTTGACACTTGTGGGCTTGCTTCCTTGAGGTTGGGTGGTCCTTGAAGAGAAGTGAATAAAGTTGAGGTCTAGATTCTTAGCGTTAATGCTACCGTTAGCCACATTAACGCTACAAGTGTGGCGTTAGTGCTAAAGTTATTGTGGCTAACGTTGCACTTGCTACACAGTTGGTGTTTTTGGGGCTTAAAAGATGCTTCTTGTTTGTGCTCTAATTTCATGCCCACTATAGACTATTATATATCTTTGAAAATCTCTTAATGTCAGCTTTCTAACGCAACTAGAATCACCTCCATTGGACCTCTGTAACTCAAGTTATGCTCCTTTGAATTGGACAAGGTCGCTGGCATAGTCGCTAGCATTATTGGAAAACGTGTCATGATAACGCTAGCGATCAAGGGCTTAATATTGCCAGGTTTCGGAGCTTAAACTTAATGTCCACTGATGAGCGGATAATTTATACGCTTTTTGGCATTGTTTTTAGTATGTTTTTGGTATGATCTAGTTAGTTTTTAGTATATTTTTATTAGTTTTTAGTTAAAATTCACTTTTCTGGACTTTACTATGAGTTTGTGTGTTTTTCTGTGATTTCATGTATTTTCTGGCTGAAATTGAGGGTCCTGAGCAAAAATCTGATTCAGAGACTGAAAAGGACTGCAGATGCTGTTGGATTCTGATCTCCCTGCACTCGAAGTGGATTTTCTGGAGCTACAAAAGCCCAATTGGCGCGCTCTCAACGGCGTTGGAAAGTAGACATCCTGGGCTTTCCAGCAATGTATAATAGTCA
>NC_029780.3:68865803-68866512 GCF_000817695.3 Arachis duranensis | reverse complement strand
ATTCAATCATGCTTGCTTCCATTCTAAGATATTACTTGTTCTTAAACCGGATGAATGTGATGATCCGTGACAATCATCATCATTCTCAGCTATGAACGTGTGCCTGATAACCACCTCCGTTCTACCTTAGATTAAGTAGATATCTCTTGGATTCTTTAATCGGAATCTTCGTGGTATAAGCTAGAACTGATGGCGGCATTCAAGAGAATCCGGAAGGTCTAAACCTTGTCTGTGGTATTCTGAGTAGGATTCAATGATTGAATGACTGTGACGAGCTTCAAACTCCTGGAGGCGGGGCGTTAGTGACAGACGCAAAAGAATCACTGGATTCTATTCCAGCCTGATTGAGAACCGACAGATGGATAGTCGTGCCGTGACAGGGTGTGTTGAACATTTCCACTGAGAGGATGGGAGGTAGCCATTGACAACAGTGAAACCCTTGCATACAGCTTGCCATGGAAGGAGCCTTGCGTGCTTGAAGAAGAAGACAGTAGGAAAGCAAAGATTAAGAGGATGAAGCATCTCCAAAACCTCAACTTATTCTCCATTACTGCAAAACAAGTAATCAGTTCATGTTCTTTTGCTTTTCATAATCAATCCTGATAATTTCTGATATCCTGACTAAGATTTACAAGATAACCATAGCTTGCTTCAAGCCGACAATCTCCGTGGGATCGACCCTTACTCACGTAAGGTATTACTTGGACGA
>NC_029780.3:68865351-68865777 GCF_000817695.3 Arachis duranensis | reverse complement strand
TCTTTGTGTTTTTCCCTTAAAATTTTCGAAAAATTAGTGTTTGATTTTCTAAAAATTTTAAGTTTGGTGTCATTTTGTTGTTTTTCCCTTTCCTCATTTCAAAAATCAAATCTTTTTCATAAAAATTTTCAATCATATCTTTCTAATTGCTAATCTCAAAATCTTTTTAATTAACTAATTGATTCAGTTTTCAATTTGCTTTGATCTTATTTTCTTTTGATTTTCGAATTTTTTTATTTTATTTTCCTCTTATTTTTATTTTATTTTTCGGTTAATTCAAAAAAAAACAAAACAAAATTTATCTATTTGCAATCCATATCATTTCCCTTTATCCATTATGGACATAAGTGGGATTGATCAGTCCAAAAGGACTCTGGGGTCATATGCTAACCCCATTACAGCTGCATATGGGAGTAGCATCTGTAC
>NC_029780.3:68863163-68865182 GCF_000817695.3 Arachis duranensis | reverse complement strand
TGATAAAGAGGTGGATCAGGATGTCTACAGACTATTACTATTTCCATTTGCTATGAAAGATCAAGCTAAGAGGTGGTTGAATAACCAACCTACAGCAAGCATAAAGACATGGAAACAGTTATCAGACAAATTCTTGAATCATTTTTACCCTCCAAAGAGGATGACACAGCTAAGGCTGGACATCCAAGGCTTTAAACAAGAGGATAATGAATCCCTTTATAATGCTTGGGAGAGGTATAGAGGTATGCTAAGAAAATGCCCCTCTGAAATGTTTTCAGAGTGGGTACAATTGGACATCTTCTACTATGGGCTTACAGAAAAAGCTCAGATGTCTTTAGACCACTCAGCTGGTGGATCTATACACATGAGGAAGACAATTGAAGAAGCTCAAGAGCTCATAGACACGGTTGCTAGAAATCAACATCTGTACTTAAGCAGTGAGTCCTATATGAAAGAAGAAGCTAAGGCAGTATCCACTAAACTTAGTCCTCCAGAACAAGTTGCTGAATTCAATCAGCAATTATGTTATCTAACTGAACAGCTAGCAGAACAACAATTGCTCCTGATGACAGAACAGTTAGCAGAATTTAAAGAGATGCTCCATGAAACTAAAGTTGCTAACAAGAACATAGAACTGCAGTTGAATCAAGCAAAACAGCAAATATCTAAACAGATAACAGAGGAATGTCAAGCAGTTCAGCTGAGGAGTGGGAAGACACTGAATAACACTGCTCAAAAGAGCAAAAAGCCAAATAAGGAACAATTGACAGAGGATAATCAAACCACTGTTCAAAATCCCTCTGAGGACAGTAAGAGCCCAGAGAGGAACACTTTTGGCGTTCAAAACTAGAAAAGGGTGGAGAGCTGGCGTTAAACGCCCAACCCATGCTCAGTTCTGGCGTTCAAACACCAGAAACAAGTAAGGAGTTGGCATTGAACACCCAAAGAAAGCTCAGTTCTGGCGTTCAAACACCTGAAACATGTAAGAAGTTGGCGTCCAACGCCAATCCAGCTTCCACCCCTGGCATTCAAACGCCAGTGGGAGATCAGACACATACAAGTGCTGGTAGCAACCCCTCTAAAAAGGCTTCTCAATCCACATCTGTGGGCAATAAACCTACAGCAACTAACGTTGAGGAATACAAAGTCAAAATACCTTATACTCAGAAACTCCGCCAAGCGGAACAGGATAAGCAATTTGCCTGCTTTGCAGACTATCTAAGGACTCTTGAAATAAAGATTCCGTTTGCAGATGCACTTGAGCAAATACCTTCTTATGCTAAGTTCATGAAAGAAATCTTAAACTCTCATTCTAGGAAGACCTTTCCTAGCAACTGGACGAACTCTCATTGATGTACAAAAAGGGGAAATAACCCTGAGAGTCAATGAAGATGAGTTCAAGTTGAATGCTGTAAAAGCTATGCAGCATCCAGACACACCAAATGACTGCATGGGCACTGAAATTATTGACTCTCTGGTAGAAGAGATCAATATGACTGAAAGCCTAGAATCAGAGCTTGAGGACATCTTCAAAGATGCTCAACCTGATCAAGAAGAACCAGAGGAGACAAAGGAATTTTCGAAAATTCCTCAGGAGGAGGGTAAGCCTCCCAAACCTGAGCTCAAACCACTACCACCATCCCTGAAGTATGCATTTCTGGGAGAGGGTGACACTTTTCCAGTGATTATAAGCTCTGCTTTAAATCCACAGGAAGAGGAAGCACTGATTCAAGTGCTAAGGACACACAAGACAGCTCTTGGGTGGTCCATAAGTGACCTAAAGGGCATTAGCCCAGCTAGATGCATGCACAAGATCCTATTGGAGGATAATGCCAAACCAGTGGTCCAACCACAAAGGAGGCTAAATCCAGCCATGAAGGAGGTGGTGCAGAAAGAGGTCACTAAATTACTAGAGGCTGGGATTATTTATCCTATTTCTGATAGCCCCTGGGTGAGCCCTGTCCAAGTTGTCCCCAAAAAGGGAGGCATAACAGTGGTTCATAATGAAAAAAATGAACT
>NC_029780.3:68862507-68862759 GCF_000817695.3 Arachis duranensis | reverse complement strand
ATAGACCAGATGCTAGAGAGACTAGCAGGTCATGAATACTACTGCTTTTTGGATGGCTATTCAGGTTACAACCAAATTGCAGTAGATCCTCAGGACCAAGAGAAAACAGCATTTACCTGCCCTTCTGGCGTGTTTGCCTACAGGAGGATGCCTTTTGGTCTGTGTAATGCTCCTGCAACCTTTTAGAGATGCATGTTATCCATCTTCTCTGATATGGTGGAGAAATTCCTGGAAGTCTTCATGGATGACTTA
>NC_029780.3:68859641-68860697 GCF_000817695.3 Arachis duranensis | reverse complement strand
ATACCAACTGGTGTATGGGAAGGCCTGTCATCTGCCCGTGGAACTGGAACATAAAGCCTACTGGGCAACCAGATTCCTAAACATGGATGCTCAGTTAGCTGGTGAAAAAAGATTGCTCCAGCTAAATGAGCTAGAAGAGTTCAGATTCAATGCCTTTGAAAATGCAAAAATTTATAAGGAAAAGGCAAAGAAGTGGCATGACAAGAAGTTGTCATCCAGAGTCTTTGAGCCAGGACAAAAAGTTCTGCTCTTCAACTCTAGGCTCAGATTGTTTCCAGGGAAACTTAAATCCCGGTGGAGGGGTCCGTATGTGATTACAGGAGTGTCACCATATGGATATGTTGAGCTTCAGGATATTGATTCTGACAAAAAGTTCATTGTTAATGGACAGAGAATCAAGCATTATCTTGAAGGCAATTTTGAGCAGGAAAGCTCAAAACTGAGACTTGAGTGATTCTCAGTAAAGGTCCAGCTAAAGACAGTAAAGAAGCGCTTGCTGGGAGGCAACTCAGTCATTAGCAGGTTATATGTTTTGTTTTTACAAAGGCAAGTATCAAAAATGAAGGAATTCACAGAGTTACAGAAGGATTCAGCGCAAAAAGCAGAGAAAAAGAGCTTACTGGCGAAAAAACGCCAGTAAAGGGCATTTTGGGCATTAAACGCCAGAATGGGCACCATTCTGGGCCCCAGTGATAAAGGGAATCCTGGCGTTTAACGCCAGCCAGGGCACCTGGCTGGGCGTTAAACGCCCACAATGGGCAACAGATGGGCGTTAAACGCCAGAATGGGTGCCATTCTGGGCGTTTAACGCCAGAAAGGTGGGGGACCAAGATTTTGATTTCCAATCAAATTTTTTTTCAAATTTCTCTTTTCTTACCCATACTTTTCTACATAAATACATCTCAACCTTTCATCATTCACTTTCAAATCTTCAAAAATCAAAAATCATTCTCCAATCTCTCAAATCAATCCCAAATCTTGTTCAAAAAACTCACCCTTCTCTCAAATTCTCTCCATATCTTCTCAAATCCCCTTTCAATTTTTCGAAATCTCTTC
>NC_029780.3:68857843-68859114 GCF_000817695.3 Arachis duranensis | reverse complement strand
TGCAAGATGATCCTGAATCCTTTAATAGGAGAATGGTGAGAGCAGATAAAGGGTTGGATCAAGTTCTAGAGGACATATGCCTCCCTGGAACTAAGTGGATAACCAATTCAAAGGGTGTCCCAAACCAACTCAGGAGGGGAGACCTCAAACCAATTGCAAGAGGTTGGCTAGACTTTATTGGGCATTCCATATTGCCCACCAGCAACCGTTCTGAGGTCACTATCAAGAGAGCAGTGATGATTCATTGCATTATGCTTGGAAAAGAAGTGGAGGTTCATCATGTGATTGCTTGTGAGATCTACACAATTGCAAATAAAAATTCCACTGAAGCCAAATTGGCTTACCCAAGCTTGATCTCCTTGCTCTGTAAAGAGGCTGGGGTAAAGATGGATTGAACATCCAATCACCAAGAAGTCAATGGAAGGACAAATGCAAGACAACTCTATCAAAAGGAGGGCGCAGGAGTTCCTCCCTGAATTTCCAAAAATTGACTACTGGACCAGCCTAGAAGCATCTATCATCAAGTTACAAGAAACTATGGAGCAACTGAAGGAAGAACATCAGAATCAGAACTGCATGCTCTGCAAATTGCTGAAGGAACAAGAGAAGCAGGGCCATGAACTCCAAGAGTTGAAATGCCAAAAGCTCTCATCTCAAGTTGAGGGAGCATCCACTTCTCAAAATCAAGGTTGTTGAGTCCTAACTCTGTGAAAACCTCTATCATTAGGAGCCTATTTAAATTTTTTGTTTTCTATTTTCTAGTCTCATCTTATATCTATTAAAGTTGTGATCCAAGGCAAAAAGAGTGTGCTTAAGAACCCTGGACACCTCTAATTGGGGACTCTAGCAAAGCTGAGTCACAATCTGAAAAGGTTCACCCAATTATGTGTCTGTGGCATGTATGTATCCGGTGGTAATACTGGAAGACAGAGCGCTTTGGGCCACAGCCAAGACTCATACACTAGCTATGTTCAAGAATCATTATGCTTAACTAGGAGAATCAATAACACTATCTGAGTTCTGAGTCCTTATAGATGCTAATCATTCTGAGCTTCAGAGGATAAAGTGAGATGCCAAAACTGTTCGGAAGCAAAAAGCTACTAGTCCCGGTCATCTAATTGGAACTAAGTTTCCTTGATATTTTGGAGTCTATAGTATATTCTCTTCTTTTTATCTTATTTTGATTTTCAGTTGCTTAGGGACAAGCAACAATTTAAGTTTGGTGTTGTGATGAGCGGATAATTTATACGCTTTTTGGCATTGTTTTTAGG
>NC_029780.3:68857338-68857635 GCF_000817695.3 Arachis duranensis | reverse complement strand
ATTCAGAGACTGAAAAGGACTGCAGATGCTGTTGGATTCTGACCTCCCTGCACTCGAAGTGGATTTTCTAGAGCTACAGAATCCCAATTGGCGCGCTCTCAACGGCGTTGGAAAGTAGACATCCTGGGCTTTCCAGCAATGTATAATAGTCAATACTTTGCCCAAGATTTGATGGCTCAAACCGGCGTGGCAATTCAGCCTCAGAATTTCCAGCGTTTAACGCTGGAACTGGCATAAAACTTGGAGTTAAACGCCCAAACTGGCATAAAAGCTGGCGTTTAACTCCAGAAAAGGTCT
>NC_029780.3:68851626-68857225 GCF_000817695.3 Arachis duranensis | reverse complement strand
GTATTTTTCATCTTTGGACATCTAGTTCTTAGATCAGATCTTGGTTCTTCTGGTTCCCTCTCTGGGACCGAAACCAATGATCACTCTTATGCTTATGTATTTTCAACGGTGGAGCTTCTACACACCATAGATTAAGGTGTGGAGCTCTGCTGTACCTCGAGTATTAATGCAATTACTATTGTTCTTCTATTCAATTCCGCTTGTTCTTGTTCTAAGATATTACTTGTTCTTAAACCGGATGAATGTGATGATCCGTGACAATCATCATCATTCTCAACTATGAACATGTGCCTGATAACCACCTCCGTTCTACCTTAGATTAAGTAGATATCTCTTGGATTCTTTAATCGGAATCTTCGTGGTATAAGCTAGAACTGATGGCGGCATTCAAGAGAATCCGGAAGGTCTAAACCTTGTCTGTAGTATTCTGAGTAGGATTCAATGATTAAATGACTGTGACGAGCTTCAAACTCCTGAAGGCGGGGCGTTACTGACAGACGCAAAAGAATCACTGGATTCTATTCCGGCCTGATTGAGAACCGACAGATGGATAGCCGTGCCGTGACAGGGTGCATTGAACATTTCCACTGAGAGGATGGGAGGTAGCCATTGACAACGGTGAAACCCTTGCATATAGCTTGCCATGGAAGGAGCCTTGCGTGCTTGAAGAAGAAGACAGTAGGAAAGCAAAGATTCAGAAGATGGAGCATCTCCAAAACCTCAACCTATTCTCCATTACTGCAAAACAAGTACTTATTTCATGTTCTTTTGCTTTTCACAATCAATCCTGATAATTTCTGATATCCTGACTAAGAGTTACAAGATAACCATAGCTTGCTTCAAGCCGACAATCTCCGTGGGATCGACCCTTACTCACGTAAGGTATTACTTGGATGACCCAGTGCACTTGCTGGTTAGTTGTGCGGGATTGCAAAGTGTGATTGCAATTTCGTGCACCATCCACCCCATACTATTATATATTTTTAGAAAGCTCTGGATGTCTAATTTCCAACACTTTTGAAAGCGCATCATTTGGAGCTCTACAGCGTGAGTTACACTTCTTGGAAGGTGAAGAGGTCAGTTGGCCTTACTACAGGTTGATACCATGTTCATCTTTTCACTTTCGGGGAAGGTTTTCTCCCTCAAATTTAGTGTCCACCATGTAGTTCCATATATGCTTGGAAAGCTGTGGAATCCTACTTTCCAATGCTTTAGGAATCATCTCATTTGGAGTTTTGTGGCTCAAGTTATTCTTGCTTGAAGAAGGCATGGTCAGGCTGCCAGGTGAGACTTTTGCCCACGTTAGTGTAACGTGGGTCTTCCTTTGCTTCGCAAACGTTAGTGTGGATCACCTTTTCCACTAACGTTGGAATCTTTCCTTCCTTCCACGTTAGTTCCCACGTTAATATAATTAACATGGAAGCTAACGTGGGTCTTCTTGCTTCACAAACATTAGTGGCACTCACTTTTTCCGCTAACGTTGGCGTTTCCCTTTCCTTCCACGTTAGTTCCCACGTTAATGTAACTAACGTGGAAGCTAACGTGGGTCTTCTTGTCCCTCGCTAACGTTAATGGTGCTTACTTTTATCACTAACGTTCCATGCTCTCCTTCTTCAAAGTTAATGCCATTAACTTTCTCACTAACGTTGGGGCTTCTCTTTTCCTCCACGTTAATGGCCACGTTAGTTGCACTAACGTAGACACTAACATGGCTCTTCCTGCTTCTTGTTACCTGAAATCAATCAAACAAAGTGCATCAAAGTCTTGCTCTTAATCATGGGATCATGCATCATCCAATTTAACATTCAATTCATGCATAATTCTCATGAAATCATTCAAAATTCACAATGTTTGCTTGAATCATGGTGTGAATGCATTTTTAACCAAATACTTGCTTATTTCCTAAGAAAATGCATGAAACCAACCTAAAGCATACAAAAAATCGCTAGTAAAACTAGCCAAGATGCCCTGGCATCACCATACCACTCAAAGTTGTCAAACTTGCGAGTCTAAATAAACTCGTGGAGTATATTTACTAAATTCTAACCCTTCAAATTTAATAATATCAATCTTAAAGTACATAATAAATTAAAATAATAGCATACATTATAACAAATACTTGAGAGAAACGACGCAGATGAGTGAGTTTTCTTTCATTCTTTGGGAGTGTTATTGTAACCCTAATAAAAAAAAGTGTTTTTTTTAGTTTCAAAATGATGCTTTTTTTAGCAAAAATGAAGAAAAACAAAAACTTGCTAACTCGGTCTTAGACTCATAAGTTTATCCGAGTTTGACTAAGTCTAGCCGAGTTTACTCAAGATAGAGTCTATGCCAGAGTAAACTCGATTCCATATCTAAACTCGTATACGAGTTAACTCGAGAGTTTGACAACAATGGTACCACTACATATACAATTGGGAAGATTTGGTCATTAGGGTCCTAACCAATTGCTGTGAGTCCACGACCTCCATAAGGTTTCTTGATGAAGCAACCATCCATTCCAATCATGGACCTTCACACCAGAGAACTCTTCTTGCAAGCATCCAGGCATACATACAGTCTCTCAAACTTTGGTCTTATGTCAATCCTTGGCAATGGTCTCTCAGCGGCAACTTAGGTGCTCTTTACACTTGTAAGTGTATTAAAGACCCTGGATTTAACCTCAGTAGCTTAGCATAATAATCATAGAGCCTTCTATATTGCTTTAGTAAGTTTTCTGTAACTCATCCAATGCAAATTGCTTTACCTTGGCAACTTTAGACCTAGTTAGCTCCATATTCCACTTGCTATATATTTCTTCATCAGTGTACTTAACTTGATCTTCGGATTCTCAGCAATTTTCTTTTTTAGAAAAACCTTGCTTATCCATTTTGCATGTATAATTCCACTGTTCAATTTTCTTGAGAAATTTTGCTTCTTGTGACAACCCTTCAACTGCCATGTTTGTTCATTTTTTATCTTTCCATAATAATATGCATACAAATTACAATTCTCCAAAAAAAGTAGCTTTTACCCTCCAAAGATCAATGGTACACGAAATTGTGATCTCAATGGCGCCAACAACTTGGTACGCACAATTATAATCTCAACTCTTTGTCACAACTTCGCACAACTAACAAGCAAGTGCACTGGGTCGTCCAAGTAATAAACCTTACGTGAGTAAGGGTCGATCCCACGGAGATTGTCGGCTTGAAGCAAGCTATGGTCATCTTGTAAATCTCAGTCAGGCGGATTCAAATGGTTATAGAGTTTTAATAATTAAAAGATAAATAAACATAAAATAAAGATAGAGATACTTATGTAATTCATTGGTGGGAATTTCAGATAAGCGTATGGAGATGCGTTATTCCTTCTGAATATCTACTTTCCTACTGCCTTCATCCAATCCTTCATACTCATTTCTATGACAAGCTGTATGTTGGGTGTCACCGTTGTCAATGGCTACTTCCCATCCTCTCAGTGAAAATGGTCCTCTACGGTTTCTGTACGGCTAATCAACTGTCGGATTTCTCGACTCGGATGAAAAATACCATGCACAGATATTGTATGGCTAATCAGCTGTTGGTTCTCGATCGTGTAGGAATAAGATTTACTATCCTTTTGCGTCTGTCACCACACCCTATAGTCGTGAGTTTGAAGCTCGTCACAGTCATCCCATCCCAGATCCTACTCGGAATACCACAGACAATGTTTAGACTTTCTGGATCTCAAGAATGCTGCCAATTGATTCTAGCTTATACCACGAAGACTCTGATCTCGGACTAAGATACCCCATTGTCAGAGGAGAGTCGATGTGAATCGTTAATTAGAAATCCAAGAGATATACATTCAAGCTTGTTTTCATGTAGAACGGAAGTTGTTGTCAATCACGCGTTCATAAGTGAGAATAGTGATGAGTGTCACATAATCATCACATTCATCATGTTCTTGTGTGAAAATGAATATCTTAGAACAAGAATAAGCATGAATTGAATAGAAGAACAATAGTACTTTGCATTAATACTCGAGGAACAGCAGAGCTTCACACCTTAATCTATGGTGTGTAGAAACTCCACCGTTGAAAATACATAAGTGATGATGGTCCAGGCATGACAGAATGGCCAGCCTCCCCAAATGGCATATGAATTCGAAAATAGGAAAAAAGACCTGATCCCAAGATCAAGGATGATCAAAAGATGTGAGTACAATAGTAAAAAGTTCTATTTATACTAAACTAGTTACTAGGGTTACAGAAATAAGTAAATGATGCAGAAATCCATTTCCGGGCCCACTTGGTGTGTGCTTGGGATGAGCATTGAAGCTTTCACGTGTAGAGGCTTTCTTTGGAGTTAAACGCCAGTTTGTAACTTGTTTCTGGCGTTTGACTCTAGCTTGCAACTTGTTTCTGGCGTTTAACGCCAGAATAGGGCAGGGAATTGGCGTTTGAACGCCAATTTGCATCGTCAAAACTCAAACAAAGTATGAACTATTATATATTGCTGGAAAGATCTGGATGTCTACTTTCTAACGCAATTTAGAACGCGCCATTTGGGTTTCTGTAGCTCCAAAAAATCTATTTCGAGTGCAGGGAGGTCAGAATCCAACGGCATCAGCAGTCCTTTTTCAGCCTCTGAATCAGATTTTTGCTCAGGTCCCTCAATTTCAGCCAAAAAATACCTGAAATCATAGAAAAACACATAAACTCATATTAAAGTCCAGAAATGTGAATTTTGCTTAAAAAGTAATAAAAATATACTAAAAACTAACTAAATCATACTAAAAACTATGTAAAAACAATGCTAAAAAGCGTATAAATTATCCGTTCATCACAACACCAAACTTAAATTGTTGCTTGTCCCCAAGAAACTGAAAACAAAATAGGATAAAAAGAAGAAAATATACAATGACTCTCACAATATCAATAAAATTTAGTTTCAATTAGATGAGGGGGGCTAGTAGCTTTTTGCTTCTGAACAATTTTGGCATCTCACTTTATCCTTTGAAATTTAGAATGATTGGCATCTATAGGAACTCAGAATTTTAGATAGTGTTATTGATTCTCCTAGTTCAGTATGTTGATTCTTGAACATAGTTACTTTATGAGTCTTGGCCGTGGCCCTAAGCACTTTGTTTTCCAGTATTACCACCAGATACATAAATGCCACAGACACATAACTGGGTGAACCTTTTCAGATTGTGACTCAGCTTTGCTAAAGTCCCCAGTTAGAGGTGTCCAGAGTTCTTTAGCACACTCTTTTTGCTTTGGATCACGACTTTAACCACTCAGTCTCAAGCTTTTTACTTGGACCTTCATGACACAAGAACATGGTTAGGGACAGCTTGATTTAGCCGCTTAGGCCTGGATTTCATTTTCTTGGGCCCTCTTATCCATTAGTGCTCAAAGCCTTGGATCCTTTTTACCCTTCCCTTTTGGTTTAAAGGGCTATTGGCTTTCTCTGCTTGCTTTTTCTTTCTCTTTCTCTTTTCTTTTCGCTACTTTTTTTTCGCTACTTTTTTTTTCTTTTTCGCTGCTTTTTCTTGCTTCAAGAATCAATTTCATGATTTTCAGATTATCAATAACATTTCTCTCTTTGTTCATCATTCTTTCAAGAGCCAACAA
>NC_029780.3:68843833-68851553 GCF_000817695.3 Arachis duranensis | reverse complement strand
AAATAATTAAACTAATTTCAAGATAAAATTTGAAATCCAAGTACTTCTTGTTCTTTTGTAATTAGGCACATTTTTCATTCAAGAGAGGTGAAGGATTCATGGAATTATTCATAGCTTTAAGACATAGACACTAGACACTAATGATCATGTAGTGAAGACACAAAACATAGCCAAACATAAAGCTCAAAACCGAAAGCGAAAAAATAAATAGACAAGGATATTAAGGAATGAGTCCACCTCAGTGAGGGTGGCATCCTCCTCTTGAAGAACCAATGGTGCTCTTGAGCTCCTCTATATCTCTTCCTTGCCTTTGTTGCTCCTCCCTCATAGCTCTTTGATCTTCTCTAATCTCATGGAGAATGATGGAGTTCTCTTGGTGCTCCACCCTTAGTTGGTCCATGTTGTAACTCAAGCCTTCCAAAGACGTGTTGATTTGCTCCCAGTAGTTGTGTGCAGAAAAATACATCCCTTGAAGCATCTCAGGGATTTCATGAGGAATTTTCTCATGCTCTTGTTGAGGTCCATGAGTGGGCTCTTTTGTTTGCTCCATTCTTTTCTTAGTGATGGGTTTGTCCTCTTCAATGAGGATGTCTCCTTCTATGTCAATCCCAGCCAATTTGCATAGGTGACAAATGAGATGAGGAAATGCTAACCTTGCCAAAGTGGAGGACTTGTCAGCCACCTTGTAGAGTTCTAGAGGTATGATCTCATAAACTTCCACTTCCACTTTTGTTGCTAATAGGAATTATAGAGCGTTGGATGAACTCTAACCATCCTCTAGCCACAGGCTTAAGGTTCGATCTTCTTAATTGAACCGGATTGCCTCTTGAGTCTCTTTTCCATTGAGCTCCTTCCACACATATGTCCATGAGGACTTGGTCCAACCTTTGATCAAAGTTGACCCTTCTAGTGTAGGGGCATACGTTTTCTTGCATCATTGGCAAGTGGAAAGCCAACCTTACATTTTTCGAACTAAAATCTAAGTATTTCCCCCGAACTATTGTAAGCCAATTTTTTGGATTCGGGTTCATACTTTAATCATGGTTCCTAGTGATCCATGCATTGGCATAGAACTCTTGATCCATTAAGATCCTGACTTGTTGAATGGGGTTGGTGATAACTTCCCAACCTCTTCCTCATATTTCATGTCGGATTTCCGAATATTCATTCTTCTTGAGAATGAAAGGGACCTCAAGGATCAACTTTTTCTTGGCCACAACTTCATAGAAGTGGTATTGATGGACCTTTGAGATGAATCTCTCCATCTTCCATGACTCGGAGGTGGAAGCTTTTGCATTTCCTTTCCTCTTTCTAGAGGTTTCTCCGGCCTTAGGTGCCATAAGTGGTTATGGAAAAACAAAAAGCAATGCTTTTACCAGACCAAACTTAAAAGGTTTGCTCGTCCTCGAGCAAAAGAAGAAAGAAAGAAAGGGAAGAAGAAGAAAATAGAGGAGATGGAGGGAGAGATAGGTTCGGCCAAGGGGGTAGGAGAGGGTTTGTGATATATGAAAATGAAGGAGTGAAGAGGGGTATTTATAGAGAAAGAGAAAGTGGGTGGGTTTGGGAGGGAAAAGTGTTTGAATTTGAAAGGTTAGTTAGGTGGGGTTTTTTAGGGAAGAGATACGGAGGTGATTGGTGAAGAGAATATAAGGAAGAAGATAGGATTTGATAGGTGAGTGGTGTTTTGGGTAAAGTGTTTATAGAGATGTGTGAGGGGGAGAGAGAGGTAGGGTAGGTGGGGATCCTGTGGGATCCACAGATCCTGAGGGGTCAAGGATTTCTCATCCCTGCTCCAATTAGGCGTGTAAACACCCTTAGTATGCAATCCTGGCGTTTAACGCCAGACTGCTGCTTGTTTCTGGCATTAAACACCAGCTTTTATTCCTTTCCTAGCGTTAAACGCCAAGCTGCAACCTGTTTCTAGCGTTTAAGGCTAGTTTGTTGCTTCTTTCTGGCGTTTAACGCCAGTCTGGTGCTTCTTTCTGGTGTTTAACGCTCAGAATGGTGCCAAACTGGGCGTGAAATGCCCATGCTGCTACCCTTACTGGCATTTAAACGCCAGTAAGTTTCTCCTCCAAAGTGTGCTGTTTTTAATGCTATTTTTTATTTTTCTTTAATTTTTGCAGTTGTTTTTGTGACTCCACATGATTATCAACCAAAAAAAAGAAAATAACATAGAAAAATAAAATTGGGTTGCCTCCCAATAAGCACTTCTTTAAAGTCAATAGCTTGACAGTGAGCTCTCATGGAGCTTCACAGATGTTCAGAGCATTGTTGGGGCCTCCCAACACCAAACTTAGAGTTTGACTGTGGGGGCTTTGTTTGACTCTGCATTGAGAAAAGCTTTTCTTGCTTCCTCTCCATGGTTACAGAGGGGGATCCTTGAGTTTTAAACACAAGATAATCCTCATTCAATTGAAGGATCAACTCTCCTCTGTCCACATCAATCACAGCTTTTACTGTGGCTAGGAAGGGTCTTCTAACGATGATGGATTCATCCTCATCCTTCCCAGTGTCTAGGATTATGAAATCAGCAGGGATGTAAAGGCCTTTGACCTTTACTAGCACGTCCTCTACCTGTCCATAAGCCTTTTTCATGGATTTGTCTGCCATCTCTAATGAGAATTTGGCAGCCTGTACCTCAAAGATTCCCAGTTTCTCCATTACAGAGAGTGGCATTAAGTTTATGCCTGACCCCAGGTCACACAGAGTTCTCTCAAAGGTTATGGTGCCTATGGTACAGGGAATTAAGAAATTACCAGGATCCTATTTTTTTTTTTAGTTAATGTCTACCTAACCAAGTCATTCAGTTCATTGGTGAGCAAGGGGGTGATGAATGAATTTTAGCCGGTATAGAAATTATCAAGTAACCAATCGTAGTATAGTCTAAACCGACACAAAATCCATTATCAAAGAAATTCTACAATCTATAATCGAGAGTATTAATCTCCCGAGTCGTTCTTCCCTAGGAATGCTACAAGGATGCATGTTATTGGTTAAGTGGTCTTTTGTGGTTTGAAGAGTGTGGCATAAAAGTGCTAACAAAGGAGAACAACAATCAATCAATATTAAAAGCCTTGGCCAAAGTTGAACATAGGAAGTTTCATCACTATAGCTTCCTTCAATTGTGATAGCAATGGAGTATTGTTTCACTTAATTAACCCCTAATCATAGAAGAAAGTCAAGTAAAAGTAACTAACTTGAGTCACAAGTCCTAGTCTTACCCTAGGGAAGTCTAGCTTTAGTGCACTCTAAGTCAATTAGCAATTCTCAATTCTCAATCAACAATTGACATCCATTATTCAAGTGTCTCCACTGACTCAACCACTAGGCCAAGTGAAGGGGATGCTACTCTATATCTAAAGTTGGCATTTTCTCAAACATGTGGAGAGCAAGAATGAAAGACATAGTAGAATTGAGAAGAAGCCTAGAATCAAAGTAATTCAATACAAGAGATTAACAACAATCAACAACGAATAGCAATGAAATAAGATCTTCAATGCATTAATAGAATCCGAAACAACAAAGTTAAATCTAAGGTCTATGAGAATTGAACAATTACAAACACTAATTGAGATTAGAGAAGAAGATATATAACATGAACAAAGTAAATTGAGAGTTGCAATGGATCTCACCAAGGAATGGTTGAGAATTGAGAGAATGAAGATGAACCCTAAAGAGAGGTTGGAGTCTCCCTCTCTACAAAAATGTAACTAACTAAAAATATCTAGAAAACTTGTAAAATGAGTGTAGGGATGTGTATGTGTGTCAATCACCTTCAATCCTTGGTTCTTATATGTAGTTTAGCGCCAAAGTTGGTTGCAGAAACCCTCCAAAATCGCCAGGCACATGTTGCAATAACAGAATCACGTGCGGACTGCGACGTGTGTGCGCACGGTACGCGTGCGTGTCCCTGGCCGATTTAGCGATGTGCGCGTGGGCGCCTTGTGTGCGTGCGTGTCCTTGGCCGAGATTAGTTCTTTGGCTTTTTGTGCTTCTCTCCACTTGCATGCTTCCTCCCTTGCTCCTTTGATCCATGCTTAGCCTATTTTAACCTGAGATTACTAGCAAACAAATCAAGGCGTCTTATGGAATTAAGGAGGAATTAGAATTCATCAAAATAAGGCTTAAAAAGCATGTTTTTACACTTAAGCACAAATACGGGAGAGATTACAAAATCATGCTAATTCCTTGGCTAAATGTGACAAAAGGTTGATAAAATGCTCTAAATTCAATACAAGATAAACCCTAAAAATGGGGTTTATCAACCTCCCCACACTTAAACCTTAGCATGTCCTCATGCTAAAATAAGAGGGAAACAAGGGGTATGATCTTTATTTGATGCAACTAAACTATATGAGTCCTATCTAAATGTAACTCTCCTAAGATGAATGCAAATGCTTTGGTCAATATAATTCAACTCCCAAGAGAACATGTATAAGCATGAGAGCTAGAGCAATAGGAATCAAGTCCAAACCACAATTGTATTGAATTATCAAAAGAATTCAAACTTGCAAGAATATAGATAATATGGGTGAACACATGTAATTGAACTTTTGAACCCTCACCGGATGTGTATCCGCTCTATTCACTCGAGTGTTTAAGGGTTAATTCACTCAATTCTCTTCTAGTCATGCTTTCCCAAAATTTGATTTTCTTCTAACAATCAACACCTATTCAATGCATGCATATATTCATCATGAGGTCTTTCATTTAGGTTATAATGGGGTTAGGATCAAGGTAGGATCATTTATGGTTAAGTGGACTAGAGTTTAGATCTTTGATTAGTATAGACTTTCCCACCTAACCTATGCAATGACCTATACAATTAAGTACTAATCTAACTACCCATTCTTCCCTTTTTTTCTTTTTTTCCACATACTCATGCATTCTATTTGATTCACATTTCTTATGCATTGATTCTTTATTATTTGAGCTTCAAATTGGGGCATTTTGTCACCTCTTTTTTTGTCTTTCTTTCAAACTATATACAAGAACGTCAATGCATAAGGTCTATACATTTAATCAATACATGAGTATGTATTCCCAATTCCTAAATATGGAAGTGTACTACCCTTTTATCCCCTCCAATGTTCCCAAACCTCACTAACTTTGAATAATAAACACTCTCACTAGCCTAGGCTAATCAAAGATCCAAGCAAGGGACTTTCATTGGTTTTCCGCCTTGGGTTTGTAATGTGCTAATAATGAGAATAAGTTGGTTAAGCGTAGGCTCAAAATTGGCTAACAATGGAGAGTAAAAGGTAGGCTATTTGGATAAGTGAGCTAATGAAATAATGGCCTCAATCATACAAATGCATGAATACAAGAAATAAATGGGCATATAGAATCAAGCAAATCAAGGATCACAATCATAGAAAGGGAATACTTGCACACAAGAAGGAAAAAAAATAATAAGTGGTTATAAAATGTAACCACATCAATAGGCTCAAGTCTCACAAGCTTGTGTTCTTAGCTCAATACATGCTTCACAAAATATAGAATTCAAGCAAGTTTCACAAAAAATTTATATTTTTTTTCAATCAGTTGGGTTGTGCTCTCTAGATGGGTTCCTTGAAGAGTTTCATTATTTTGACTAAGCATTGTTGTGATTGAAAAGTTCAAAAATTCCTTAGTTTACCCTTTTTATTTCTAATTAAAACAAATTTCATATGTAAAGTGTTGACTACGTCTTAACAATTCCAAAATATTTTCTAATCACAACTACAAGCTACTAAGAAGATAACTATATAGAGAAAAAATCTAACTAATATCCAACATCCAAAATAAAAGAGTATGCAACAACCAACATGTGTCAAAAATATCTAACACAATATATACAATAATATGCAAAATAGGATAGCTAGGAAGATATAACTAGGAAATGTGCCCAAAATGTGGTGCCAACGACAACCTCCTCACACTTAAGATCAAGCATCATCCCCGATGCTAATCCTGAGCATCAGGGAGAGATCTAGAGGGTTTTGAGCATATGCTTGAAGTGAGGCAAGAGTAGGTTCTAGTGTTCTCTTCCTCTTTCTAGAAGATGGTGCTCTCCTCTTCCCTTTGTCTGACATCCTGAAAGTAGAATATGGTAGAATATAAGCAATTAAATAGTAGTATAAAGCAAATAGAAGCATATTCAGGATGCAAGGTGGATGGCAAGTAATCATGATGTGACTTGAAATAGAAAACTTAGTTTGCAAGTAAGCCTAGAAAAATGGGAACATAAACCAAGAATTCAGGATTCCAATCAATGTGATACAATTCTCAAAGATTAGACATATGCATCATCATACCTTAAGAGAATGGTTAAAAATTCAAGTGTGAGTAAAAGTGAAGTTAGTGGTTATAGAAATCAGTGAGTTAGAAAAGTGAAGTTGGTAATTAGTGGTATGATAGAGAATTGCCTAATGGGGAGAGAATTGCAAGTTATGCGCAACGGTCATGTCCACAAGCATGAAAATATAGAAGTGCCAAAAATGAACTTCACAATAATTGGTGTGACAAACAATAAAGTGCAATTGTGTAACTATGAGAAGTTGAAAAGGATGTTAAGTTGCAAGAGGTTACACAACCAAAGCATACTAATTATTGTGAGAGAATGAACATAATGTAAGGAGGTTGCATAATAATTATTGAGTTTTTTAAAATGATGCGGGCACGCACGGTGCGCGTCCGCGTGTATTGGTGGATTTGGAAACCGACGCGTACGCGCCATAGGCGTTTACGCGTGGGTGGTTAAAGTTGCGAAGACGCGTGCGCGTACGGTGCGCGCACGCGGGCTAGGAGTTGGGCTGGAGGCATAGTGTTGGCCCAGAGTAGGCGCAACTCTCTGGAGGCATGTATGGGATGGCGGCATCAGCCAGGTGACGCGTACCCAGCAGGTGTGCGTCCACGTGGATGGGTATTTTTGCTTAATGGTGCGCAAGCATGACGTGCGCGTTCGCGTGAAGTGAGTTAGGCTAAGAGCCTAACGCTCGCATAAGGGTGGCCCAACTCTCTGGAATTCAGTATGGTGATGCATCCGCTCATTGACGTGTGCGCGTACTGCGTGCGTGGTGGACGAAATTGTGATCACATCAATGTAATATTCTTTGTTGTTGTATGGAATCATTATTATGGCACTTATGTGTGGACACAACTCCGTTCAACTAACCAACAAGTGTACTGGGTCGTCCAAGTAATACCTTACGTGAGTAAGGGTCGATCCCACAGAGATTGTTAGTATGAAGCAAGCTATGGTCACCTTGTAAATCTCAGTCAGGTGGATTCAAGTATAATTGGATTATTGGTTTAAATTTGATTAATGGAATAGATAGAAAATAAAGATAAATAAACTAAGATAGAAATACTTATGTAAATTAATGGTGGGAATTTCAGATAGGCGTATGGAGATGCTGTGCTCCTCTCGAATTTCTACTTTCTTATTACATTCATCCGATCCTTCTTACTCCTTTCCATGGCAAGCTGTATGTAGGGCATCACCATCATCAATGGCTACTTTTAATCCTCTCGGGAAAATGGTCCTATGCGTCTGTCACAGCACGGCTAATCATCTGTCGGTTCTCAATCAGGTTAGAATAGAATCCCTTGATTCTTTTGCGTTTGTCATCATGCCCAGCCTTCAGGAGTTTGAAGCTCGTCACAGTCATTCAATCCCAGAATCCTACTCGGAATACCATAGACAAGGTTTAAACTTTCCGGATCCTCATGAATT
>NC_029780.3:68838521-68843497 GCF_000817695.3 Arachis duranensis | reverse complement strand
GAGTTATGACGTGTTTTGGGCGTTCAACTCCGGATCATGACGTTTTTCTGGCGTTTAACTCCAGACAGCAGCATGTACTTGGCGTTCAATGCCAAGTTACGTCGTCAATTTCCGAATAAAGTATGGACTATTATATATTGCTGGAAAGCTCTGGATGTCTACTTTCCAACGCCGTTGAGAGCGTGCCATTTGGAGTTCTGTAGCTCCAGAAAATCCATTTCGAGTGCAGGGAGGTCAGATTCCAACAGCATCAGCAGTCCTTTTGTCAGCCTTTTTCAGAGTTTTGCTTAAGTCCCTCAATTTCAGCCAGAATTTACCTGAAATCACAGAAAAACACACAAACTCATAGTAAAGTCCAGAAATGTGAATTTAACATAAAAACAAATGAAAACATCCCTAAAAGTAGCTTGAACTTACTAAAAACTACCTAAAAACAATGCCAAAAAGCGTATAAATTATCCGCTCATCAGTGCGCGCGCGTCCGACCCCTTTTTTTTCAGAAATGCCTAAAAGCTTTAAAATGCCCAAAAACTCCCATGGTGCCTACAACTCCTTATTCAATCAAAAACCACACACTTTATAAAATGCAAGTTGGTTTTGAGATTTATTCCATTATTACTAAGCACAACATACATGTTAATATGCTAGCAACCAATCTACACACACAAGCCAATTATGAAAAGAAAACCTACCTACAATGATAACTCAAATAACTTATTAAACAAAATTAGAAGAGAGTAGAAAGAGTTTACCATGGTGGGGTGTCTCCCACCTAGCACTTTTAGTTTAAGTCCTTAAGTTGGACATTTGGTGGAGTCCTTGATAGGGTGGTTTATGCTTAAACTCTTCTTTGAATCCCCACCAGTGTTTGCACTTCCAATAGCCTCCGGGGTCCCAACTTAAACGTATAAGGCCTTCAAGGGGGCCTAAGCAAGTGACAAGGCCCCTAAGTTGATAGTGCTCTATGTATGTTCCGGGGTCCCATACTTTGTTTGTCAACCCCCTTTCTTTTTTATCTCCATGCTTCCAATTGGGTGACAAACTTATTGAATTCTCAATTAGGCCTCCAGATATTCCCCTAGACCCATGCAATTTGGTTCTACACCACCCATTGCCATTCAACCTTGAGCAAGCAACCATCATGAACTTAGAGTGATGTTTCCAACCATTACATGACTCTCTCTTACTCCTCAATCCACAACGAGCTCTAAGTTGCCCATCCGTCTTAAGCAAACCATATTCAAGTGGGAAAGTAAAGATTAGAGATAAGAGTTTTACCCACTTGAATGTTATGTTGGATGGTGACTTAGGAAGGGGTGGTCCCAATGATCTTGCAAGCTCCACTCCCTTGTACTCTTCCTTGATTACCTCCACATCTTCACAAGCTTCTTCAATTTCAACCTCTTTCTCATGGTAGCTTCCTTCCAATTCAATCTCCTCTTCATTGCTTACCGACGGCATGGGAGGTTGTGCATCTTCTTCCTTGATCTCAATTTCAAGCCCAATGGGAGGGGATTCAATTGTAGATAAGAAATTCTCAATGATTGAATCCATCTCTTGATCAACCTCTTCCAATCTTTCATCACTCATACTATGCCTTGGAGGTTGTGCATTATCCTCCTCAACATCATTTTCAAGTTCAATGGAAGAGACTTCAACAACTTCCACAAGATCATCAACAATATCACTTGGTGTGGAAGTGTTCTCAAGCTTGAAATCCACCTCTTGTTTAACCTCCTCTAACTCTTCAGCTGTTTCTTCTTCTTCGATGATCTCTTCCTCCTCCACTTGTTGCAAGACATACTCCAGCTCCTTATCCTCATGTTGGGATCCTAAAATCTCCTTCATGCTTATTTCTTCGGTTGATTTTTCACATTCATCCGTGAAGATGCTTTGCTTGTTGTATGAATCCCAACAGTTCATCTTTTAACGGATGGTTGCATGAAATCGATCTATTTCTTCCTTGAAACGATCCCTTGATTCTTGTTCCGTCTTGCTAACATAAGTAGGATCGTATGGCTCTTGGATTGATGGACATTGATATGCTTCCATGGAGGTTTGTAGCGGAGAGGGGAAATCATGATATAGTTAGAAAGGAGGTTCATTAAAGCTTGGAAGTGGGAAGTTATTTTGGTTGTTGGTAGAAGGTGGAATTATACGGGACATAGATTCTTGGAGGGTAGAGGTGAAACTAGTGAGTGCGGTTTGGAGCTCTTCTTGTTCTTGAGGAATGATACAAAGTGTATCATCCATGGGGACTTGGTTTGGAGGGTGAAGATGTTAGAGTGATGGTGATTCAAGGGTTGCTTGTTCATAATTGTCACAAGGATATGCATAAGGGGAATATAGATTAGGATTGTATGGAGGCAATTGGTGGAAATAAGATATGGATTGAGAATATGATGGTTGGAATGATGGTGTTTGAGGACTATGTTGAGAGTATGGTGCATAGAATGATGGTGGTTGAGTGGCATAACCATAATAAGAATCATCATATCCATAAGAATGATATGCATTATAGGAAGGATTACCATCATAGTAACTTGAAGGGGGAGGTCGCCATGATGATTGCTCATATGGATGTGGCTCCCTTCCCAAGAATTCATCTCTCCCATAATGTGAGCCATCATTCAAGTTTTCATCGCATACAACATAGTCATAGTCATATCCAAAACCACAAGGATGAGAATTCATAGTGGCAAATAGGAACAAAACTAATGGAGATCTAAAACTAATGAAAACTAACAAACAAGTAAAAGACAAACATATCTACAATATTCACATATTTACATTAACCAAAAACATGGCACTCATGTGCATTCCCCAGCAATGGCGCCATTTTGATGAATGAATTTTAGTCGGTATAGAAATTATCAAGTAACCAATCGTAGTATAGTCTAAACAGACACAAAAATCCATTATGAAAGAAATTCTACAATCTATAATCGAGAGTATTAATCTCCCGAGTCGTTCTTCCCTAGGAATGCTACAAGGATGCATGCTATTGGTTAAGTGGTCTTTTGTGGTTTGAAGAGTGTGGCATAAAAGTGCTAACAAAGGAGAACAACAATCAATCAATATTAAAAGCCTTGGCAAAGGTTGAACATTGGAAGTTCTATCACTATAGCTTCCTTCAATTGTGATAACAATGGAGTATTACTTCACTTAGTTGACCCCTAGTCATAGAGGAAAGTCAAGTGAAAGTAACTAACTTGAGTCACTAGTCCTAGTATTACCCTAGGGAAGTCTAGCTTTAGTGCACTCTAAGTCAATTAGCAATTCTCAATTCTCAATCAACAATTGACATCCATTATTCAAGTGTCTCCAATGACTCAACCACTAGGCCAAGTGAAGGGGATGCTACTCTATATCTAAAGTTGGTATTTTCTCAAACATGTGGAGAGCAAGAATGAAAGACATAGTAGAATTGAGAAGAAGCCTAGAATCAAAGTAATTCAATACAAGAGATTAACAACAATCAACAACGAATAGCAATGAAATGAGATCTTCAATGCATTAATAGAATCCAAAACAACAAAGTTAAATCTAAAGTCTATGAGAATTGAATAATTACAAACACTAATTGAGATTAGAGAAGAAGATCTATAACATGAACAAAGTAAATTGAGAGTTGCAATGGATCTCACCAAGGAATGGTTGAGAATTAAGAGAATGAAGATGAACCCTAGAGAGAGGTTGGAGTCTCCCTCTCTACAAAAATGTAACTAACTAAAAATATCTAGAAAACTTGTAAAATGAGTGTAGGGATGTGTATGTGTGTCAATCCCTTTCAATCCTTGGTTCTTATATGCAGTTTGGCGCCAAAGTTGGTTGCAGAAACCCTCCAAAATCGCCAGGCACGTGTTGCAATAACAGAATCACGTGCGGACTGCGACGCGTCCGCGCACGGTATGCGTGCACGTCCCTGGCCGATTTAGCGATGTGCGCGTGGGCGCCTTGTGTGCGTGCGCGTCCTTGGCCGAGATCAGTTCTTTGGATTTTTGTGCTTCTCTCCACTTGCATGCTTCCTTCCTTGCTCCTTTGATCCATGCTTAGCCTATTTTAACCTGAGATTACTAGCAAACAAATCAAGGCGTCTTATGGAATTAAGGAGAAATTAGAATTCATCAAAATAAGGCTTAAAAAGCATATTTTTACACTTAAGCACAAATACGGGAGAGATTACAAAATCATGCTAATTCCTTGGCTAAATGTGACAAAAGGTTGATAAAATGCTCTAAATTCAATACAAGATAAATCATAAAAATGGGGTTTATCAGGGGGTTCATCCACCCAAGTCTCATTACCAAATAACTTGGTATTCCACTTCATGATTGCTCCAAGGTACTTAGCAACTCGCTCTTCAGTAATATCTTCAACCTCTTCAAAGGAGGAATAGTCATCAACGCTCATGACTGGCAAAAGTAGATTCAATGGAATCTCTATGGTCTCTAGATGAGCCTCAGATTCCTTAGGTTCCTCAAATGGGAACTCCTTTTTGTCCAGAGGACGTCTGGTGGACGAAATTGTGATCAACAATAATGGCTCTTTGGCATGTGCCTAAAAACTAACTCAGCACTTTCTTTTCACAACTCCGTTCAACTTAACCAGCAAGTGTACTGGGTCATCCAAGTAATACCTTACGTGAGTAAGGGTCGATCCCACAGAGATTGTTGGTATGAAGCAAGCTATGGTCGCCTTGTAAATCTCAGTTAGGCAGATTAAATGGTTATGGGTTTCAAAAATTAATAATAAATAGAAAATAAAAAGGGATAGAAATACTTATGTAAATCAATAGTGGGAATTTCAGATAGGCGTGTGGAAATGCTAGAATCCTTTCGAATCTCTACTTTCCTATTGCTTTCATCCAATCCTTCTTACTCCTTTCCATGGCAAGCTGTATGTAGGGCATCACCATCATCAATGGCTACTTTTAATCCTCTCGGGAAAATGGTCCTATGCGCTATCACTGCACA
>NC_029780.3:68837870-68838447 GCF_000817695.3 Arachis duranensis | reverse complement strand
TCCCTGTGGGATCGACCTCACTCTTGTGAGTTATTATTACTTGATGCGACCCGGTACACTTGCCGGTTGGATTTGTGTGTTGGAAATTCGTTTTTCTTCAAAAACACCATCACTCGTCACAGTCATTCAATACCAGAATCCTACTCGGAATACCACAGACAAGGTTAGACTTTCCGGATCCCCATGAATGCTGCCATCTATCTAGCTTATACCACAAAGATTCTATTGGGGAATCTAAGAGATATGCGCCCGGCTTAAGGTAGAACGGAAGTGGTTGTCAGTCACGCGCGTTCATAGGTGAGAATGATGATGAGTGTCACGGATCATCACATTCATCAATTTGAAGTGCAACGAATATCTTAGAATAGGAATAAAAGAGAATTGAATAGAAAATAATAGTAATTGTATTGAAACTTGAGGTACAGCAGAGCTCCACACCCTTAATCAATGGTGTGCAGAAACTCCACCGTTGAAAATACATAAGTGAAAGGTTCAGGCATGGCCGAATGACCAGCCCCCTAAAATGTGCTCAATGGCCTCCTAAGATGAAGAATAAAACAAAACTGAGACCAAAGAT
>NC_029780.3:68798636-68837784 GCF_000817695.3 Arachis duranensis | reverse complement strand
CGGGGCCCACTTGGTGTATGTTTGGGCTGAGCTTGATCTATCCACGAGCTGAGGCTTTTCTTGGAGTTGAACGCCAAGTTATAACGTGTTTTGGGCGTTCAACTCCGGATCATGACGTTTTTCTGGCGTTTAACTCAAGACAGCAGCATGTACTTGGCGTTCAACGCCAAGTTACGTCATTAATTTCCGAATAAAGTATGAACTATTATATATTGCTGAAAAGCTCTGGATGTCTACTTTTCAACGCCGTTAAGATCGCACCATTTGGAGTTCTGTAGCTCCAGAAAATCCATTTCGAGTGTAGGGAGGTCAGATTCCAACAGCATCAGCAGTCCTTTTGTCAGCCTTTTTCAGAGTTTTGCTTAAGTCCCTCAATTTCAGCCAAAAATTACCTGAAATTACAGAAAAAACACACAAACTCATAGAAAAGTCCAGAAATGTGAATTTAACATAAAAACTAATGAAAACATCCCTAAAAGTAGCTTGAACTTACTAAAAACTACCTAAAAACAATGCCAAAAAGCGTATAAATTATCCGCTCATCAACGTCCCATGAGGTCTTCCTCATTGGGATTCACGTCTTCCTCCTCCTCTCTAGGTTAGGCCACACCATGTAAGGTTATGGCCTTGCACTCTCTTTTTGGATTCTCTTCTGTATTGCTTGGGAGAGTACTAGGAGGAGTTTCAGTGACTCTTTTACTCAACTGGCCTACTTGTGCCTCTAAATTTCTAATGGAGGACCTTGTTTCATTCATGAAACTTAGAGTGGCCTTAGATGGATCAGACACTATGTTTGCTAAGCTAGAGGGACTCTGCTCAGAATTCTCTGTCTGTTGCTGAGAGGATGATGGAAAAGGCTTGCTATTGCTAAACGTGTTTCTTCCACCATTATTAAAGCCTTGTTGAGGCTTTTGTTGATCCTTCCATGAGAAATATGGATGATTTCTCCATGAGAGATTATAGGTGTTTCCATAGGCTTCACCCATGTAATTCACCTCTGCCATTGCAGGGTTCTCAGGATCATAAGCTTCTTCTTCAGAAGATGCATCTTTAGTACTGTTGGATGCATTTTGCAATCCATTTAGACTCTAAGAAATTAAATTGACTTGTTGAGTCAACATTTTGTTCTGAGCCAATATGGCATTCAGAGCATCAATTTCAAGAACTCCTTTCCTCAGAGGCGTTTCATTACTCACAGGATTCCTTTCAGCGGTGTACATGAACTGGTTATTTGCAACCATTTTAATGAGTTCCTGAGCTTTTTTAGGCATTTTCTTCAGGTGAATAGATCCACCTGCAGAATGGTCCAATGACATCTTAGACAATTCAGACAGACTCATAGAATATATCCAGGATGGTCCATTCTGAAAGCATGTCAGAAGGACACTTTTTGGTCAGTTACTTGTATCTCTCCCAGGCTTCATAGAGGGATTCACCTTCTTTTTGCCTGAAGGTTTGAACATCCACTCTAAGCTTGCTCAGCTTT
Source organism: Arachis duranensis (assembly GCF_000817695.3). Lineage (NCBI taxonomy): Eukaryota > Viridiplantae > Streptophyta > Magnoliopsida > Fabales > Fabaceae > Arachis > Arachis duranensis. The sequence goes on along the minus strand of NC_029780.3, from coordinate 68,836,298 downwards.
TGAGGAGGAAAGAACTTGGCTAAGAAAGCTGTGACCAGCTTATCCCAAGAGTTCAGGCTATCTCTAGGTTGAGAGTACAACCTTGTTCTAGCTCTGTCTCTTACAGCAAAAGGGAAAAGCATAAGCTTATGGACCTCGGGATTAACTCCATTGGTCTTAACAGTATCACAGATCTGCAAGAATTCAGTTAAGAACTGAAAAGGATCTTTTGATGAAAGTCCATGAAACTTGCAATTCTATTACATCAGAGAAACTAATTGAGGCTTAAGCTCAAAATTGTTTGCTCCAATGGGAGGGATTGAGATGCTTCTTCCATGGAAGTTGGAATTTGGTGCAGTGAAGTCACCAAGCATCTTCCTTGTATTGTCGTTGGGTTCGGCTGCCATATCCTTTTACTGTTCAAAAATTTCAGTCAGATCCTTTTCAGAGTACTGTGCTTTAGCTGCTCTTAGCTTCCTCTTCAAGGTCCTTTCAGGTTCAGGATCAGCTTCAACAAGAATGCCTTTTTCCTTGTTCCTGCTCATATGAGAGAGAAGAAAACAAAAAAAGTATGGAATTCTCTATGTCATAGTATAGAGATTCCTTTATGTGAGTAGAAGAATAAGAATGAAGGAAGAAGAAGAAAAATTCGAACACAGAGGAGAAAAGAGGGTTCGAATTTTAAGATGAAGAAAAGTGTTAGTAAATGAATAAATAAATAGAAAGAGATGAGAGAGAGAAGAAAATTCAAATTTTAATTAAGAAAAAAGAAAAATATTTTTGTTTTTATTTTAATTATTAGTTAAAATTTGAAAATTAAGAGAAGAGGTAAAATTAAAATTAAAATTTAAAATAATTAGTTAATTAAAAAGAATTTTGAAAAAGGGTAAGGAATTTTCAAAAATTAGAGAGAGAAAAGTAATTAGGTGGTTTTGAAAAAGATTTGAAAATCAATTTTGATAAGATAAGAAGTTAGAAAAGATTTTGAAATTGATTTTGAAAAATATATGATTTGAAAAAGATATGATTAAAAAGATATGATTGAAATTTATTTTGAAAAAGACTTGAAAAGGAAATTAAAAAGATTTGATTTTTAAAATTAAAATTGATTACTTGACTAACAAGAAACTAAAAGATATGATTCTAGAATTTAAAGATTGAACCTTTCTTAACAAGAAAGTAACAAACTTCAAATTTTTTAATCAATCACATTAGTTGTTAGTAAAGTTTTTGAAATTTTGAAATGAAATTAAGAAAAAGATTTTGAAAAGTTTTGAAAAAGATTTTTTTGAAAATTTTCGAAAAACAAAGGAAAAAAATGAAAAAGATTTGATTTTGAAAAAGATTTTGAAAAGATAAATTTTTGAACTTGAAATCTTGACTTGACTAACAAGAAACATCTTATTTTAAAAATTTTTGACTAAGTCAACCCAAAGATTTCTAAATTTATGAGTGAAATAAGGAAAAGATATTTTTTATTTTTTTGAATTTAATGAGGCAAGAGAAAAACCACAAAAATGACTCAAAACATGAAAAATTAATATCAAAACAAAGAAAACATGCAAGAACACTTTGAATGTCAAGATGAACACCAAGAACATTTTGAAGATCAAGATGAACATCAAGATTTATTTTTGAAAAATTTTCAAGAAAAGAAAAGCATGCAAGACACCAAACTTAGAGATTTTTCATGTTTAGACACTATGAATGCAAAAATGCATATGAAAAACAAGAAAAGACACAAAACAAGAAAATTTGAAGATCAAAAAAGGAGACTTATCAAGAACAACTTGAAGATCATGAAGAACACCATGCATGAGTTTTCGAAAATTTTTGAGGAAAATAAAAATATGCAATTGACACCAAACTTAAAAATTGACACTAGAGTCAAACAAGAAACACAAAATATTTTTGTTTTTATGATTTTATTAAAAAAATTTTGGATTTTTTTGAAAATTATTTTTAGAAAAATGAAAAAGAAGAAAAATTTTGAAAGATTTTTTTAAAAACTTTTTGAAAATAAAATAATGGTTAAAACACGAAGAAAATTACCTAATCTGAACAACAAGATGAACCGTCAGTTGTCCAAACTCGAACAATCCCCGGCAACGGCGCCAAAAATTTGGTGCACAAAATTGTGATCTCAATGGCGCCAACAACTTGGTACGCACAATTGTAATCTCAACTCTTTGTCACAACTTCGCACAACTAACCAGCAAGTGCACTGGGTCGTCCAAGTAATAAACCTTACGTGAGTAAGGGTCGATCCCACGGAGATTGTCAGCTTGAAGCAAGCTATGGTCATCTTGTAAATCTCAATCAGGCGAATTCAAATGGTTATAGAGTTTTGATAATTAAAAGATAAATAAACATAAAATAAAGATAGAGATACTTATGTAATTCATTGGTGGGAATTTCAGATAAGCGTATGAAGATGCGTTATTCCTTCTGAATCTCTACTTTCCTACTGCCTTCATCCAATCCTTCATACTCCTTTCGATGGCAAGCTGTATGTTGGGTGTCACCGTTGTCAATGACTACTTCCCATCCTCTCAGTGAAAATGGTCCTCTACAGTTTCTGTACGGCTAATCAACTGTCGAATTTCTTATCTCGGATGAAAAATACCATGCACAGATATCGTATGGCTAATCAGCTATTGGTTCTCGATCGTGTAGGAATAGGATTTACTATCCTTTTGCGTCTTTCACTACGCCCTACAGTCGCGAGTTTAAAGCTCGTCACAATTATCCCATCCCAGATCCTACTCGGAATATCGCAGACAAAGTTTAGACTTTTCGGATCTCAAGAATGCTGCCAATTGATTCTAGCTTATACCACGAAGACTCTGATCTCAGATTCAGATGCCCCATTGTTAGAGGGGAGTCGATGTGAATTGGTGCACAAAATTGCAATCACACTTTTGCAATCCACACAACTAACCAGCAAGTGCACTGGGTCGTCCAAGTAATACCTTACGCGAGTAAGGGTCGAATCCCACGGAGATTGTTGGCTTGAAGCAAGCTATGGTTATCTTATTAATCTTAGTCAGGATACCAATAGGATTCTTTAGCCTCGATTGTAAAAGATAAATAAAAGGGTGAAAAAGGAGTAATTGTTACGCAGTAATGGAGAACATGTTGGTCTTCTGAACTTCTGTAACATAATGCTTTCTCACTTTCATAAATGCAAGGTTCCTTCCATGGCAAGCTGTATGTAGGGTGTCACTGTTGTTAATGGCTACTTCCCATCCTCTCAGTGAAAATGGTCCAAATGCTCTATCACAGCACGGCTAATCATCTGTTGGTTCTCGATCATGTCGGAATAAGATCCATTGATCCTTTTGCGTCTGTCACTACGCCCAACACTCGCGAGTTTGAAGTTCGTCACAGTCATCCAATCCCAGAATCCTACTCAGAATACCACAGACAAGGTTTAGACTTTCCGGATCCTCATGAATGCCGCCAACAATTCTAGCTTATACCACGAAGATTCTGATTAAGGAATCTAAGAGATACTCATTCAATCTAATGTAGAACAGAGGTGGTTGTCAGGCACACATTCATAGGTTGAGGAAGGTGATGAGTGTCACGGATCATCACCTTCTTCATAGTGAAGTGCGAATGAACATCTTAGATAGGAACAAGCATGTTTGAATGGAAAACAGAAATAATTGCATTAATTCATCGAGACGCTACAGAGCTCCTCACCCCCAACAATGGAGTTTAGAGACTCATGCCGTCAATGGGTATAAAATTCAAATCTAAAAATGTCATAAGATACAAAATAAATCTTTAAAAGTTGTTTAAATACTAAACTAGTAACCTAGGTTTACAGAAAATGAGTAAACTAAGATGGATAGTGCAGAAATCCACTTCTGGGGCCCACTTGGTGTGTGCTGGGGCTGAGACTTAAGCTTCTCACATGTCTGGGCTGTTTTTGGAGTTGAACGCCAGGTTGTAACCTATTTCTGGCGTTGAACTCCAACTTGCAACCTGTTTCTGGCGCTGAACGCTAGACTACAACATGGGACTGGCGTTGAACGCCAGTTTACGTCATCTATCTTCATGTAAAGTATAGACTATTACATATTGCTGGAAAGTCCTGGATGTCTACTTTCCAACCCAATTGAGAGCGCACTAATTGGACGCCTGTAGCTCCAAAAAATCCATTCCGAGTGCAGGGAGGTCAGAATCTAACAGCATCAGCAGTCCTTTTTCAGCCTAAATCAGATTTTTGCTCAGCTCCCTTAATTTCAGCCAGAAAATACCTGAAATTACAGAAAAACACACAAACTCATAGTAAAGTCCAGAAATATGAATTTTTCGTAAAAACTAATAAAATTATACTAAAAACTAACTAAAATATACTAAAATCTACCTGAAATTACCCCCAAAAAGCGTATAAAATATCCGCTCATCATGAATTGTTGATTAGAAACCCAAGAGATATACATTCAAGCTTATTTTCATGTAGAATGGAAGTGGTTGTCAATCACGCATTCATAAGTGAAAATAGTGATGAGTGTCACATAATCATCACATTCATCATGTTCTTGTGTGCGAATGAATATCTTAGAACAAGAATAAGCATGAATTGAATAGAAGAACAATAGTACTTTGCATTAATACTCGAGGAATAGCAGAGCTCCACACCTTAATCTATGGTGTGTAGAAACTCCATTGTTGAAAATACATAAGTGATGATGGTCCAGGCATGGCCGAATGGCCAGCCTCCCCAAATGGCATATGAATTCGAAAATAGGGAAAAAGACCTGATCCCAAGATCAAGGATGATCAAAAGATGTGAGTACAATAGTAAAAAGTTCTATTTATACTAAACTAGTTACTAGGGTTACAAAAATAAGTAAATGATGCATAAATCCACTTCCAGGCCCACTTGGTGTGTGCTTGGGCTGAGCATTGAAGCTTTCGCATGTAGAGGCTTTCTTTGGAGTTAAACGCTAGTTTGTAACTTGTTTCCAGTGTTTGACTCTAGCTTGCAACTTGTTTCTTGCATTTAACGCCAGAATAGAGCAGAAAATTTGCGTTTGAACGCCAATTTGCGTCGTCAAAACTCGAGGAAAGTATGGACTATTATATATTGCTGGAAATCCCTGGATGTCTACTTTCTAACGCAATTAAGAGTGCTCCATTTGGGTTTCTTTAGCTCTAAAAAATCTATTTCGAGTGTAGGGAGGTCAAAATCCAACAGCATCAGCAGTCCTTTTTCAGCCTCTGAATCAGATTTTTGCTCAGGTCCCTCAATTTCAGCCAGAAAATATCTAAAATCACAGAAAAATACACAAACTCATAGTAAAGTCCATAAATGTGAATTTTTCTTAAAAGCTAATAAAATATACAAAAAACTAACTAAATCATACAAAAAACTATGTAAAAATAATGCCAAAAAGCGTATAAATTATCCGCTCATCAATCAACCTTTGAAAATCTCAAATTCCGTCTAATCTACATAGCATAGGCACTTGTATAATCCTTAAACTCCTCTCTTGACATATAGAAAGTTTCAATGTACTCACTCATGTTTTGTGCAGTCAATACTTCTTCCCAACAAGATCATCCTCATTATCACTAAATGGTACATCTAGAAAATCTTCACTATTATACCCTTCATCCTCATTACAAAATCCCCCAACAATCTTCTCATTTTCCTTATATTTTCTAACTTGTTTGCAATATGAATTTAGGTCTAAGTAGGAGCAGACTTGAATTAATCCTCTTTGCTAATGAAAACATCAATTAATCCAAACAATCCCTTCCTTGTCATCATTACTATCACCAAAATCAAACTTCAGTAGTACTATGGTCTGATGCATAACCCTTTCTTGAATCATCACTCCAAGAATATTCACTCCCTGACTCATCATCCTTAGATGCCTCAGTTCCTTTTTCTCCCTTATCCAATCCTTCACTCTTAGACCCAACTTCTTCCTTTGGGATTGATCCAACATTGCTCTGCCCTTGTCCAGTAAATGGTTATCTATTTTATAATTTAGCCGAGACATGTTTATCCTTTTTATAATTTAGGCAAAAAATAATTCTTTTTTATGAAATATCAGAATGAATAAAATAGTATAAAATTATTTGTTTGTATTATTTACTGTTTCATTGTTGGATTTCATTTAGTTCGATGTAATTTAACATGATAAGCTTATCTTTGTTATCATGAAGTAAAAAATAAGAGTCAAATTGAAATGTTGTTGACGTTTAATGAAAAGAATATATATAAGAGTGAAAATCAGATGAACAACTTGTTCCAAACAAAAAACATGATCATGACGGTTTATGTAAGTATTCAGTAGATGAGTTGTGACTTGTGGTCAACTAAAATCTGTGATATTAGGCCTTGGGAATTTAAGTTAGAAAATCTATTAGACCACTTGTTTAATGTAGTCATGGTAGTGTTATCTGAATTTTGACTAATTGTTATTTAATTTGGTATCTGTGATGAAGTATGTGGTGGATGCAATTTTAGGAGTGGTTGTATTTGTGGAGTGATACTTGTTACTGTGAATGTGCCTAGTACTTCCGGAGGGATTTGTAATGTGTCACAGAAATATTAAGTAGTAGCAACATTCTTTTCATACGGATCAGACTTGGAATATATTAGGGAGCGTGAGGAAATTAGATGGCGAGTTATTCGTTGATAATTTTTTTATTTTCAGATCGAATACATTGGTCATAGCAAGAAATTCTGCATGGAGGATGAAAGCAAATGTTTTGGCGAAGTAGTCAGTTCAGATGCTGATGAATTTGATGTTGAGCAATTGGATCCAAGTGGGCAGGATGACCTGTCGGATTAGGGAGATGTATTTGGTCTTACTGTAGCTGAAACAGAGAACAAGGTTTTCAGAATGGAGGAGCATGCTTATGAATTCTATATCAAGTTTGGGAAGTGCCATGGGTTTGGTGTACACAAGGGAGACTATGGGAAGGATGATGACGGAAATGTAATTAAGAGGAGATTCTTTTGCAACAGAGCTGGGTTAAGGGATGAAAATCACTATAATAGATTAGATAGAAAAAGATGTCATAAGCCTGAGACACGAACGAACTGCCAGGCTAAGTTGTCGATATATCTTGACAAAGAAAGTTCGAACTGGAAGGTCTGAAAAGTCATCCTCGAGCACAACCATGAGTTAGTAGCTAGGTGTATGGTACACTTGATTCCAAAGTTCCGTTGGGTTTCATGTGCGGCAAAGGATCAGCTAGATGGTATGCAAAGTTATGGGCTACCTACATCAAAGATACTTGGGTACATGGCAAGGATTGTGGGGGGGGGTATTCACTATTGGGTTTCACAAAGAAGGATGCTTATAACTACCTTGACCGGACTAAGCGCGCAAGGATCGCAGATGGTGATGCAAATTCTGCCATTGTCTATTTGGAGGGAAAGGCTTCTGTGGACCCCATGGCAATGGCGAGGTATAACCTGACTAAGGAGGATATGTTGGCCAACTTGTTTTGGGCCGATGAATGAGCAGAGTTGATTACCAACACTTTGGTGATGTCATCACGTTCGATTCGACGTACAAAAAGAACAAGTACAGGAAATCGCTTGTAATATTCTCAGGTGCAAACAACCACAAACAGACGACTATCTTTGAGTTTGGGTTAGTGTTGGATGAGACGATTGCTTCGTACAAGTGGATGCTAGAAAATCTCCTTGAGGTGATGTGTAATAAATTGCCATCTGTTGTAGTCACAGATGGCGATGATGCCATTATTGCCGCAGTTACGGAAGTTTTTCCTAGTGCAACCCATCGCCTATGTGCTTGGCATCTATAAAAGAATGTTACATCTAATGGGAATGAGCAGATGTTCAGGGACTTATTTTTGAGGTGGTTGTATGCAGATATGTCGATAGATGACTTTGAAGCGGAATGGGCTGAAGCAGTGGATGAATATGAGTTATATGATAAGTTGTGGGCAATGCAGATGTACGAAAAGAGAAAGATGTGGGCAAATGCATACCTTGGTGACAAGTTCTGTGCTGGGTTTCGTACCACATCACGATGCGAGGGTATAAATTCCCATGTGAAGAAATTCCTTAGCTCGAAGCACACTATACTAGAGCTTGTGCAAAACCTTGAGCTAGTCCTTCGTGAATATCGGAACAATGAGATGGTTGCACAGTTCAACTCCATTTATAACATCCCTATTTATGATAACATGCCTTGATCCAATCGAAAAATGTGCTGCCATGGTATACACACGGACCATTTTCACCAACGTGAAAAAGGAGATAGATGCGGTTGGAGCTCTAAACTTTGTTAGTAAGCGGAGGGTGTCGACGACGGTAGTGTACACAATGGAGGAGTATGGTAATCCCGGGAAGCCAGTGGTTACTTTGATCGACATGAACACGACAAAGTTGGAGTGTAGATGTAACTTTTGTGCTAGAGAGGGGATACCTTGTCGACATATGTTTTTTGTGATGAAGCATGAGCACTTGAAGACAATTCCTCATCGGTTAATTTTGAAACGATGGCGTAAGGATGCTAAGGCCGTTGAAGACTAATCGGAGAAGAAGGACGTAGCCAATGATCGGGGATTCTTGCTTCGGCATGGTGCCTTACATACGGCAGCTCAATGGTTGTTGTTTCTTGGTGCGCAGAGCCATGAGCTATTTAATGTAGCGATGAGGGGAATTCGTAGCATGTGTGTTGACATGGAGGGATTGCGCGGGGATGGCTATGATCAGACCAACACAGATCCTGAAGTTGGTGTGCGTGATCCAGCTATCGTGCGAACGAAAGGGGCTCCTAGTACCCGGGGGGTAAGGGGTAAAAAAAGAAGATGCACGACTTGCAGGCGGACTGGACACACCAAGCGAAGGTGCGCTGAAGGGTTCAAAAAGGCATCTGTAAAGCTGCACGACTTGGAAGACGATGCTGATGTGATACCACACAAAGAAAAGGTTGGTCTAAACATGTTCATTTTGTTGTGCTGAACTAGGTATCTGATTGTGGTTATGGTGTATAGGTGGACTTAGAATTTAAAAGTTTTTGTCCTTGATTCTAACTTTTGTCGATTATTTGAACTGTTTTTTTGTTGAATATTAAAACTGTTAGGAGGTCTAGTTATGATAAAAAAAATTTCTAGAGTATATTTTGTTATTTGTCTTTGTGCTCTTGTTCTTGATTTTCGATTTGTGTCCTCTCTGTGAAAAGTTGGAGTTTTGATAACAGTGCATTACCATTAAGTTTTATTGGTCGTTTCTGATAAAGACATGAAAATTAGCACTCTTTGAATTTTAGATTTAAATGTGGGTTGGTGATAACAAAAGTATGGCTTTGAAATTGGATTTATGAAACCTGGTTTTGAAATTGAATTTTTGGTTTAAAAATATGTTTTTCGAGGCTTGATAAATCCGAATTTGAAGCAGGCGTCTCAAAACTGGGGCTAAAGTGGATGTTGTTTGTGTTTTTCAAAATCCGGAGCATTCCCACCCCTAGTGGTTATATGTCACATTCATTTTCTTGCTGATTCATTGTTGCAATATGTTGTTATTCTATACCCTGTGAAGTAATTTTTGGAGTGAGTCCCCAAAATTGAACCAGGTAGCAAAGGGTAGAACTGCTGAGGTAGATGGGGAGGAAGGCATAACAGCCGATTGTGAGTTTGATCGCATCATTGGAACAGCGCAAAGTGAGACGGTTAAAGCCAAGGCATGCAAGCTGGAGGAAAACTGGGCCATTGAGGTGCTGGACCTCCTTCGTTCACTCTATGCACACGTTGAGTACAAGTGACAAGTTTTACCATTCATGAGTTTGTTACATAGTTGATGATGTCGAAGCAATGTACTTCTTAATGGGACCTTTCGTATACTAATTTGTATGATATGAATATTATATGTAGATGGTCACATTAGTACTCCGTTAGAACATTATTGACGAGTTGACCTATGTGGAGTTTGGTCTTATATTAGTATGATTTTGGTTTGTCGAACTTGGCATCTTGACATAGTCAAGACGCATGTTATTATGGATCTCAGCAAGGTACTCGCAGCAAGAGGCTCAGTTATGTTTGTTTTAATATCCTTGTTTCTATGTCAAAACATTTCAAATCTAACCGGGTTGATTTTCCTATACATTGGCATGCACTAAATCATCCCAATTCATTAATAAAAGCATATAACTCAGAAAAGTACTCACAAATCTGCTTGTTAATAGTTTTGCTCACAAAACCCAACCTATGTGAAGTTCTTATGATATATTGTAATCATCTTATCCATTAAAAGAAAGAAGAGTACTCACAAATCTAGTTGTTAATAGTTTTGCTCACAAAATCCGACCTATGTGAAGTTCTTATGATATATTGTAATCCGACCTATGTGAAGTTCTTATGATATATTGTAATCATCTAATCCATTAAAAGAAAGAAGAGTACTCACAAATCTGATTGTTAATAGTTTTGCTCACAAAATCCGACCTATGTGAAGTTCTTATGATATATTGTAATCATCTTATCCATTCAAAGTTAACAAATAAAATTAACTGGAAAAAAAAGAACCGGTAAAAATGCTTCAATTGTGGAAAAAGCAATATAGAAGTAACAGTTTTATATGTACTATGTACCTTTTAGGTTATGTTTATGTACTTGTTAGCCTATGTCTTCAAAATAAATAATTTCAAAAATCTGGATAAACCATGTATTATCCCATTAAAAAATATTATCATAATTAGAGTGAATAGAAAGGGAGAAAAAAAAATAAAAAATATACGAAACAGGCAAACTACAAAGTTACGAAGCAAGCATAGACACTATTGATCATCAACACGTAGGATACTTTACTGCAAGAGGTTGGTCTATCCGTTACAACCGCATCAATAATAGACTTGCAATAAGGTGTTGCTGGCTTTTTCTTTCACGAATAAAAGGAAAATTTAACAACAGCTTGCACAATGTTAACAAAATACAGAAGGGAGTACCAATCTACAGGGGCATCTAACATGCGTGCTTATACAATAGCATGTCAATCAGACCATCAAAATGTAAAAGGAGATGTCAACGTTGCACCTCAATACCTAATTAATGAAAAGCCCTCCCCCAACTTAGATGGTGAGACTTTGGCTACTACTGCTATCAACACAGCAAACATCTATCTTGGGATCTTTTCTGCCCTTTCCACGCTTGTAACATGTTTTCTTGTGCAGCAGTGTGTAATGATGCTCCACATCTAGCTTACAAATCTTATCCTTTTTAGAATTAGACTTTGACAAAATTAAATCTAATGCCAGCCTCATTCTTGTCTGAACATTTACCACCTGTATGAAGATAATGTATGAGACTTTATTAGATCATCAACTGCATTTCGGGATATGACCTTCATGATGAGTTTTGAGTTTTGATTACCTCTAGGTTGTAAGAAGTCCACAACTGCGACAATTCCATCCACTGTGCTACCCAAACCCCACAATCTCTCCTGAAATTAGACAACTCAACTTCGATGTTACCAAAAATGTGTTAAACATTAAGGATACATGGACAAATTTTCGAGGTATCTTTCTGATCTTACGAATACTCTCCTTGTTGGCCAGTAATGGGTTCTGTCAGTTTGAAGTCCTTAATCATTGTAGGAACGCTAGTTTTTTTTATATAAAATCTCCTCCCCCTAAGCATTGTATGCAAAAAGAGAGCCTGTGCCATAGAAAGGTGAGATCAAAATTAATAGGGTTTGATGAAACTATAAGGGAACATTTTGCGTAATCTTGAGATACTGTATCGCACCACAAATTGCATTTGTCCGACCCTTTGGTCGTAAAACTTGTTGTCCTTGAAGGAGTCTAGATAAATTAGATTTTGATTGCGCATGTCTACTACCATTAAGTACCAATGCCCCTCCGTGTACATTGGTATGTATATCTGATTCCTAAGACGGGTTATATTAGTAAATTTTTGACACACGAGTGCAACAGCATTACTTCCCAGTCCTTACCATGTTATGTATTAAGCAAGACGGGTTAAGAATGGGGTACTGGTTTACCTTAGTAATGTCGTCAACCGGACCCATGTAGCGGTGTTCAACGTACTCCAACGACTCCTTGCAGTAGGTTGTTGAGTTGAGAACTATTTGCTTCATTGGGTTAAAAGAACAACACCTTGTTAGCTGTCTTATAAATTCAACTTACATAAATAACTGCAGTGCTTAGATTCCCTCTACAAGGTTACGCGAGAAGAATGAGAACTCACCGAGAAAGTCGTCGGAAGCCACCAAGTATTCTCTGTCTGCTCATCTATCAACATGGTCACAACCAAGTTTAGCACCTGTGTCATTGCAAAAGAAAGATCACTAATGGCTAGCAACAGTTGATAAAACCAGTTATGCATACAAATCTACGATAAATTAATTTTTAAACACAAGTTTACATCGTCGACGACTTCCTTCCCTGGTCAAAGCGTCCAGAACGCGTTCCTATCTCCAACATAGTGATCATTGGGCACCAATATCTCTCTGCACCATAGAAGACGACAACATGATGGGTTCAGTTACAAAAACCTGCACAACATTAGACCAAAAAATTCGCTGCATGAGCCTTTAATTTTTTGAAAAATAATTATCATTTAATTAGATAATTATGCAGTAACATAGACAGGAAGATAGCATCATTAAACTCTTAAATGTGTAAACAAATTATCAGCAATAAGAAAAATAAAGCCTGACATACAAGAAGGAGAAAAATTGGGACAACAAACGGGAACTCATTGATAAAGTAAAAAAAATTAGCTTCCAAGCAATGCAAAAATAAACATGGGCAACACCGTCAAACCACCCACAGCGCCAATGGAATAACTATGTAACATAAACCCACAGGGAGTCCCGATAGTTTGCTCATAGTGCACAATGCATATTGGGTCTTCTATATTATACTGTACAGTGGAAGAAATGTTGGGGTGTCAACGAATACCCCCCAGACATGATACAAATTATGCAGCAACATATGTAAGATGATATCATCAATTAACTGTTAATCAATATGCATAACAATTAAAATGCTTAAACAAAATATCAGGAATAAAAAAAATAGCCTAACAGAAGAAAGGAGGAAAATTTGTTAAACAAACGGAAACCCCATTCATAAGGTAAGGAAAATTAATATCGCATGCAGAGGACATCATCGGCAACAACCTCGAACCACCCACAGTGCCAACGGAAAGGCTTTGAAAGAAAAACCCACCGGCGCGGTCCTAATCGTTTGCTCATAATGCATAACGCATGCTAGGTCTTCTATATGATAGTCTATAGTAGAAGAAATGTTGGCGCCAACAAAAACCACAACACAAATGAAACAAATTAAGCAGTACTGTTGGCAGGAAGATAGCATCACTTAACTCTTAAACAATTATACAACACAATTAAAATGATAGAAAACCATGCAGAACTTAGAATACTTGACTATATGCAATTTTTAAACAGAAAAAGAAAAACCCCCAAATTAAATCCCTTTTCTTTCAACGACTTCCTCTCTTGTCCAATTGTCTGTGCTCACCAGCATCTGAAGGTCACATCCTTTGTCACTGATGAGGTAGAAACAAGTGTCGTGATTGTGATTGAAATATTTGGGTAACAATCATTCAGGTTACTGAACTTGTGGATCTAAAGGATTAAAGTCCCGGACAAAATATCAGCAAAAATAAATAAAGCCTGACATAAAAAAGACAAAAAATTGGTAAAAATAATGGAACCCCAACTGATGCTAACGTAAAAAAATTAACAACACCTGCAGAAACCATCCTGAACAAAGGCATCATACCACCCACAGTGCCAGAGGAAAAATTTTGAAAGATACAGGCACAGACACTCATCGTGGTTTGCTCATAGTGCATAATGCATAATGGGTCTACTATATCATGGGATATAGTGGAAGAAAATACAGGGGTGTCAATGAAAACCACAATACAAATAACATTCGACACAGTGCAACTCTGGCAGACTCCACAATTAAAGATGGAGCCACTTGGCCAATGCTCCATGAAACTAAAGTCACATTTCTTGGAGCCAAGCTTTCGTAATACCTGAGACAAACTGGTTTTCAAGGTGAAGGATCCTCCCTTGTAACCAAGCTTAACAGTTACCAAAAAATCTTGAACAAGGTAGGAAAAAATCTTTTCAAGCATAATATTGCAGCTCTTTTTTTATAGTAAAACTTACTTCTTATCTAGATCAGGCGCGAAGATATAAGCCACGACCACCAACTCTAAAGTCGACAAGTTCATTCCGGCAGGTGGATAGAACAAAAGATCTAACGAAAGCGGCAGGTCACATAGCTCAACAAAACCAGGCGCCACCACATCAACATGCTCAGGTGACTTCAGGACTTCCTGTTGGATTTAGTTTGAGCCCAAACCACCCACAGCATCGTCCCCTGACCAGTAATCAAGTTTTCACTGCACAAAATTGCCACATCACAAAATAACTAGCACTGTAAGAACCTTAGAATCGCTGAATATTAACCAAAACTAACTGCCAACGGTACCAAGAAAACAAAACATACCTTAACCACGTTCAAAGGTTGAGTTGGTGTCCCCTTCTTGGACACAACCTTGGACGTTCTTGCATGCTTTTTTCCTTTTGCCGAGCACTTACTTGACTTCACAGGGTCTTTCGCCTCCACTCTGATGTTTTTTAAAATGGATTCAGCATTTCTAATAATAGCTTCCACCTCTCTAGTTGGCTGATCTCCTTTTTTTTCTCGTCCTATGTTTGGTGGAACTCGCATTAGTGACATTACCGCTTCGTGTACTTGAACAACCCACAGAACGTTGCTTCTTCATGTCAACATCAGCAACCATAGCTTCTCCTTTGTACCTCGCCGCATAGTCTTCCCACAACAAGGCGATGACTTTGCAGTTCTCTGCCGCAAGCTCCAACAATTCTTTTATCTGCTTTCCTTGAGACTCCATGACTTTTCATGCATCTCGATCGTTGTCCATCAACAGCTACAATAGAAAAACGTGTAATGTCGACAATGATAAACTAAGTATGGAAACTTGCAACACTAGTACCATTAACAATATCACCATACTGACCTCATGTATCTTGTTGAACACAGCTATGATCCTGTCCTCCGGAGTAGATCCATCCTCTTTATGTGCATTCTTCTTCTCCCTGTTGATGCAAATAACAAATGATTTAGTACCTTCAAACATGAACCCTTCACATGGATATGCATATATAGACATGGAAAACATAGACATACCTCACAATCTCATCTAACACGGATGCCTCCACCGATGCAAAGTTTTGAGGAACTTCAGTTGATCTTGGAGCTTCACCAATGCCATCCTTTTGATCACCCATTTTCATCCCTCAAGAATCCAACTTTACGCGCCAAATGGAACTTAGGAAGATTGCTGGGGTGTTCCTACTACTAGTACAACGGGACCAGTTACTTTATCAACCCAGATGTCAACTCCTTTCTTTCACTGGGATAGGCCCTGCTTTACACAAAGGGAATGAAATGCATCCAAAGGCCTAACCATTGAGGCCCAACAAAATTTTTCCCATCTTTTGATGGTAATCTTATGTTGCAAGATTTGTTACGAGTCACAAGGTGGTCACCGAGCCACTCAACCAAATCCTTCCCACTACTATCTGTCATGCTACTAGATAGATTGATTGGACATGATTGATGGCTGCGAAAACTTAAACATTTATTTTTCAAAAGTGAGTTACAGGTTTCTATTATTTTAGGCCATTGGCTACTTCTTCCCCGACCCCTTTATCCATGGCTTCACAGCTAAAACACACTAATCACCACCTATTTTGTTAAAATGGTAAAACAATCACAAATTTAATTTCAAAATCACCATTACTGAATGGAATTGGGTTCACTTTAAACCAAAATATTGAAAAATCTAATCAACCAAATATTTAACCATTATTTACAACTAATTTGTTTCTTCCACCTGTGTTCCTACCAAATAACAACGTACCCCCTCGGCGCTTGCCAGTGGCGTCAACAGGAAGAATAAAAAAAATCAAGACTCCAACACCATGAAATTAGC
Source organism: Arachis duranensis (assembly GCF_000817695.3). Lineage (NCBI taxonomy): Eukaryota > Viridiplantae > Streptophyta > Magnoliopsida > Fabales > Fabaceae > Arachis > Arachis duranensis. The sequence goes on along the minus strand of NC_029780.3, from coordinate 68,820,290 downwards.
AACAAAACCACATTGTTAGTGTTTAAACACATAGTCAAATACTGATTCAGAAATGAAAATCAAACCTTCACTTTCTTAATCATCCACCATATTCATCATAACTAGAATATATATATCCATGTTACATTCAACTTCAACATGAATGCCTACTACTCCACTAGAGATACTCACCCCAATCCTAGTAATGTTAGCAACAAAAACTTACCCTAACTTATCCTAAAGTAACAACATATTCTACTAGAGTAAAAACCTTAACCTTCAACAGCCACTGTCCTAAGCACACATACCTCAGACCCAAACCTAAATTGTAAAATGTACCACTACTCTTCCAGCATTTCATTTATCATCTCAACCTGATGCTGAAGATCAGTGTTTTCCTCTTCTAAAAGACGAATCCGGTGTGCCATGGAAGCTAAACTGGCATCCTGAATCTCTCTCCAGCATTCCTCCATGCGGGCAACTGTGCGGTAGTTGTAGTCGCATATGCTATATCCAGTTGCTGCTACCATTTTCTCCAACATTGCAAATGATACTTCCTAACGAGCCACTCGCACATCCGCTGAAGTGGGTCCATGTGCAACGAGCTCCAGACCCCTGCTGTTATAAGGCAAAACCACGATGAACGCAAAGCGAACGGCCTCCTCACTAGACCTGTTCTCCTGGCATACGAAAATGGGAGCTCCGATGCCAAGGGATGAGCATGCACGCATTAGCAACAACTCCATGTCCTCCACGTGCAAGAAAGGTCCCTCCTTCATTAGACAGCCTTCGACACCACCTGCATCAGAAAACCAAATTCAATTCCTTAATCTCTCAAACCAATCATACTTTAAAAGCTAACAAAACCTTTCTAAATCAAATATTCATAGACCTCCTAAGGCATACAAGTTGCTGCTGCCACCACGAACATCCAGACTAGTTGATGAGCTCCCACGGGTGTCTTCAGTTTCATAGGACGGCGGGCTTCCATAGACCGGTAGTTGGATCGGATTCGGAAGGTTTCCCCCCCCCCCAAAATCTGCTGGTTCTGCAACGGCCCCAAACCACGCCTTAGCCTCATCCAAGTCTTTGAAACCCTTGTAGTCGTTGTTCTTAAACTCGGTTACCTGACGCTTGCACTCTAACCATGTGCCGTATATGCCAGGAACACGCCCCCTCCTCACCGCATAGTATTGAAATCGGCCACCTTCCATTCTTGCTTGCTCTGTGATGTGAATTCTCTAATGAGTGTTCAACGACAAATCTAGGCACCCCAAGGACTATATAATCTAGCTTCAGTGTCTCACACAAAAGTATTCAATGTTGATGTAAAAACTCGGTGTGGGGTCCAACGAGTCTTGAAAAGCCTTCTTGAAAAAAGGCAAGCCTTCATGATGCTAATACCTGAGTAATATGGGGAGATACTGCACGCACTACAAGATATTTAGTTATTTGTGGAGGTTTTTTAATGGAGGTTTTTAAAAACTTCCATAAAATAATTTATTTGTGGCAATTTATCAAACTCCCAATCATGATTATGGACAAACTCCCACTTTTTATGCATAGTTAAAACTCCCATCCAAACAAAACGAACCCACCAAAAAAAAAAGAATGGTGAAACACTCCAAAACCCTAAACAGAACATTTTCGATTCCAATGGAGGAGACACAGCGATGCCGCATCTCCAACTCATTCCGCCACCGCCGACTTACCCGCATCTGAGCCTACATCAACGCGCCACCGTGCCAGAGCTCTGAAGCCCAAGGCCAGCTCCCTCTCATTATGGCGCGTCATATCCGCGCGGCGTCGCTACTGCGTCGTCTTTTCCAGCAGGTTTTGCCACTTTTTCTGCTTTTGCTCCGGCGGATGTGAAGCACTCGGAGCATGGTTTGGGTGTAGACTCAGTGCCGATGGCTGAGGAGATCTGAGAGAAGAGCGAAACCGAGAGATTCAGAGAGGAGAGACAGCTCGCATCGCCATCGCCACTGCCGTCGCCATTGCGGTTTATCGCCTCTCCAGATCTGGTTGCAACGCCCAAGCCTCTGAGGATGTTTCGTTACGACCTCTTCGACGAGACGCAGAACAAGCTCGATTACATCCTCTCTCTCACTGTCGAGAACTTGCTCGGGCGCCGCCTCCATACTCTCGTCTTCAAGTCTGGTATAGCCAAGTCCATTCACCAGCGCTACATTAGGTCTTTTACATCTTTCAACATTTTCCCTCAATTTAGGATTTTTAAATTCTTAATTTTCTATCACTCATGTTTCTTTGTTTTTTTGTGCTTCCTGTAAAGTTTAGAATCTAACTTCCTAAACATTCAAATAGCTCAAAATTAAAGCCACAGAGGAGGTTGATTAAGCTGGAGGCTTTGGAGAAAGTCATCCATGAAAGAATAGGTTTGTTGTCTGTCATATAGCTCAAAATCTTACATATGTAAATTTCTAAGGTAATTGTCTTGCAAATAAGTATCTGCATAAATTTGCTGCTACTGACTGTGTAACCTTGTTGCATTATACAGATGCTCCCAGAGCACCTAGGCAGTGGTGGTTTGGCAAGGGGACTGACTTGACTCCTTCTTACATTTTCGAGGATGATGTTAAACACTTCCATTCGGTATATTCTCAATGCAAAAAGTATTAGTTCATGACATTTTTGTGATTTAGATTTAGAATTTTGGGGAGAAGTCAAGTAAAACACTAATGAACCATAGTTCTGCTGTTCTAAAATAGCACTTCACATTCATGTATTGATCGATCATTTGGAGGTTGTTATGTGCTCTGAAACTTTTCCTGCTCACTTTAATTTTCTGTTTAAGAACTGTATTTCATGTAATGAAACTTCTCTTCATGGCTAGGTTAAACTTAAAGAACTTGAAGCTGGTCTGCTTGAGAATAAGGCAAATAATTAGAAGTTGCAACACACCTACAACGAGCTGGTAGAATATAAGCTTGTTTTGGAGAAGGTAAGGTTTGCTAAGTACAACAATAATAGCTACAAATTGCCATCACCAAATTCGATAGGTTCTTCTATTTTTGAATTATATGCAGATTGTAAGTATAGATGGAAACATTATGCTTAGGCTCAACAGAGCAATGGGTTGCTTCTTCGCGTGTTTCAGGAACAACGATAACCATCGTTGCCGCATCACCTGACCGCCAACTCTTCTAGTTCCACCGTAAATCTTCTTTTTCTTTTTTTATATCTTAAATTTAGTTTAATTTTTTCCCTTTCGGCTCTTAGCTCTCAAGAATCTCTCAAGAAAATCATTGTTATTGTGGAAACTCATATTTAATCTTCTAATTGATGATTGAATCTCGGCTTTCTCAAATTGATGGATTTGAAATGGTGGAATTGAGCTGAATTTATGTATTTTTTTATTTGTTCTAATTTGAAAATTGGTATTGATTTTCAGGATGTTCTGGTATCTCGAAACAGCTATTCCTCTGTGTTTCGAGCTCAAGGTATTTCACTATTGCTTTTTTTCTCTTTGTTGTTACATTTTCTTAGTTTTTTATGTATATTTTTTTTTCTAATTTCTTTTACTGATAATGTGATTCACATTTGAAAAGAGAGAGAAGATTGTGCAATCAATTGTTGTTACATTTTCTTAGTTTCTTATGTATATTTATTTATATATTAATTCAATTTTCTTAGATACTCAAGTCTATACCTATTTCAGTTTCAAAACCTAGTTTCCCCTAAGTGGGGCATTGAGGGAAGCATAATTAATTTTCTATTAGGCTATAAGAATAAAAATGAATCCGGTTGCATGTCTGAGTTCTATTGGACAAGTGTATGTTGTGAATTTATAAACCCTTGGGATATGTTTGAAATTATGGTAGATAAGGGAGTGGAGTGGTGGGAATGGAGTCTAAGGTGTGTTGCTAGTTTGATTTTTGAGATTAATGGAGAGAAGAGAAGGGCTTGAAGTGTAAAATGGATTAGTCTGAGAATTTCTTAATCTTTAGTATTAACACATACCAGGAACTAGTCAACTACAAGCAGCGTGTAATAACCTTAATTTGGAACCTCGTTTGTTTCATCAACTTTATTCAAACTTTACTTTTTATAACTCATTGATCACTCCTTCAATTTTGTACTAACATTTTAAAGAATAGTGTATCATCATGATATACTGGTGCACTGTCCAAATACATCCAAATTAAAAATTGTCTTAGTTTAGATGGATTATATTTAATTACGTATTTTCAATTGCAGGCCAAGTTTCTTAAAGCCTGTGGTACTTTACCAGGGACACCTATTGAAATTTGGAAAACATTTGAGAAACTGAAAGTGTCACCCTCTCCCAATAAACATTCTGAGCCATCAAAGTTTCATTCTTGGCTTCCGAATGAGTCTGTTGAGAAACTTCAACTGGATTTTCATTCAGTTAACCCCCAAACACCCTTGAAAAATTTTCAAGAATTGGGAGATAGTACAGACTCTTTTGAGCACACACCAGACAGGTTATTCATATCTTTCAGATGTTGAATTAATATACTATATATATGTATATATATTATTTGTTTCATTGTTAGCATGTTACATTCTTACTCTGTTTACAACTTTCATTATATACTTTTATGAGGTACAATTTTTTCTTTTGTTCTTTTCTTTTGTTTTTTGCTTCAAGTCTTAACAAGCAAATAACACAGTAGTGTTTAATTTTCTTGAATAACTAACGATTTGTCTGCGTTTCTTTTGGTAATTAGTTATATTTTAAGAACTATACACCCCTGAAATAAAAACTTAGACATTATTTTGACTTTTATCTCTGGGATTTGACTCTCATGTGGCATTTGTATAGTGTGTTTCTAGTTTCTTAACTTTATTTGCGGTTGAAGATATGCTCTTCTGTCTATTGATGGTTATGTCATCTCATGCAGCTACATGGAGTAATATTCTATAGTTATAATCTCTTCTATAGTTATATTCTATAGTTATAATCTCATGCAGCTTCTGTCTATTAAATGGTTATGTCATCTCATGCAGTTTCATGGTTATTAACCAATGAATATTCTATAGTTATGTCATCTCATGCAGTCCTTAATTTTATATTCTGTCTATTAAATATTTCTTTTTAATAATAAATTATTAGTAGTGTAATAATAGTGTAGATTAATTTTTAAAAATTATATTGACAGGTTTGAAAACTCCACGGATAGCTATTATTTTTAAAATGAAAAAGTCTTTTTGTGGGGGTTTTAAACCGTCACAAATATTGACCAAGAACTGTCACAAAAGTCCAATATAAAATCCCCCACTAAACACATATAAAACCTCCACTGAATAGATTGTGGAGGTTTTTAAAAACCCCCCACAAAAGACCTCGTGGCACCTCAAATTTTGGGGGTTTTAGAAACCTCCACAAACTATTTGGTGGGAGTTATAAACCTCCACAAATAAAAAAAAACTGCCACAAATAAACAAAAAGCTTGTAATAACGCCTTTAAACACTTTGATTACCAAATAAGCCTGCTGCATATAAATTATTAAAAAAAATTCAAAACATATAAATTAACATTGAGACTGCAAAATAACTACTACATACTCATTTACTTGGTTAAGTACATAACAGTCNCTTGTTTATAATACAAATTAATATATATTTATTAAATTATAAATAACACATAAAATAATATACATAATTATTATCAATTTTCTTACTATGAAAAGAGTTGTAACATACCATTTTTTACTTATAATTTCTTATTTACCTTGTCCGACAAGGGTTCTAATTTTGTTATTATAATTTTATTATAATGTAAATTTTTTTTCAAGATTTATGGCTACTGCATATTAAGTCGACAATGTTGTATTTGATTTATCAAAACCACCATCTCTATAAATCAAATTGGCTTATTTTATTTTATTGTTGATTCGTGTCATAGTTATCAGAACCGAATCGGTGATCGAACCGGTCAAACTACTGGTTTATTGGTTTATTGGTTCAACCTATAAATCACTCGTTAAACCAATAAAACCGGTCTCACGTAAATATAAAATATAAAATAGTTAAAAACTTAAAATTAAAATTTGAAATACATATCTTCACTAACATTTTATGAAGAATCAAGTCTCAACTTCTAAAAATAACTAATATAAAAAAACCATAAAATTTATCAATAATACTACAATAGTATTTTAATTTGACACAATAAAAAAAATAATTAATTCACAAAACCTAGCATCTAACTATTATATCACTATGTCTGTAGATTTTAACATTAATATCAACACAAATAACCTTAATCACAATACTAGCAATAAAATAGATCAAGTAAATTAATAAATTTTTACTGAAATTTAAATTTATATTAATAATAGTTTATAATTAATTTGAAAAATAAAAAAAAAACAAAAATTAAATTAGATATTTATGTATACTATATAATTATTACTTCTCAAATATAGTACTCAGAAGTGGAAAGGCTGAGTGGCAAGTGGATGTTATTTTTGCTCTACGGTTCTTGGTTCGAGACCTGGTGGAGACATTTTAAAAATTTTTTTAAGCAGACCACTTCGGTTAGATTGATTTTCATCGGTTCTCATCGGTTTTGACCAGTTTGATCCGACCGGTAAGAATTTCTTAAACAGTCCAAAGAGTAACCGAACTGGACTAAGGTCTGCTTCACTGGTTTTTCAGTCGAACCGACCGATTCAGTTCGGTTTTTACAACTATGAATCGTGTAAATCGAACATGTCTGAGTCGATTTCTTCTGAGTTTATCTAATTCGCCCACGCTCCATTCGATTTATGGTTAACACAACATTCATATTTAAATCGATTCAACTCAATTCCATTGACTCCGCTAACGTGAAAGTCCAATTCGTCTAACTCGAATTATAAAGTTACAAGCTTCAGGCCATCAACGTAATGTTTTTGCCTTTGGATGATTCGCTTAATTTTGGCATGTATTTGGTTTATTCGAAAGCTTTACCTTTGGAATGATTCACAATTAACATAATTAGAATGAGCGAAAACATTAATAATTGACAAGTCTAGTAATGCATTAAACACTGCTTCTTATATAGAATTATAAACATATCTTTCTAAATTAAGTTCATAACCGAGTGGTATGCATACTAGTCTATGACTGTTGGTTTTGTTTTTGGACATCATACTATATAATTTATGATCCATCCTCATTCTAAATCACTTAAATCAAAATCCTTTGCCATAGTCCAAAATCTTAAATTCTAACCCTTAAATATGAAACCTAATACCAAAATCCTAATTTTTGAAATTCCAACTTAATCACCTTCAAAAATACATTATCAACTACAACTTCATTCATTTCCTTTTTTTAACGACTAACTTTTTAACTTAGACTCTTAAATATGATTTATACACTAAGAACTTAATATATTCAACATAGCTACATATACGTGCATAAAAATTAGCGTTTTTTTAGTGGGATAAATCTCATAATCCAATTCAATAATTTTTTCCCAAAAAAAATACACCAGAATTTTATCGTCGACAAAAGTCACCTCAAATACATTTAAACCAGGACAAATTCAGTATACGTTAGATTCAAAGTTTTATACAAAAATTTACATAATTGTTTTAACAATATCCACAAAAATCAATCAACGTCTTATCTCTATATTTTTATTTCATTTTATTTTCTAAAATTATTATTACTTGTTCACAACACAAAAAAATCAATGTATCTACTTAAAAAAATGTCAAATTCTACACATAAAATCAACTCATTTTATCTAATCGAGCTCTCACAAAATTATATCAAAGTTATCTTGTCATAATTTTTAGGTAAGTTATTAGGCCTTAACCCAATATTTTTATCATTATTTACAAAAATGGTCATGACACTATTAAATAATTTTCAAAAACGGTTGGACCTAGTGCCCAATCATATATCAAGAATACAAACCTCCAACAAAACAATAAATTAATTGGGCTGATTGTTTAAAAATTCCTTAACTACTTCCAAAAAAAAGAATCCCCTCACCTGCACTAGAATATGGGCTACGTATAAGCCCACTAATTAACCCAAACTAATTAGTTATAGTTTCCAAATATTAATAACTAACTAATTTAAACCAACCTACCTCATAACGTGAGAGAGTGTAGACAAGTCCTTTTTTAATTATCAAATGTTGTCTCCGCCTTAGACATTTGTTGCACATCCAAGTTCTCGAGTACATTTCTACAGGTGTGAAATGGGAGCCCATTTTACACCGAAAAATTCGCCAAAAATAATAATATTTTGGAATTAATTTTCTCTTATTTATCCATTGAGAGAATAATATAGATATTTATTTTATTTATATTATTGTATTGTAATACGCTAACTTTTGTTAATCATATGTATTATAAGATCAATTTATATCCTTTTAATAATAACTTTAAAAATAATCATACAAATATATATTGACTAATAGAATATATACATATTAAATTAAAAAATAAAGAAATATTAAAAATTCCAACAAAAATATCAATGAATAGAAATTTTCCGTTCATTGCACAAAAATCTAAACTAGCTAGCGAGAGTTACTATAGTTTTACATAGGTCATATCAATAAAAGCTATAGTTAATAATTACACAGTTCATATTAACAAAAACTATAAGCTGTACAAATGATTTCAAAATGAGAGATAAAAGTTTACACTGCTCCACTGAAAATTAATCAGGAGACCTAATATAAAGTGTAGGTTTTTTTTTTCCCACAAAAATTTACTAAATGGAGTAGATGTTTGCATATTAATACAATTAGGCAAAGAACAAACATCTAATTTGAGAGTAGACACACTAAGTTAAGGTTTGACTTGTATCTCAATTCTTTGTTCATGACGAAACACCAACTTATCTCCACATAAACTTTAATTGGTTTATATTAAAAGTTAAAATGAACCAAATCAAAGATGTGGATGCTGCTAACTAATTAATTAAACTTTAGTCAATTGTGGCTTCTGTATATTGTTGTCACCGGATCTAAACAACAAGCGAGGCTTGTTTGAAGCAAATCCTTGGTATTGGTATATGATGCTGTAAAGACATTGTCTCATGTTTGAGATATCAAAGCTTCCAATGAATTCCAAATCCGTATTTCTTGATTTGGCACCGGCAAATTTTTTGTACTCTTCAAACACTGAATCCAAACACCAATTCTGTAATTTCCTCATGCATCCAACAAGGCAACCAGTCCTATGCTGCATTAAATTAAAGAAGACAAAATTATATTAATAATAGAATAATAAGGAATGTAATTAAGGATTAAGTAATGCTAGAGAATTAATTTTTTTTAGCTAACATCAGTGAATTTGTTTTTTTGAAATTATTTTATTTATTTTAAATTCAAATTCTAAATTATAATCCTAAAAAAATTGACTAATATTAGTTAAGTAAATTTGTTATACTTTTTTTTAAAGTAAGTCATGCATTTGTAAAAAAAAATGCAATGACTAAGACATTAATTTGACAAGTCAACGCTTACCTTTCCACTATTGCAATGGATCAAAACTGGGTGATTTTTCACATCTGAAAATTAACACAAATAATTGAGTTAATTATAAGAAAAAAATAAGTTCTTAATTTTTTATCACAAAGATAAAATTTTTGTTCCAAATTAAAATATAAATAAGTCTTTGATCTTCAAAAATAAGAGACAGATAAATTTCTCCAGCGATAATTTGAATTCAGTATGAAAAAATTTATGTTCCCATTTACAAAAGTTAAAAATTTATTTGTAATTAAATTTGGTGATAATTTTTTTTATCTTTAAAATAAAATGTTAACAACTTATTTATCATTTAAAATAAGAATAATATTACATATTTAAATTTTTTTGTTAACTAAATTCAATTAAATTAATTTAACATTAATAAAAATTAGCTATGAGTAGCATTATTTTAAATGTTATTGTTTATAATTTGGTTGAATTTAGTTCATACAAAAATTAAATAAATAATATTACTCTTCAAATAAACACCGATAAATATGAAAAATATTTGAGTTGCTTTTCTAATAAATTATAACGATGTAAATAATGTAAAAAGTTGTGTACCAATTAAAACTTTGAGAGCCTCTGTGATTGTATCTTTGACAATAGACTGAGAAAGATCCTGCAAATAAGCACCCAAGAAAAGACTAATTATTATTAGCAATAAACAAATACACGTTTAATGCAAACATGATAATCCAAATTCTTATGTTTCTATTTTCCGATATATTCCAACTTTGGATGTTCAAAGTTGAAACGCTATATACTAATTTTAAAACAATCTATGAGCCAGCTAGCACGCATTATATAATAGAAGAGAAAGCAGGGTAGGTTAATTACCGTCTTGCCCTCAATACCAAAATGAAAGAGACGGATATTATGTGATTGAAGAAACTCAAGATTCTCCTCGGGATAGGGTTCAGGGCATAAGCATCTGCAGTCATATTAAAATATCCACCAATTGAATTATTATTAGTAGTAATCTTCATGAGTTTTAAACAAAGATTAAAAAAAATTAATGCAATGAGATAGAAAAGCATGCATAATTACAGAAATTATTGGTAATAAAGTATAATGTTAGAATAATAACTTACATGATGGATACAAGATTTAGGGTTTCAAGAAAAGCAAAATTTGAAGGTTTAGGGAAGCTGGAGCGGTAAACGCCGTCTTCGACCACCGAGAAGTTGGGCGGAGGAGGCGCGACCGCGTTGATTTCCTCCTCTATAGCCACCACTTCTTCCACCATTGTCATCTTCTTGCTGAATAGAATATTAATCTTGTTCAATAGTTCACTGTCTTGCTTCAATTCTTTAATTATGAGCTTAATAACTGAAAAACTGCTTAGTCCTAATTTTATGTTACGTATGGTTTCTCCTAATTTGGTTTCGATATAACGAGATAGAAGATTTATGTTGAGAATCTTTATCTCTTTCGAAATCTTCGCGATTCTTTGAGATATCTTATATATTGTTATATAAGATATAAGATATAAGATTAGATTTTCAGTTGTTTTAGCGATTTAGTATTATTTAATTAATTATTTAGTTTAATTTAATTAATTGATGAAAAATGCGTATGTGCGTTCATGTATGCGTCACTGTAGACCAAATCAAGTGGGAAACTTTGAAAAGGAGATGGCGGCTTCCAAAAAGTTAAGTTTGACCCACATGACGCATTTTATGTAAAATCCGATAAAAACTATAAATTAATTAAATTTGTGTTAATTTGAATTGAGATGTTTGGGATATATAAAAACTATTAGAATTTATAATTTAAAATTTTAACAATAAAATTTAAATTTAAAAATTTTTTTGACTAAAAAATCATTGTTAATTATAAAAGAAGTGTAAAAATACGTACTGGTATTTTAACTTACAGTATTTATTTAAATCTATAAAATTGTGGCCTATGGATAAACCAAACACACCAAAAATAGGCTTGGGTCACATTTGTGTCCAAAGTCTTCTCATTACCTTCACTAAAATATTTATCATTGCCCAAGAGAAAAAAGAGAGCACTAAGAACACTATTCACTCAATCATTCAAATTCACATAACTTTCAATTTAAAATTCTGATTGACGACTCGTTTGTTGCTATGCGTTCATCTCGGATTCCTCTTCAATTCTATCTAAGCATTGTGGTAAAAAACTTTAAAACCCTTGCCCAGTTTTCAATTTCATTCATGTTTCAAGTTTTTGGGTTTGATGTTAAAAAAAATTCAACTTTTGATATTTAGGAGAAATTCAACCTTGAGTACTAAAAAAATTTTGATTCAAGATTGAATAGTACAAAGTAAGAAAACTTAACTCCCTTCATTATTCTTAATTTTAAGTAAAATCTTAGTACGATTATTGAGTCAAATTGTTGTGATTAGATTATATGAATTAGTCTGGCTTGTTGGATTGAATTAGTTTGATTGCGAAGCATTTGTTGAGGCTTGTTGACGTTGGGTGTTCGACTTGGATGGAAAAAGGAATCTAAAGGAATTTGAATTCGTTGTAATATAACATGAACTCCTAAGCTGGTTGTCTTTAGGATAGGATTAAATGAATATGGTTGATGTAGTGATTAAGTGGTTGTAAATTGTAAATTATATTTATGCTTGGATGATATGAATGGTAATTGATGTAAAAATTTAGTCGGAGACCATAATTGAGTGAGAAAATCTCCAACTTGGTAAGATGAGGTGAGCGGGGTAAAATGCGGTATGAGAATGAGATATTTGATGATTGTTGGTTGTGAATTTTGTATGTATAAGTGTGTATGTTGAGGTTGTCTTGAGAAATTGATTAATTGGGTGTTGAATGATTAGAAATGATAGAGAATTGATAAATGTATATTGAGAAAGCTTAGAAGTGGTATTAGAATTTTTTTTTCAATTGAATTGGACTTGAAATTGGTGAAAATTGTTATGCAGAAATATTTGGGTAAAAAATAGATTTTTGACAAAATTTGACAGGCCATAGTTTGGCACTCGAACCTCTAAATTTTATGAAACTTGTTTTAAATAAAAATTGAGTTTGTCTATTTTATGATGTTTAAAGAATGGATGGAAATAATTTTTAACAAAAACATTATGAACATTTAGAAATCTGATTTCAAAAATTAAATTCTGCTGAAGTTGCAGAAAACTGAAGTTATGCTACGCATGAAGAGCATTACAGAATTGAAATATTTTTGTGCGCGCACTATGTGTACATGAAAAAAAAAACAAATCATGCATACGTACGACTTGCATTCTAGAATTGAAAAGATTGTGTGTGTGTGTGTGATAACTGATAACTAGATTTTAGGCTTTGAATGGGTTAAATTGATATTGAAGGAGGTTGTGAAGCGGAGAATTTAAATTAATGATGAGTTGATATTATTAAATGAGATGATGATGATGATGCGATTATGTGTATATGTATATCTATAAATATTTGAGATGTCAAAATATGATTGAGGACGATAATAATTATGATGAATTGTGATTGAAAATCAAATGATATGTGATAAGACATTTTATTGACCTTCCGTTACAAGATGTAGTCAAGCACTTAAATCTTTTTAAATGATTCTCCAATATATTGTGAGATGTAGTCAAGCACTTAAATCTTTTTAAATGATTCTCCAATATATTGTGAGCATGGCACACTTCCTAGTCATTGATTTGATCTATAGGTTTCATTGTTATTAAGCATTTTATATGAACCATTATAATAAAATATAAAAAATATTATTATGAAATAATAATAATACAAGATTTTTGAAATTAAAAAAAAGTTATTTATAATTATTAATATTAAGTACGAATTTGGTCCGTATAGTTTAGGTTAAAAGTTTTGTCCTTAACCTTTTTTTGCATTTGAATTCGTCCCTAAGGTTCAACCTAGTTTCAAAATTATCATCCAAGCCAAAATATCCTTCTCTAACAACCCTTCTCCAACAACTTTTTTCACAAAAAATACTCAGTTTTTATTTTTCTTCTTCATCCAACAAGAAACGCCAACAACAGTAATGAAAGTTTTAAAATAGAAACAGAAAGAATAAACAAGAAACACCAACATCAGCAACAAGACATAATGACAAGACAGCAAAAAAAATAATTTAATAAATAAGAAACGAAAGCAGAAACTAGTACCAAAGAATCAACAAATTAAAAAAAAGGAATTGGAACCCTGTGGAATAACAACGAGCAGCGGCGAGCGACGAGGTGCAATGGCAAGCGAGCAAGGAGCAACACGACAAAGCTTGCTGGAAAACAGAAATGGCGACACGACACTGACTCTGTCGTCTGATCTGCTTGCGTGGACGCCGTCTCCACCTTGCCTACTCATGAACGTGCTAACACAGAGCAGAAACGGCGACAACAGTGCGCGACATCTCCTTCGTCGCCGTCGTTGCCACCTTCCTCTTCTCCGTGCTTCTCTCTTTTTGTAGAATGTGTTGGCTCATGTTCTTTTTCTTTCTTTTTTTAAAAAAATATATTTTTTATAGGAGTAATTTGGTCTAAAAGACTAAAATGTGGCTCCTGCATTCTTTAACCCAAAGGGCATAACCACATAGCAGTAATTTGCTCTAGGCATGATGAAAGATGTTTTTTATTAATCCAACTTGTACATCAGAATTTGGTTATATCCTGAGTACGCATCCATGAACGACAAGTATTGATATCCCGAGCTGGAATCTACTAGGGTATCAATATTTGGAAGAGGATATGGGTCTTTTGGACATGCCTTGTCCAAGTCAGTGTAATCAAAGCACATCCTCCACTTGCCGTTCTGTTTCTTGACTAGCACCACATTTGCCAGCCAAGCCAGATATTTGACCTCTCTAATGAAGCCAGCCTCTAGGAGGGCTTGTGTTTACTCTTCGACCACCTGTGCTCGTTCAGGACCGAGCTTCCGCCTTCTCTATTGGACAGGTCAGGATCCCGGGTACACCAACAATTTGTGAGCCATGAGTTTGAGGTCTATCCCGAGCATGTTGGAGGCTTTCCAGGCAAAGAGGTCGGAATTCTCTTGTAGGAGCCTTATCAGCTTCTACTTTAAGTCTTCTTTCAGATTGGCTCCTATGTTGGTATTTTTTCCGTCCTCTTGCCTGATCTGGACTTCTTCGGTCTTCCCTCCAGGCTGCGGTCGTAACTCTTCTTTAGCTCGGATGCCTCGGAGCTCAATTGTATTCACTTCCACTACAAAAAAAAGAGTTTAAAATGGCATTGACATTACGGCGGTTTTAAAGAACCGCCGTAATACCCGGTTTTTATGGCATGTTTGGTTGCTGCCATAATTAACTTTGTGTATTGTGGCGGTTCTGGTGATTATGGCGGTTTTGAACCGCCGTTTTCACGCGTATATAAAACAAAAGAATTGCAACCCTAGCCTCATTAAACAAAACACAGTAACAGCGCTCTCGATCTCCCTTCTCTCTCCTTCGTCTCCTCCGTGCTCCGACAACGCTGTTCTTCCCTCTCAGGCTTCTCCTCTCTCCACTGGTACCTTTCCCTCTCCGTCAGTTACTGATTTGTTTCTCTGCAGCTCCCTCTCAAGTTCTCTAGGTACCTCTCCCTCTCCGCCAGTTACTGATTTTTTCGTTTTTTGTTGCTGATTTTTTGGGGTTTTTATTTCTCTGCAACTCCGCGATCGTTTTCTTTGTGTTGAAGCATTCCACATTGACGTTGGTGTGAGGGTGATTGACGCCGATCAGGTCTTGTGTTCAACCAGTCGAAGATCTCAGATCTTGGAATAGCACTATATTGGACCTAAAAAACCAACCTCTCTTTTCTTCTCCTCATTTCTCCTTACGGTAACTTCACTTTCTCTTTCCTTATGTATTTACTTCGATGCATGTGTCAATGGTTCAATTGCTGCCACTCTTATTATTGTTTTGGATTTTCTAGTTAATTCATCCTGCTATTTCTTAATATAGTGAATTGATGAATGAGTTCAGACTGAATAAGCTTAGTGAAGTAGGGCTCTGTTCTGTGATTCTGTTCATAATATCTATCACTTTAGTTAATCATTTCTGCGGTTAGTAAAGAATTGAGTCACTTTAATCACATGAGCTGATTCCTTGCCTTCTTTTCTTTGGATTTTGATTATAGTACATGTTATTAGTTGTAAGTTATTACCCTGTTAAATGAAAAATACTTTTATTTTCCTCCCACTGATAGTCTGATTTTGATTTCAGTTTCCATGATCTGAGATGGCTTGAGTCGACTCTGACAGCCATATAATATACTATGTTTCTGTCTACATAACTATTGAAATTTTCCTGTAGCAAGTATGTCAAATACTCCCTATTGTTAAAATTTGATTCAAGTACAAGCACTGAGGCAATGAAATACCCAAGGGTATTCAAGGGGTATTATTTATCTTAGTGTTATGTTTACCATTTTGACACTGTATTTTAATTGGGTGCCCTATTTGGACAATATTAATGCACTTTTCAGGAGGTTGATATTAGGCAATATAAACTTTAATTATAGTGTGCTCGTAGCTGCTATTGTCAATTTTCTTGAAACTCAATTTAGGACTTACCTGTTATGTATGCTTTACTAATGTTAATCATGTTTTTGCGTTTCAGCTCTTCACAACCATCATTGTTAATGAGCCTGCTCCTGGTCTCAAAACCATCTTTAACTTCAGAGTTCCTGATCAAAGGTCTGGAAAGGTAAGAATTCATTTGCAGTGTAAACCTTACATCTCTATAGACAAGAGTGGATTATAAAATTTAAGAAATGAACTCATTGAAACTATACTAAACCTTGAACTATATCTTTCATTGGCAATAAGTTGAGTTTTGTCTCTGTTGGTGAACAGGTGGAAGTTTAGTATGTGCATGTATAGTAGGGTATATAGATATCTCTTATTCACCACTTTTAATTTCTTGCTACAATAATAATATATCATCATCAATCAATATTCAATATATATATATATATATATATAGCTGTTTACTTAAGCAGCAGCAGTCCAGATGATCAAACCATCATTAACTAATTAATTTTTACCATTCACTGTTCCTTCATTCCCTTTTGGATTAATTATAATTATCCGGTGATTATGAATTATACATTATTATTTCAAGTTTTTTCTTCTTGCTGAACTTGGTCCCCATTTACAATATCAGCTTGAAATGTAAAATAACTAGTACTAAATTAGAACAAATGTCCAGAATGTACACAAATAACTAGTTCAGTTTTGTCTCTGGTGTTGTAGGGACTGACGTACTTGCAATTGGTTCTGAGCTCTCTTATGACACCAAAATTGGGGAGTTCACAAAATACAATGCTGGAGTGAACTTCACCAAAGCTGACTTGGTTGCCTCTTTGACTGTGTGAGTGATTGTTTCTTCATTATCCATGTTCTTTTTTGTTTCGTCCCAACCCCTACAGTTAGCCTTTTACATCTAAGTGCTTGGGAGTTTTGAAGCTAGTCTTTAATACAAGTTGTTCTTAGCTTGCTTTTTCACATTAATTTTTAGAAAAATACTCTTATAACTTAATCCACAGCTGATTATTTAACATTATGGGCTCAATCAAGGTCCCTGCTTTAGCATCTCCCATCCCCATTGTTCGGACTTATTATTATTGTGTTCTCCCATCTCCCATCTCCCATTCTGTTCTCTGAATTAGCTAGCTAGGTTAAGAGTAATAATCTAATTTTATTGTGTATAACCACGTGTTGTTGCTTCCCTTTTGTTTGACCCCATAACACTTATTATTATTATACATCGAAAGTTTTCCTTTTCTACTATTTAATTTGATCTATTTTTATTAACTAATAATAAGCATTGAAAAGCTCATTTCATTAATGTATAATTTGGTTGCTCTGTGTAGCATTAAATCTCAACAACTATCAACATTAGGAACTTCAAATCTTCGTATTTTTAATTGCATGTATAGTTTTCCTTTTCGGTGTGAGCATGTGGTTCCTTTATTGCAATTTTGTTCAAACTTTTAGTTGCTTAATTAATCACCTGCTCTTGTTTCTTATTATATTAAAGGTAATATATTTTTGTTTCTTTTAAAATAAATGAATAACTGAAATTGGGACCAAAATAATAACATAGCATTTTGTCGGATGCACACACATTCTTGCTACTTACTCCTACTTAGCATGGAATCAGAACTCTGATTTTGTAATTTTAACTCATTTGGGTTAAATTGAGATATAGATAAATAATTTGAAAAAAAATAGATGCTATTAATTTGAGTTTCAAAATTCAAATAAGTTGGAATATCATGTTTGGGCTTAATTAATTTTCAATCATATCCAACACATTATATATCTTTGGGCTTAATTAATCGATCCCAATAACATATAAAGTTGAATTTAATTACTGATCGTTTCATCTAAATAATATATTTGCTTTATTTATTTTTTTTGTTTCTTTTTATCTTGTAGAAAAAAATTATTTTGCATATATACAACTACCTGAGAAGGAAAAGTTCATAAAGCCATAGTTACAGCCACAAAATTATCATTTAAAAGAGGTAATTATAATTTTTTTTATAATTTTTTTAGAATACTATTTAAGTATTTGTTTGATATCTAATTTGCATACAAGAATTTCTTTTTATAGTAGCGCTTGCTGATATATACTAGTTAGTTGCCTAGTTAATATGAGAGAGAGAGAGAGATTTTTAATGAATAGATTTTTTAATATTCCTATTTGTAGTCCCTCTTAGTCATGTCAATTGATAAGTCATGGATTGAAAAACTCAGGTAAGTACTTACTCTCCTAGTTAATGTTGTTGAATATATATAATTGAATATGAAGTAGTCAATATTGTTGAAGAGTGATTTTGATTTCTGGGTGTCTCTAGAGTTGCCAGATGTTCTGATCTTTATTTTTACAATTGAACTATTAGCTGCAGGACAGTCTTAAATAGTGGTACATTCTCTGTTTATTTTAGTCCTAAATTGCTGTGGTTAGTGCACATTTTTACCCTATTTAAGTCAGTTTTGAAAGATGATGGTTCTTGCGGTTAACATGCAGAAGTGAATATTGCTATAAATTTACAGAATTTAGTAAGAGGAATATTGCTGTGGTTAGTGCACATTTTTACCCTATTTTTATGTGTGTCCAAATTCAACTTGCAAAAACTTTGTAAGAGGAATCAAGAAATTCGGCAAAAACAAATAATTCCTCATACTTCAGGTGCTAAATCAATTGCAAGAAGAATGGCTGAATTGGTAATCAATTAATGCATGCATATCTAATCTATCTCAAATATAATGCATGCATCATCTCTTAATTTTCTGTATATCTAATCTAAGTTATTAGGCTGCTATTTGTTTATCAAGTCTTTCTACTTTTCTTAAATTTTAGATGGAAGAGACAGTAAAAAAAGTTAATAGAGTTGAAATGTGGGACATTACTCACAAGAAAATAGATGGAAGTTATGTTAATGAAAAGGCTAAAGAAATAGCGGTAAGACTAAAGTCCAATAAGTAACTTGTTTGTATTTCTTTTTCTTTCTTTTTTATAAGATAATACTATTTTTATTCTTTCTCTTTCTTTTTATATATGTAAGAGAAGATTGAAGCACATAGCAGCCAACGACCGATGGAATTAACTGTTAATTCTCCTCTTGATGCTCTTGGAGTAGTTTTTGGGAAAGAGCACCCTGGCCGTGTTCGAGGTTTAGGTATGGGAGCTGTTCCAACAATTGCTTTCAAGAACAACACCACAAGGATTAGTCAAATGAATTTAGGTTCTTCAAATGATATTGGCACATCCTCTACTTGTGGTCCAAATGTGCAAGAGGAGTTGGATACTGTTAAAACGCAATTGCAAGCGCTAGTATCCTATATTACTTCTAAGGAAGGAGATAAAATTCTAATACAATTGGCTGGAATGTTCCCTACTCAACAAGTTTCACAGGTACATTCATATTCTGCCTATGATTCCTATTATTAATATAATTAAAATAATATAATTAATAGTAGTGCTAGCTTATGCTAGAGTGATAGTAATAATTAACACAAGTTTAACAAAAGGCATATAGCTTATGCTGGAATGTAATTTATAGTATAGCCTCAACCACACACATAAGATAGTTCAAGTAGTGGAACACAACACAACACTGCTTTGGGTAAAGGTGCAAATTAAAGTCTTACCTTCTAAGCTCAACATAACACAAAACAGCTTAGCTTAAATTGTCTAAGGAACTATAGTTGACAAACTGGTACTAGTTTCTCCCTGTGGTATGATTACAATTACATGGGTTCTGATTCTGACCTGGAGGACTTTGGCCCTGTGAATATCACAAAAACTGGTATTGGTTTCTCCATCCAGTTTCCATGAACTAAAGAATTTATGGTACATTATATTCTTCAAATTGCCTCTGCCTGTGTTGTTCAACTGGTATTTTATTTGTTGAATGTCACCTGGAAAATTTGTGGTGAGAAATTGATATGATTTTTTTTACCCCCTAGATGATCTCTGCTAGGGATATATTATTGAAAAGTAAGCATAATGGATTGTTTTACAAATGTAACCTTACTTTATGTATTAGAGATTTAGAGCATCAATTAAAGATTGAATTTCTAAATGATTGGACTGGCCTTGTATTTTAAATATTTTCAAGTGGTTAGTTGGCTCTATAATTTTAAATTGGTTTCATTATTGTATCAATGCTATGTAATTAGACATGATAAATGTATATCAATATATGTCATTTCCTTGCATTTCTTGTGCTCATAATAGTTATATTTTTGTTGTAGGGATTGGATCAGGAGAGTGAGATTCCATCACCAAAAGAATTAGGAAGTAGGTCTTCTGGAGCAAGCAATAAGGAAGCATGACCTTACTTGATATGTTAAGACGTATATTAAGAATTATATGTTAAGACCTATTATTGAAAAATGTTACTTTGATACTTTGTTTTTGGATTATGACATTTCAATTATGACCTGGATTATGACTTTTGGATCATGTATGAATTAAAAATCATCTAATGATGTTTGATTTATGATTATGCCTTTTGGTTATTACGAGATTTTTAAGTGAGTTTCGAAAATATCACTTTAAATTGGTAGTTTCAATCTTATTTTAAAAAGCATAAAATTGTCATCATAATTAGGTACAAATGGTGATTAGAAACCCCATTTTAAATAAAAACGATGCCATTATACGCTGGTAGAAACGGCGGTTAAAAACTGCCATTTTAAACACAAAAGATGCCATTATAACCTGGTAAAAACGGCGGCTAGAAACTGCCTTTTTAAACACACAAGATGCCATTATAATCTGGTAAAAATGGCGGTTATAATGGTAAAAACGACGGTTAAAAACCGCCATTTTAAACAGAAATGATGTCACAAAATCCTGGAAAAAACGGCGGTTATAGCCGCCATTTTAAACAATTCAGAAACCGCCATTTTATACGGAAATAATGGCAGTTACAAACCGCCATTTTAACCCTCAGAGAACCGCCATATTATCCTAAGGTAATTGTGGCGGTTTTCTGAAAACCGCCGTAATAACCAGAATGGCGCCCAGAATAACGGCGTTTCTTGGGGGCGCCATTTTCGGTAATAATGGCGGTTTTAACCGCCGTAATTCCCCAAAATAACCGCGTACCACTTTATTTTTAATACTTAGAATAAATTTTAAAGTTATTTTTAATATTTAAATTGTCTTATTTAAATCTCAAACATTTTAAAATTGTCTCAATATTATCTTATTATTAGTGATCTATTAACAGAATTGATGATAGAACAACATTGAGATGCTTTTGAAATGTTAGGAATTTAAATAAAACAAAAGTGATCCAGTATTCTTAGAAGAATTACCAAATTAAGTAAAATAGTAATGAATTTTAATGGAATAAATTGTATTAGGAATTCAAGATTTTTACTCATCTTTGTAGAATGACTAGTAGATAAATTTTTAGAAAAGACAAAAAAGAGAATAGTACATATATAATAAAGTATAAATTATATCTTTTTGTCTTTAATATACCGAATATTTTAATATTTGATTTAATCAAACTTTATTTTTAATTTTGAAATAAATTTTAATTTTATCCTTTACTAATATTATTTGTTTAATGAAAAATAATTATTCAATTTATTTTTTAATTTTATTCTTAATCTAAAATAAATTTATTTAGAATGAAAGTAGTGTGATTAAGATAAAATTAAAAAATAAATTTATTTAGAACAAAAGTAATTTGATTAAGAGTATTTTACTTAGATGTGATTAAAA
>NC_029780.3:68791137-68798261 GCF_000817695.3 Arachis duranensis | reverse complement strand
GTGTGTGTTCTTTTCTTTTTTTTTTCTTGAAAATTTATCTACTAATCATTCTAAAATTTTATCTATTCTATTATATAAAAATCGGATGTCTGCACTTAATGATGAAGCTGACGTGGCATACTTCGGAAAGTGTTTTCTGATTTAATTGTTTTAACTCATTCAATACAATTTATTGCACTGACTTAATTATATCAGTTAATTGATTTGATTAGATATTTAAATATCAATATAATTTATTATAATATACATTACTTAATTAATTTATCTATTTATAAAATCTGAAATAAAATAAATAATTTGTTGTTTATTCTAATTGAATTTATTAAATTTAATTATACATTATATACAAATTAATAATAATTTATAAATTACTCTAATTTATAATATTCAATAAAATAATTTGTAAATCACTTTATATTATATATGTATTAACGAAATATTATATATATCTTGATGTGTTAATTAAATATTATATACGCACAGAAAAATAAATACAAAGATAATTTATATAATATTGATAATATTATATTAACACGGTAATTTTTTTTGTTTTGATATCATATAGTATTGATAATGATAATATTATTATATAGTATTATATAAACTTTTCAATATTAGTATAGAAAATTGAAAAATTATTCTTTATGGCCATTACTCTTAGCGGAAGAGTGTGTCCCTTATATAGTATTGATAATTGTTGCTTAATTTAAAGTAATTATATGTCGGTATCTTAAATTTATTTTTTAATAATGATCTAAATAGATAAATGTAATTGAATTGAATGATTATACAAAATATTTTATATTATTTATACTAAAATTAAATTCATTTTTCGGTACGAAATTTTATAGGTAAATTTTATACAAAATTAATTTTTTTAAATTTATTTTATCTGTGTTATTTTATTTAATTTTAAGTAGCGTCATATTTATAATTACTGTCAATATAATATTTTATAAAATATGAAAATCAATTTTTTTATAATTTAAATATCAATGTTTGAGTTAATTTTAATTTAACTTTTTTAAACTAACGTTATCTTTCATTTATATCTTAATTAATTTAAAATACAAAAATACTAATCTATCCTTTTCTCTTTAAATAATAACTTTAATTTATTTACTGTCTTTTTTTCTTTTATATTTTGTTTAGCATAGATAATATATGGATTAATGGAGTTAAAAAACATTCTATGTGATACATGTTTGGTACTGATAAATTCATATGAAATAGAAGAGAAGAAAACAAAAAGCTAAAGAACACTGAGTTAAATAGTGTAAACAGATTCATTGAAGTTAAATGTCTGTGTGTTCTCATGTCTCATCTCATTTTTCAAAGTTCAAATACATTTTGAATGTACGAAATTTAATTATATTTATTTTTTCCTGCCTCTTTAATAAATACTACCATCTCTTCTTATTTTTGCTATAGGCTTGTCTTTTATTTAAAAAACACAAAAAATGTAAACAGAAAAATCAAAGAAATTAAAATTGTTATTATATTTAAAAAAATAAATGCTCTTTTAATTAAATATTTATGTAATTCCTATCTATGAATTATATTTTAATATATTGAGTGGTAAATATAAAAAATATATATAAAAGAGAAGTAAAAATAATCTATCTATTCTATTATATAAAAATTGAATTTTTGCACTTAATAATAAAGTCAATGTGGCATACTTCTTAGAATGTTTCTTGGTTTATTTCTTTTAACTCATTAAATACAATTCATTACAGTGGATTAATTATATCAATTAATTGATTTAATTAAATATTTAAGTATCACACAATTTAATATTATGTATATCAATTAATTGAATATAATTGTTACAGTATAATTAGGATCAATTAGATCAATTAGCATTATTTAACATATCTGAATATTTATTATAGGATATTACATCTTTATTATTTCGATTATCTTAACACCTATAAATACCCTTCTATATTATATCATTCTACATAACTTGAATACACAAAAACCTGTTCTCTACTGCTCTCTTTTACCCTTTCTAATAATAATAAATACAATTTAATTTAGTTAGAAGTTCATTATTTTATAGTCTTCTATAAAATAATCTTTTTATCACTTTGGATATTTTAACACTTTTTTCTTTTTTTTTTCTCTTTACATGTAATTTTGTTGTGCGTTAACTTTGTTTATTTAATGATAAAATATACTCATGTTAATTCTATCATATAATAGTTTATTTTTCTCCTATATATTTTGATTTGTATAGTTATTATTGATCTTACTATTTTCGATCTTGCTATTTTCGTTTTCTTGAATTGTTCTTTATTTTTTTATGACTTGATAATTTAAAAAAAAAGCAAAGAAAAGAAAAAAAGATGGCCAAAGACGAAGGTTAGAAGTCTAAAGCAGCAACATCATTTCTCAGCATTATTATTATTAATATGAACTTTATTATTTTTTTTCTAACATTCTTTAATACAAGCTTTGTTTCTTTTTCTTAATTATTATTAATATTTTTATTTTTTTCATCTCTAGTTATAAATCTCCTTATAATAATTTTTGATAGGATATTTTTTTTATCTAAATTTTTTTCTATTTTTTGTCAAAAATAATTTATATTAGAAAAAAAGATAAAAATTAAATTTTAAAATTTAAATTTAAATAAGATATGCAAAGAATAACTATTGAATTCATTTGGTCGATTTAAACACTTTGTATTATCGTCATTAAAAATTTCAAATACTATTATAAAATTTTAGATATTTTTATTTTATTGTTCTTAAATTATATATTATACCGTGTATTTGAAGAGTTTCATCTTTTTTAAAATGTGACATTATATACTTTTTTAGATACAATAAATGAATAATAAAGTTAAAGTGAGTAACAAATTGATTATATAATAAGCTACAAATTTTTAGAATTTCTAGCACAATTAACAAATTTTTAGTTTCAAAATAAATGTTTACTCTATTTTTTATCTTTTATTTAATTTTTTATAATTTTTTCTTAATTTTTTTTAATTAATTATGATTGTAATAATTCATCATAAATTTGTGTTTTGTAGAAAAAATTTATCAACTAAAAAATTAAAACAATATTGATTAATCATAAAATAAAAAATTATGAATTGTGTTTTAATTATGTTGTAAAATACAAATTGGGACTATTTAAAATTAGTTTTTTACCATTAATATTAACGTCAATCGTAATAAGATAAAAAGTAAAAATTGTATATAATAATTTAATTTTATAATTTATACTACCAAAATTATTCTTTAATGTATTATATCCTACTTTATTCATTGATGATCTTTAATTGTTTATTTTTAATAAAAATTTGAATTGATTAAATTAATTTTTTTTCAATTAATAATATAATTATTGTGACATTTACTTTGTTTATTAATATTTTTTAATTTATTGAAAAGTCTTTTTATGAGTAAGTCTCAAATCATATGGTTATTTGTAACCTTAATTTCAGAAATTATTTTATTAAAGATATTTAAGGCAAGTTTTATTTAATTAGAATTAATAATATTAATAGATAAGATTAAGATGATGGTAGACTAATTATATTGTTATTAATTAATTATATTAAAAGATTAAGATTATGATAGATTATTATTATTTTATTATTTTTTATCTTTTGATATTAATTCATATGTTTCGCTTCTTTTGTCATTATTTTTTATTCTCTTATTTTATGTGTTTATTCCCATAAATCTTACTAAATTAAATAAGGTATTGTATATCTTCTTTTTGTAATACCCTAACTTTTGGCACGTCATGATCGTACCAAAAGTGAGGCATTACTGACCTATTTTTTGTATTTACTATTTAATATTGAGCCTTTAGTTCGATTTCACGTTTCAGTTTTTGAGAAAAAGTCGAAAAGTTTTGTTTCTATTAATTAAAATCATATATAAAGATCTCCAAGCAATACTAGTCACATAGTTGTTAAAAATAATAAATATCATACAAAAGAATTCAAGTGAAACTCAGATACAACTCCTATCCCTTTGTATAAAATAAAATCTTAACTAACAAAGGCGAGGGAATTCTAGGAAAGCTACTCAACACATAAACTTAACTCAAATAAGACTAATAACCGCCCGCAACTTCAAACTGAGTCTTCGAACCTGTGTCACTGAAAGAGTGGAAGATTTTGGGGTGAGAACAAACCACGCGTTCTCAGTAAGAAATCGGAACGCTGTAAGAGTAATGAAATAAAATGCAAATAATTAACTTACTTAGTAAAACTGTAATGTTAAACCTTTGGAAATACTTTTATTTCTACTTTAGATAAATAATTACTTTTCTTTAAATTTCTAAACTCAAAACAGATCTGAATCACAAAATTTGCCATACCAACCATCTCTTAGTCACATAATCACTTTTTAACCACACCATCTCACCTCAATATATCCGTGAACTAACAGCACAAGTAAGGGATTCAAACCAACATACAAACAAGTCACAACAAGGAAAACAGCATAATCACAAAGAAATAGGATAAGCAAGCGCAATCAAATGAAAATGTGCAAACAACATGATGCATGTCTATCCCTAATGCAGGCCATGAGCTCATGTGTCGGTTGCCTACCCACTCCCGATATTACCCGGGCACAAGTCCCAGATATGGCTTTCCAGATGCATACAATGTGCTTATAAGTCGTACGGCTAAGCCGCATACAGTGTGACTTTCCTAATCAATAAGCGTACATCTGGAAAACAGTTCTCAATGTGTGGGCGTCCCCACTTTACATTTGTCACTAAAGCCCAAACAATGTCACATCTGCTCTCCTGTGGCAGTCATTTCATTGATTCATACATTCCTTTAATCTTTGTTCTCTGCTCTCCTATGGCAGAGATTCCTTTAATTTTCTTTCTTTCTTTTACTTTTTGTTCTTCCTCTTCTTTTTTTCTTATCAAACCGAACTTAAAACATAACTTAAAGCAAAATTCCTTCTCAAAAGATTGAGTTTAAAACATCATACTTTTCTTAATACATCGGTTTGAAAACAAAACTCTTTTCGTAATAAATCGAAAACAAGTAATATTCTTAAATTAAATTTGCTTTTAAAACTAAAGGAAATTCATTTTTTCATTTAGACTTTACAAATCCCTCCGACCATACTCGTTTAACATTTAATACTAACCAAAATCACATTCTTGCGTATTTTTACTAGCCCTTCATCAGCACCTATTTATCATCATGCTAATACCAAAATCAGTTACCATCCACTTCCATAACCATAAATTTCAGCATCGAACACAGTCTCAATTCAAATCCAATTCATAAACTCAAATCACATTTCAATTTAACAAGTAACACCAAATTGACCAACATTCACAACTACAATCAATTCTTATCAATTAGACACAAAAAATACGTGTAAATTATTTGCAATTACTCAATAAGCTTTTTGGCATTCTTAAATTAAAAACTTGTAATTTTAAAATAAAACCTCCTACTTCCGTATGAAATCAAAATCAACGAAAGCTCCGGAGAAAATTTCTGACCGAGTTGCTAAAGAGAAAAGCGTCAGAAATCATCTGTGCCTCCTAAAACTCCAGTTGGCCGAACTCAAGGGGAAGAGGAGCTACTTCACCGTCAACTTCCACCGATCAAAAGTGATACCAATACGCAGAAGAGGAGGATACGAACACTTTTACCGGATTAAATTTTTTATTGAAATTACGAATCTCAAAAAATCGAAGTTGAAAACCTTATGGTCATGGAGGTTCTCTCTTCCTCACTCTCGGTTCCTTTCTTTCCTTTCAAGCTCAGTTACAAATGAAGAGAAGTGAATATGGATTCTTGATTAAGTGGCATTAGTTTATTGAAATGAAAGGACATGTGTCATACTTATATATATATATATATGTATATGTATGTGCTTATGAACCACACTTCTTATTTCTTTTCTTATGGCTTTGGAGGAAGAAAGAAAAGGGTAATGAAATTATATGATTATTAAGATACATGTGTCATGTTCATATATATAATAGCTAAATTTGGCTTTCCTTATCTTTCCTTTGGTTTCCTTAAGGCTTCGGCCAAAGGGAGCATAATAATAATAATAATAATAATAATAATATTAATAACTATAAAAGATTAACTTAATTTTGCTTATCAAAATAACTTACATTTTTTATTCTTCTTTTATATACAAATAAAATTTATTAAATTATTTCTCTTTCGTCTAATAATTTTGTTTCTCTTCTATTTATAGTTACTTCCTTCAATATTTTATTAGTTCTTATTTTTCCAACTTTTATTTTAATTGGATGTTGAATGATTAGAAATGATAGAGAATTGACAAATGTATATTGAGAAAGCTTAGAAGTTGTATTAGAATATTTTTTTTCAATTGAATTGGACTTGAAATTGGTGAAAATTGTTATGCAGAAATATTTGGGTAAAAAATAGATTTTTGACAAAATTTGACAAGCCATAGTTTGGCACTCGAACCTCTAAATTTTGTGAAACTTGTTTTAAATAAAAATTGAGTTTGTCTATTTTATGATGTTTAAAGAATGGACGGAAATAATTTTTAACAAAAACATTATGAACATTTAGAAATCTGATTTCAAAATTAAATTCTGCTGAAGTTGCAGAAAACTGAGGTCATGCTACGCATGAAGAGCATTACAGAATTAAAATATTTTTGCGCGCGCACTATGTGTACGTGAAAAAAAAATCATGCATACGTACGACTTGCATTCTAGAATTGAAAAGATTGTATGTGTGTGTGATAACTGATAACTAGATTTTAGGCTTTGAATGGGTTAAATTGATATTGAAGGAGGTTGTGAAGCGGAGAATTTAAATTAATGATGAGTTGATATTATTGAATGAGATGATGATGATGATACGATTATGTGTATATGTATATCTATAAATATTTGAGATGTCAAGATATGATTGAAGACGATAATAATTATGATGAATTCTGATTGAAAATCAAATGATATGCGATTAAGACGCTTTATTGACCTTCCGTTACAAGATGTAGTCAAGCATTTAGATCTTTTTGAATGATTCCCCAATATAATGTGAGCATGGCACACTTCCTAGTCATTGATTTGAAAATCATGCATGATAATTATAAAGAAATATATATGAATAAACTTAAATGTAA
>NC_029780.3:68752089-68791052 GCF_000817695.3 Arachis duranensis | reverse complement strand
ATATATAAAATATTATTATGAAATAATAATAATACAAGATTTTTGAAATTAAAAAAAAAGTTATTTATAATTATTAAGATTAAGTACGAATTTGATCTGTATAGTTTAGATTAAAAGTTTTGTCCTTAACCTTTTTTTTGCATTTGAATTCGTCCTTAAGATTCAACTTGGTTTCAAAATTATCATCCAAACCAAAATACCCTTCTCTAACAACCCTTCTCCAACAACTTTTTTCACAAAAAATACTCAGTTTTTATTTTTCTTCTTCATCCAACAAGAAACGCCAACAACAATAATGAAAGTTTTAAAATAGAAACAGAAAGAATAAACAAGAAACACCAACATCAGCAACAAGACATAATAACAAGACAGCAAGAAAAAATAATTTAATAAATAAGAAACGAAAGTAGAAACTAGTACCAAAGAATCAACAAATTAAAAAAAAAGGAATTGGAACCCTGTGGAATAACAACGAGCAGCGGCGAGCGACGAGGAGCAGTGCAAGCGAGCAAGGAGCAACACGACAAAGCTTGCTGGAAAACAGAAATTGCAACACGACACTGACTCTGTCGTCTGATCTGCTTGCGTGGACGCCGTCTCCACCTTGCCTACTCATGGACGTGCTAACGCAGAGCAGAAACGGCGACAATGGTGCGCGACATCTCCTTCGTCGGCGTCGTTGCCACCTTCCTCTTCTCCGTGCTTCTCTCTTTTTGTAGAATGTGCTGGCTCATGTTCTTTTTCTTTCTTTTTTAAAAAAATATATTTTTTTATAGGAGTAATTTGGTCTAGAATTTTATGATTTAGATTTTTTGCATCTAAAAATAATATTCTATCAATGTTAGAATTATTTAGATGGATAAGTAATAGTGAATAATTATTTAGGATGGATAGAAATAAGTACATCTTTTTATTGAAAATATGAATTTAAAAATATTATATTCAATTCTCAATAGTCAATCTCTCATTGAACCATTGTATGTTCAATTTTTTTTTTGAAAAAATGAAATAATTTTAGGTATATAATTTTTTGTAAAAAATTTAATTAATTCAATATATTTATTGTCGTTGATTAAGAAAGTAAATTGAAATGACAATTTAATATTTCTATACTCGTAAAATATTATTTATTTATTTTTCTAGCATTCTTTATTATTCAATGATCATATTAATATAATTTAATTCAATAAAATTATTTATCACTATTTGATTGAATAAAAATTCTATTTTCAGAAAAATTATAGGATTTTTCAACCTCAAGATCATCCATGTTAAATCATTAAAAATATAACTGAGAGCGCGAAAGCGTCCCTTCATTCAAGAGCATGATTGATATCAGAGAGCTTGGCTCTTGTGATTCTTTGATCTTCATCAACCAAAACCTTCTATATCCCTGATAGGGCTGAATTACAACTCCACTGTAAGAAAAGAGCTACGAAGACGAGTTTGATGTGTTGGAGACTAAAATTCTGAAGTCATTATTTATATTTGAGTGTGACACTCATTAAACCCATTAAACCCTAAAACTCAAATAAGATAATATCTATGGTTTTAATCTCATTTATCCAAATCAGTAATAATAATGGATTATTTAATTCAACATTTATGACAATAAATGAGATCATCATTATATAAGTCATTTAATGTGAAAATACTTAATTTACGATTATAATAATATATGTATTATCCATAAATATATTAAGAAATAATAATTTCCTAACAATCTTCTACTTGGGTTATAAATATATATTTTTCTGAGATAATCACCTCTTATAAATTTTACGTGCAAATCTGAATGTTATTTCTCTTATTACTTTAAAAATATGGTCTATCTCATATATTAGTTATGAAATTACCAAAATTTTTATTACATTAGTGTCTCAACAAAACTACGATGATCTCATACTAAAATACTCAACCACACAAATTAAATTTGGATGAGAAAATTTAGAAATTACATGCAAAAATGATCTCATGTATGTCTATTTTTAACTTTAATAAAATTCTATTTTATTTGGTGACAGACTCAGATGAAACTGCAACGGCAACGTCTGGGCTCATAGCGACGGCGACTAAGTGATGAGTCTACGGAAGAAGAAGAGAAGAACTTAACAGACTCACAATGAGAGAGAGACAGACAGAGAGAGAGAGAGAGAGAGAGAGAGAGAGAAATTTACCTAGAAAAAAGGGACTCGGTAGGAGAAAGGTGGCGACGGGCTCAACAGCGACGGTAATGGGATGAGCAGTGATGGTAATGGAATGAGCAATGATGATGACATGAGCTGTGAACAGTGACGGACCAAAAAAAATTTAATAATGGGGGCAAAAATATAATAAAATTTAGGTATAGATATTTTTTTGCTTTCCACGATACTCAAGAAGTTAAGGATTAATCTATCATGAATTTGAATTCCATTTAAGAATCTACAATTGGCTGGCAACGAGTTGCTATACATACGAGACGGAATTCGAACCCTCAATACTTATTTAAGCGGACACATTATTTTACTTTTTATTATCTCATATTTAATTGTCAAATCTATTTATTATAATTTTTATAGTATAAATAAATTTTTTAACTAAAATAATTACAGTATATTAATATATAGATAATATATTTTTTATCTTAAACAATTTTTAAAAAATTAATAATAATTTAAGTTGTATTTAATTAGAAAACTAAGTTTTAATTTAATTATTAATTAATTAACTAATATAATAAAATTAATTATCACTATTTTTTTGAGTTTATTTATTTATTTTTCATACTAAATCAAATTTAACAATATATTATTATGTGCTAACTTTAACAAAATATTTTTTAACATAAAATACAAAAGAACTATTTATATTTTATTTTGAAACAAATATAATATAATAAGTGGTAATATGTATATACGTATTAATTTTTTTTTAAAAAAATTTGTGGGGGCAAATGCCTCCTCTATATTAAATGTAGGTCCGTCCCTGGCTGTGAAGGAAGATGGGAGTTGTGAAAGGGTAGGCGGCGATGGACTTAGCAACAACGATGACGAGAGCTATGTTGTTTTTTGTGAAGAAGTCGAGAAGAAGAAGATTCAGGGTGAAGATGATTGAATTTATCTTACATGGCTATAGAGTATAGACTGAAGTTATGAATCACTGAATATGTGATTTGAGGCAAATTCTAATTCCTAAAAAGTGTCTATATGTATATATTCGGGGTGGATACACCCTACACCCGACCATGTCCTGTCCTGAGCAAAATCTGCCCCGACTCGGATCAAGTTATTACCCTCTGTATCCGGGTATGGATGGTTGGGTACTCGCGTATTCGGAAACTCATGCCAAGTCTAATCACGTATTAATACTCCATTTATTAAGGGTTTATCGCTAGCCAATTGATTGCTATATACACAAGGGGAGATTCTAACTCCTAATAGTTGTTTAAGCGGACGAGTAAGATGATCACTTAACAAACTCAAATTGATTAAGATAAATACTAATTATTTTTAATATTTCAATATTAAAAATTTTGAGAGTTTAATTTTAATTATAATTTTGTAAAATATTTATAATAATAATTACTATATATATTATTTAATTTTTTATATAATTTTATGTATTATTCCGTACAAAATACAGAAACATACACTAGTTATGAATAAAAATCTTAAATTCATAATGCACGAATTCATTCCGTTAAAATTCACTTTCATTTTACTTGATTTAGTAATTCTTCTAAAAGTAATATATCTTTTTATTTTAATATATATTTTAGTCCTAATAATTAAGTTCTTAGCATTTTAAAATAGTTTCAATGTTATTTTTTTATCAATTCTGTTAATAATTTACTAACAACACATTAAACACTTAAATATGACAATTTAAACATTTGAAACGAGTTTAAAACTTACCTCAAATATTAAAAATAAAAATAATTCTTTACTTTAATTATATATATGCAACAAACTCACCCACCAATAAAACTGAATTTGTTAAAAATCAAGCAATGCTCACAAGTTTAGAATTCAACTTATCAAACTGTCAATAAATTCAGTTCACTAACTTGATTCAAATAAGATTTTATTCATATACAGCATATATAATATAATGTGATATTTAAAATAAATTAGTATGTTTTCTTTAATTTATATATAGAATGAAATTTTTTATTATTAAAATATACAGATATATTTTATATTTAAGATTTTATATATTTTTCACTGATTCCTATACAGTAGTAGAAGTTCAGTAAAAGGAAGTTGAAATATCAATTTCGAAATTAAATAAAGTGAAATTTTTTACAGAATCTTGAAGGAATAATATGAGGCACTGTTGAGGCTCATGTGATGGATAACGTGACATTCGCTAATAATATTAAAATCCAAAACACTATAGGTTTAAAAGGAATTGAAAATTATAATATTGATGAACTTGACCACTTCTATCTAGAAATTAAAGTTATTAAGATTATTATAATATGGGAAATTCCAAAATCAAATACTAATTGCTTGGTCGCCAAGTATGGTCTTCGAAGTTCAAATCTTCCACAGGGTGGTCAACGTAATGCGGCAAACAAACTCTGTTTTCACGAAATTTGACCCTCTTCTTTAATTTTAATATATAGTGCCTACAAAATAATCTTTAATTTGTAAAAAAATAAAAAAATAATATTTAATTTAAAAATATAAAAATAAATTATTTTTAAATATTTAAGATTTATTATAAAAAATAAATTAGACAAAATTTAAAAATCAAATAACAAGCATCATAGAATTCACGAGTAATATTTTGCAATGGTAAAGATGTCCATGGCCTAAGAAAAGCTAAAGAAGGCAGTAGAGTCAAAATCATTGAACTAAAGTTTTTGACCGAATTGAATATAACATGATAATGGGACGACTGGATTAACATTTATTATACGTCGCATTCAGCTTCGACCGTATGAATATTATAAATTTGCTATTTGTTATGTATTTATTTATTTTTATATGGATTTTATAATAAATTTTTATAAAATATGATTTTTTTAAATCATATTATTTCTAGGTTTAAAATATAAATGTTATCTTCTTTTATAATTAATTTAGAGTCGCTCACTGGTCAATATGCCAGAAATTCCAAATGATAATGGGAAGCTTAGCTTTATTCTCATTATTGGTACATATTCACAAAAGACAATTTTATTTATTTTGAATGTAAACATATTTTCACATAATATAATATAATATAATATATATTTTTGCTCTTATACCTTGTCTTTGAGCCATATTTGATATATCCTCACTTGTCAATTTGGAGAAAATAAAAAAAGCCACAAAAACTAAAATACATAGGAAAAATTATGGGAACTTATTTACCAAAATTTTTTGAAATATATATATATAATTTCTTCTTCCGGATTCTAACCTTGGAGTTGTTGTCTTGATTTCAAGAACGAACATAATGTTAAACAATGAGACTTTGCCATTGAAATTTTAAAATAACCAATTCAGTTTAATAGTTAAATTAGTTTTTGAAAAATAAAATATTTTTTAAATTTATAAAAATATTTTTAATTAAATTAATCCTTCAAAAAAATTACTAACATTTAAAAAATATTACCTATGTATATTAGTAATATTTTTATAAATGTTAAATATACTCTATGTTACTAAAGAATTTTACTAATATTCTTCTAAAGATTTAATAACATTTAATAAAAATATTATAATAGAATCTATAGTAATATAAGAAATATTACAATAGACCCTTTTTAGTAATATTTAAAGAAATGTTACAATAGATATATTTTGTAACACTTAGAAAAACGTTATCATAGATATCTTTTGTAATACTTTAAAAATATTACAATAAATATTTTATGTAACACTTAAAAAATATTTCAATAACTCTTTCTAATAACACTTTAAAAAATGTTACAATAGATCTTCTATAATAATACTCTAATAAATGTTACAAAATATCTTTTTTGTTAATAATAAAAAAATATTACAATAGATTTTTAGAAACATTTAAATGCACAAAATATTGAATTAAAATCTTTTTCTTCAATTACATATTTTACACCCACTTTACAAATTAAACTCAAGATATTTAACCATTAAAATTGGTCCAATAAGTCAATTTTCTTATTTCTTCAATATGCTTATATTGCATAAACTTTTCCTATAGTAAAGATCAGTTTGACTATATATAAGTATTAACAAATAATAAAATGATAAAATTCATACTAATATTAACTTGAGGAATTCAAGTGCTCCCTGTTTGTCATTTAACAACACAAAATAACATTGATTAATATACTAATTTTACAAGCATGTCATTTTCTTATATAACTGGACAGCAACTAGAAAATTCCTCACGTTTTTAAAGTACTAATATGCTGATAATGGTGTCCCATCCGGAATCAATGCAAAATCAACAAGACTATTCACAATCAAAATGAAGAACACATTATAGACATTAGTAAATACTAAACAAACAATACAAAAAAGTGAGTAAATTAAAGGGTAAAGTACTATGTTTGGGGTGAATTCTGTTTTAGTCCCCAACGTTTAAAGTGTCTATTTAAATCTAAAAAATTTTTGATTTGCATCAATCGGGTCCTGTCATTAAATGGGTGTTACATTCTTAACGTTGTATCTAACGTAGCTAGGGAGAGGGGACAGTGGTTAATAGACATGTAATCCTTCCCGCCTTTGGACAGAACGCATGCTTACCCTGACTCTTCTTCTTCTTCTTGTGAAGCACAAAACGATAACCAAAAGCATCAAACCCCACCGATCGTCACTAAAGGGTTGTGATTCATAGCCAGAGAAGTGATATTGTCTTTCAGTAACGTTAAAGGTCTACAACAGCAGTTAGTTTGAAACCCTTGCTTTTCGGAAGAATATCGTATCAGGTATTCCGTTATCAAATCTTCTCAACCCATTTAGTTTTCATCATCTTAATGCATGTTGATATGTAATGATGCATGTTGATGTGTGATTGGTTTGTTTTATAGTTTCATATTCGTTTCTTGTTTTGGTTTGGAAGTTTCTATTTTGTCCTAGTGATTGCATTTATGCATTTCTGTTGTTCTTGATCAATGTGAGAATTTTATGAAATCTACTATGTTTGTCTAACAGATTGTTCAGAAAATGAGTTATTTTAGTGTCAAAATACACCATGGGGGAAAATTTGGGTTTGATTGTGAACATTTGCACTATGTGGGGGATGAGACTTCGATAGTGGACTACTGTAATGAAGACAGGTGGAGTAGGTTTGGGGCCATGGAAATAGTGATCGAATAGGGATATCTGGCAAAGAACATTGCTGCAATGTGGTATAAGTCTCTGAAAGATGAAACAGATGTAGGACTGAGGATGCTTCACACAGAGCAGGATGCAATGGACATGGCCAGAATTAGAATGAGGGACAATATGGTGGAGCTTTTTGTTGTTCACAAAGATGGTGCTACTACTAGAAAAGGCTACACCATTGAGGAAGTTGAAGATATAGATGCTGGTGAGGCTACTGCACCCACTGCAGACACTGTTGGGCTTGGTCCAATTGTGCTGCACAAGGCCTAATTATTTGCTCAGGCCCAAGTAGGTAAGAAGCCTACGGTGGTGACAGAAGCCCAGAATGGTATGTTGGAGGATGATGATGAAGAGAGGTCAGAGAGGTCAGGTGATGATGAATCTGAGGATCCTGACTACCAGCTAGAAAATGATGATGAGGGAGACAGTAATGAATAGTGGAGTGAAAACAGCTCTGGAGATAGTGATCTAGAGGTTGCATTTGATGATAGCAATGATGATTGGAATGGTGATGAGAGTTTGTATGATGTTGAAGTCACAACCACGAAGGATTTCCAAAAGACGAAATAGAGTGTTCTAACTGGGAGAGTACAAGGAGAATTTAGTGGCAGTGTTAATAAGGGTAAGGAGAAAGTGGTGGCTGCTGGACTAAGGGATGAAGATGATGGGTATGAGAGTGAGGAGTTGTGGGATGTCCCTGTAAGTGATGATGAAGGGGATCTCTTGTTGAAGAAGTACCCGTTGTATAAGAGTTTGAAGAATATGAAGGAGTATAAATGGGAGGTTGGGACATTGTACGTAGATAGAAATACTTTTAAGGAATGTGTAACTAGCTACGCTGTGCACAGTGGCAGAGGAATATGGTTCTCAAAGTGTGATAGCCATAGGTGCAAAGCTGTTTGCAAAAAAATTTGCAAGTGGTTTGCTTACTATCATAAGATGAAGAGAGAGGATACATGGCAATTGACCAGCTGTTACAAAAAACACACATGCAGTAAGGCAACCAAGATTGGTATCATGAGTTCTCAGTGGCTGAGTAAGACTTTTATGAAGAAGACCTGTGAGAATCCTAAAATCAAGTTGACAACTTTGATAAAAAAGGCTCATAGCAAATGGAATGTTGATCTCACAAAGACCAAAGCTATGAGAGTGAAGCAGCAAGCCTTGGATGAGATTAATGGTACTTATAGAGAGCAATATAGGAGGATTCATGACTATGCTGCCGAGTTACTGAGATCAAATCCGGGTTCCACTGTTCAGATTCAAGTGGAGAGACCTCCTGAATTTCAATTGGAGACACCAATTCCTGGTAAGGACATCAGACCATGATTTGAGAGGATCTACATCTGCTTAGATGCTTGCAAACAGAGTTTCATGGTGTGCAGACCCATGATCGGCCTTGATGGATGCTTTATCAAGACTCCATATGGGGGTCAACTTCTAACAGCCATTGGATGGGACCCCAATGATCAGATTTTGCCAATTGCCTATGATGTTGTTGAAGCAGAGACAAAAGACTCGTGGAGATGGTTTTTGCTGAATCCATGTGATGATTTGGGAGTTGATAAGATCAGATGGTGTACATTCATGAGCGACCAACAAAAGGTAACTCTCAATCTAAGTAGTACTCAACTAAACTTGTCTAATTAATTCTGTCTTTAATTCATGTTGTGCTGTTATTGACTGGTGCTGTTTTTAAATTCTGGTTCCAAGGGATTGATCCCTACCTTTGATGAGTTGCTGCCTGGCATAGACCACAGGTTTTGTGTCAGGCACTTATATAGCAATTTCAGAAAAAGATTCCAGGTGTTCAGCTAAAGATGATGATGCGGAAGGCTGCAAAGGCAACATATCACCAGGAGTGGGAGAAAAGGATGAAGGAGATTCAACTGATTGATCAAAGTGCATATAATCATCTCATGGAGATCCCTGCCAAGTATTGGAGCAAGTCCAGGTTTAATTATTTTCCTAGAGTTGATACACTTGTAAACAACATGTGTGAGTGTTTTAACTCCGTTATTGTAGAGGCTAGATAGAAACCCATTGTGTCTATGTTAGAAGATATTATGGTTTATATAATGAATAGGTGGGCTGACAACAGACAAAGTATAGTTACATATGCTGGAAAAATTTTGCCAAAAATAAACAAGAAAATTGAAAGAGAGTTTGATAAGGGTGGGGAGTGGTTGGCCATATATGCGGGTAGGGACAAGTATGAGGTGTCTAGCAGTCAGGGTAATAGAGACAAATTTGTTGTGGACTTAAACTTACATGAGTGCTCCTGTAGAAAGTTTCAGCTAACAGGTTACCCTTGTGAGCATGCCATGAGTTGCATTAGGAAAATGTGTTTGGATGTTAAGAGTTATGTGAACAAGTGCTATAGGAAAGAGACCTATGTGGACTGCTATCAACATGTAATCTACCCAGTGAATGAACCAAATCTCTGGGCTCGGATTGAGAATGATGATGTGCTACCACCAGTGTTTAGGAAACCAATAGGGCACCCAAAACTAAGCCAGAACAAGACTAGTGATGAGCCACGCAACAATGGACCACTGGCTAAATTATCCAGGACTGGACAACAACAAAAATGTTCCTATTGTTTGGCACTTGGTCACAACAAAAGAATCTTCCCTAGAAAACGTAAGGTGGAGGACTCAGCAAAAAAGGTAAAGTTGTTGTTGTCAATTTGAACACAATTCATTATATGTGATTGTTGTTACTATCTGATGAACCCAATTTGTTGAACCCAATCCCCTGATGTCAATGTTTGTTGTCACTATTTATAGAATAATGCAGCTCCACAAGCCAAAAAAGGTGCTGGCACAACTAGGACTCTAAACCCCAGCAAAATCCCAGCCAAGACAACAACACAACCAGTAACAAAACTTCAGCCAAAGAGAAAGAGCAATACACAAGTTGGAGGGAGCCAAGAGTCACAAACATCCTCCAAGAGACCTAGATGCAGCAACAGTGCCAGTCAACCCCAGCCATCGACAGCAACAGTCACTAGCCCATCAAGGAGGACCCTGAAGTTCATGGCAAAAACACCACCTAGGGCCTGGAAAGCATTGGGATGAAGAACATAGTAGACTTTAGTGTTTACCTTCTGTTTTGTAATGAAAGTGGCAATGACCAAGAGCTACTGTCCCTGTGATACTTTAGACAGCCTACTTTAAGACTACTACTTTCATGTTGATCTCTTTTTTGTTGTTATCTTTTCATGGTTCTATTTAAGACTTGTTTGGATATTGCAATGGTTAATATAAGCTACTTTAAGACTTCTCTAGTATCTAATGATTTAAATGAATTTTCAGCAGCATAGTTATGTGAATTGGCAAATTAAGCCTTCTATTTATTGATAGATCAAACTGAAATAAACTTTTACAAAGCCAAATAATGAATGTCTAAATATAGGAATTCATAGCTTTTCATTTCACTCAAAAATTTGATAATGTTTACAGCAAATGTCTTTACACATACAACTTCCAAAAAGTTTTAACTAACACATCATTGTTATTAACCTAACTGTATGTCAATTTTTTCACTCCCCTAAATAATTCACATTCCCTCCAAACTAGGGACAACAGCAGCAAAGCAAACAAACATAACTGATAACCCCCTAAACCTTAATTAAGTCGATCATATAGCAGCAGCCCAGCCATTGTCCATCCAAGAATTCCAACAGCAAGTGCCAATGCAAGTTTCCTTTCAGCTTTCTGCAGTTCTTGTTTCAACGAACTTGCTTTGTTCTTCAGTCTTTCAATTTGTGGATCTTACCCTTCAGGCTCTGTCCAAGCAAAATAACCGCATCCTTCTCCTATCTGTTCTCAACCAAACCAAAACGAAGACATCAAATAGTTCAGATCTTCCAAACACTAACACCCAACGCAATTTGGAAACAAGAGATAGAAAAGATGAGACTCACCTGATAGTTGACACAACCCCAAAATCTTCTACCTGGGTTCTCCACTGTAGATGATGTCCGCAATGATGGTCTCTCTCCACAGAAGCACGTCTTCCTTCTCCCACGACTCTCGCTGCTGCTACGGGAACCTTGGGAAGACGACTGAGGAGCCATTCTCAGTAGACGAAGAACATCAATTTTGGGAATTAGGATTTACTTATTGGACCGGATTTCATTTCCTTTTTTCCTCCTTCTAACTGTTAACTGTAGCCACACTACCGAGTTTGTCACGTCGGATACGACGTTAAGAATGTAACACCCATTTAACGGCAGGACCTGATTGATGCAAATCAAAACTTTTTTGGATTTAAATATAACACTTTAAACGTTGGGAACTAAAATAGAATTCACCCCAAACGTAGGGGGCCAAAATAGTACTTTACCCTAAATTAAATTAGGATCTATCTAATTCACCTTGGGAATAGCTCTAAATTGAACCTTGTTAATAACATTACAAAGAATAATCCCACTTCTCAAACTAAGTCTAAACTCTTCGTCAGAGGGTTCAGTTGGTGTATCTTTGGACGCAACAACTCAAACCATTTTTCTAAGCCACCCTACTACTTCATATCTTTTAGATGCTGCATATCAATGATTTTCTATTTGAGAATTCAAAATAACTCATACAAAATCCAGATATGCAACCCTCATAGAGAGAAAGATGATAAATCAATACATTCATAGAGATAAAGATATGCACACCATGCATTTTACAATCAGGTAATGAACAATAACAGGTTAAGGAAAGCAGCAAATCATCATCTTAATTCTTAAGACATGTACAAGAATACAACTAACAAAAAGTTTAGCAATCAAATATTTCTTTCTTCGAACAAAAATACACATCAAGAACATGAGAAAAACGTGCCTTCTAGAAAGAGCACGGGACATTACCGTAATATTTAGGCTTTAGCAGCAGCAGCAGCAGCAACAACAACAACAACAACAACAACAACAACAACAACAACAACAACAACAACAACAAACGACGCCTAGGTGTGGTCGACTACATGAATCAAACGATGCCATTGAACTCTGTCATGTATCATGTCTACGGAGAGACCGTTTACATGTAGATCTCGTTTGACCACCTCATAGATGGTCTTCTTAGGTCTTCCTCAGCCTTTTATCCCTTGTCCATCTTCCATTTCATCCACCTTTCTGACTGAGTATTCTGTCGGTCTTCTTCTCACATGTCCAAACCACCTGAGGCTCGATTCTACCATCTTTTTCACAATGGGTGCTACTCCAACTCTCTCCCTTATATCTTCGTTCTTTATTTTATCCAATCGCGTATGACCACTCATTCATCTCAACATCTTCATCTCTACCACACTTAGCTTATGTTTGTACTCCCCTTTGGTTGCCCAACACTCCGTACCATAAAGCATAGCCGATCTTATAGCAGTGCGATAGAATTTACCTTTAAGTTTTAAAGGTACTTTTTTGTCACATATAAAACCAGATGCAGTCCACCATTTTGACCAACCTGCTTGGATCCTATGATTTACATCCTGTTCAATCTCTCCATTATCCTGTATGATGCACCCAAAATACTTACAACTTTTAAATTTTCGTAGGATGTTTTCCCCAATCTTCACCTCTATATTAGGGTTTTTCCTTTTCAAACCGAACTTACATTTCATATATTCCGTCTTACTATGGCTTATGCGCAGACCATAAACTTATAGAGCCTCTCTCTATAAGTCCAAGTTCTTATTTAGGCCTTCCCTTGACTCTCCTATAAGAACGATATCATCAGCGAAAAGCATGTACCATGGCACAGGCTCTTGGATGTGCTCTATGAGTACTTCCAAGACTAATGTAAAAAGGTATGGACTTAAGGATGATTCCTGGTGTAATCCTATACTAATAGAAAATTCCTCTGTCACACCACCTTGAGTCTTCACACTAGTTGTGACTCCATCATACATGTCTTTAATTGCACGAATATATGCGATCCTTACCCTCTTTTTTCTAGAACTTTCCATAAGGCTTCCCTTGGCACTCTATTGTACGTTTTTTCCAAATCAATAAACACCATATGTAGATCCCTTTTATTACTACAATACCACTCCATCATCCTTCTTAACAGATATATTGCTTCGATGGTGGATCTGCCTGACATAAATACAAATTGATTCTATGTTACTTGTGTCTCTTTTCTCAACCTCCGTTCTATCACCCTGTCCCATAACTTCATAGAATGACTCATGAGCTTGATTCCTCTATAGTTTTCGCAACTTTGTATATCCGTGTTACTCTTATAGATAGATACCAAGGTGCTCTTTCTCCACTCATCAGGCATCTTCTTTGACCTTAAAATCTCATTAAAACGCTTGGTTAACCAATTGATGCCTTTTCCTACAAGGCCCTTCCAAACCTCAATCGGGATATTATCAGGTCCTACTGCCCTGCTATTTTTCATCTGCTTTAGAGCCTCGTTTACCTCGAAGTCTCGAATCCTTCGATACTAGTCAAAGTTTTGATCTTCTTCCCTTGTGCATAACCGACGAAAGCTCGGAAGAGTCTTATGTCCATTAAATAACTTGTAAGAGTAGCTTTTTCACCTTTCATTAATCTTCTCCTCTTGACCCAGCACCTCTCCATCCTTATCCTTTATACACTTCACCTGATCTAGATCTCTCGTTCTTCTTTCACGACTCTTTGCGATTTTATATATACCTTTTTCTCCTTCTTTCGTGCCCAAAAACTGGTAGAGACCCTCATATGCTCTTGTTCTTGCTTCACTTACAGTCACTTTTGTCTATTTCTTAGTCGCCTTATATTTTTTTCAATTATCTGCATTGTGGCATAAAGACCACTCTTTAAAGCACTCCCTTTTTATCTTTATCTTTTCTTGTACACTCGCATTCCACCACCAGGATTCCTTGTCTCTTGGTCCTTTCCCTTTAGATTCACCAAAACTTTCTTTTGTTGTTCTTCTAATAACTTCTGTCATCTCTCTCCACATCTCTTTCGCGCTTCCATTCCCATCCCACTTTGTCTCTTCTCATACCCGTCTTATGAAAGTTCTTTGTTCTTCACCTTTCATACGCCACCATCTCGTCCTTGGGTTCTTCATACGATGTCTTTTCCTTAACTTTTGCTCAACGCAAAAATCTATGACGAGTATTCTATGTTGTGTTGTTAAACTCTCTCCCGGAATAATTTTACAATTAATGCAAAATTTCCGGTCGACTCTCCTCAACAAGAATAAGTCAATTTGAGAGCTTGTCATGCCACTCTTATAGGTTATAAGATGTTTGTCTCTCTTCTTAAAGCATGTATTTGCGATGAGAAGGTCAAATATTGAGGAAAAGTCCAAAATAGTTTTAATTTCGGCATTGATCACCCCGAAACCATGGCCTCCGTGAATACTTCCATACATAGTCACTTCTCTTCCAACATGACCATTTAAATTTTCTTCTAAGAAAATCTTATCTCCCGAAGGTATGTCTTGGACCAAACTTTCTAGATCCTCCCAAAACCTTATCTTGTGTTGTTCGTCCGAACCCACTTGCGGTGCATAGGCGCTAATCACATGAAAAGTACCTCCCTCCACCACAAGTTTGATAGAGATGATCCGATCTCCCACTATCTTGACATCCACTACGTCCTTCTTCCACTGCTTATCCACGATAATTCCAACCCCATTCCTATTCTTTACCTTTCATGTATACTAAAATTTGAATCCAAAAGTATCCAACTCCTTAGCTTTCACACCAACCCATTTTGTTTCTTGTAGGCACATAATATTAATCTTCCTCCTTGTCATGGTGTCCACCACC
The DNA here is from genome assembly GCF_000817695.3 of Arachis duranensis. Taxonomy (NCBI): domain Eukaryota; kingdom Viridiplantae; phylum Streptophyta; class Magnoliopsida; order Fabales; family Fabaceae; genus Arachis; species Arachis duranensis. Next base: position 68,776,008 of record NC_029780.3, on the reverse strand, counting down.
TCCATGGATTTTCTGTTAGAGTGCCTATGTTACATGTCCTAAATCTCAATCTTCTGTCACTCCGAACTTTACCTTTTACTTTGTGAACTAGCTTATTTACCCTTATCTATTTACGAAAATGCGAGAACCCTTACTCATTTAACACTACATCCGGGTACCGATGCAGTAGCTCTTGCTCATTTGACACTGTACTCGAATCATACAGTGCGTTGCTTCTGGACAATGACCTAACTTTAGCACAATAACGTCTTTGATTCATGTCATGAAGATTCGACTAAGTTTTTATGTTGGTTGTCGAAGACCTAACACAACTCTCCTCCTTTATTCGGATTTGAGACCGGCTATGTACTACAAGTGTAACATAGGCAGAGTTGCTTTAGCAATGCAACATGGTGAAGAAAGTCACTAGGTATTAACGGAGAACGATGAAAAACAAAAGAAAATTTAACGTACCACTATATCATTCATATGAATCTAAAATTACTTAAAATAGCAATTCTTACAAGAGCATAGAATACTGTATCGTTCATACGAATCCAAAATTACTTAAAATAGCAATTCTTACAAGAGCATAGAATATGACTTTCTTCGACTGTGTTATAAAATGCAAAATCAAGAAACTCATCATATGTTATAACCTTCATAGATAATTAAGTTCGATACTTTACTATTAACATTCAAACATATTTTCTTAATATAATGATGATTTATATATATATGCAAGGTTCAATAAACTTACATGATTAATGATAATGATAATGATAGAATAAAATGACTGAGAGACCCTAGATTGTACAAGTGCAGAAGTGCTTTAAATTTTATCTCAAGAATCTGATTCAATTTGGAGGAAGGACATGCGTGCATTTATGATATTGACGAGGAATCTCTAATCTCTAATATAGAACGCAAAAGCTTTTTTGGTGAGAAATTAACCATTAATAACCCTACTAATATAATGACACCAATCATATTTTGCATTATCAGGAAGACAATACTGATTAGACAATTGTTATTAAAAAGGCCTTTAGATTATAGGTACAGTAGAAAAAAAAATAAATGAAAAGAAAAAAAAAATATCTATTCAAATATCATTTTTCTTTGTACTAATATATAATACTTGAAGTCTTGAAGGTAAAGTATTATTCTTTTAAATTTTGTGAAAGACTTGAGAACTGTGAGAGAATGTTATTTAATCAGTATAAATAAAATTTAAATAAACTACTTAAAAAGGGTACTAAATGAGTTAAATGTATCAATTATATAAATATCATTGAAAATAATCTTAAATTATAATTTTTCATGTGATTATCATCACTTAATTAAACGATCACTTATAAATTTTTGCTTTCGGAAATACTACGTTCTAGATGTTCAATCCTATCATGAAGAGAAAGAAATATATTACAAATTTCGTATTACTTGGACTAAATTTTAAAATTAAATTAGATTTACTGAATTTATTTAACATTTTTATTATTAAAGTTTTTTTTCTTTCTATTGTCAAGTTAATAGCATTTCTTTATATCACTTTCTTTGTCCTTGTTGAAAAGATAAGAGAGAATAATAGATAAAAAATTTGTATGTATCTAAATTGTGTGTAATAATCTAATATATAAAAATATTTATAGATACTAAAAAAATTAAAATAATAAAAACATAATTCTATAATAAATATATAGCTAGATATGCTATTTTAGAAAATAGTTGCATGCATTTAGATAGATTACATGTAGATAAGTTGTATTTAGATAGTTTGCATTGAATAAATTGATTATCCCTTGTTTTTTTCTTGGTTTAGCATGAGGACATGTTATTGTTTAAGTGTGGGGAGATTGATAAGCTTCAATTTTATGGTTTATTTTGTATTGTATTTGGTGGATTTTATCAACTTTTCTCCCATTTATCCACTAAAATAGCATGGTTTTGTAATTCTCTCTAATTTGTGCTTAATGATTGAAAAAATGCTTTTAAGCTTTTAAAGTGCTAAATTTAATTCACTTTTCTTCCATTCGATGCTTTGATATGTTTGTTGAGTGATCTCAAGGTTTATAAGGCAAGGATAGAATGAAAGAAGTGAAGAAAAAGCATGCAAAGTGGAGAACTCATGAAGAAATGAGCATTTGGAGGATTCATGGTGACGCGTATGCACGATAAGGACATCTACCAGGCGACGCGTACATGTGACAAACGGCATGTGACCAACTTAAAGGCAGTACTCTATGGGTGATTTCTGAGCCATCCAAACCCAAATCCAACTCATTTCTGAAGCATTTAGAGGTTGAATTCAAGATGGATCAAGGGGAGGGCAATTAGGAGTAGAATATATAGTAACATGCTTTAGGTTATATTCTAGAGAGCTCTCTATTCTCTCTAGAATTAGGGTAGATTAGGTTAGATCTCTCTTAGGTTTAGATTTAATTGTTGCTTTGATTTAGTTTTCTTGCAATTTATTATTCTTGCATCTTGGTTCTTTTAGTTTTATTTGCTATTCCCTTTATTTTGCTGCCTTTATGTTCATGAACTCTGTTAATTTTAGTTTCATTTAACGTAATTTATGTTTTTATCTTTCTTATTGTTTAATTGAGTTGTTATTGTTGATTTCTTGCAATTGGTAGTTGTTAGATTTTATTATTGTTGCAATTTTAATATGCTTTTCTTTCATGCCTTCCAAGTGTTTGATAAAATGCTTGGTTGGATTTTAGTGTAGATTTTTGTGTTCTTGGCTTGGATTGGTAACTTGGGTAACCTTGAGTGACTAATGTCCAAGTGACTAAATTGTTTCCATTAACTCTAGCCTTTCACTAAATCAATTATTGAGGTGGCTAGGACTTATGGATTAGGATCCATTAAGCTCAGTTGACTTTCCTCGGATTTTAGGGATGACAAAGTGGGAGTGATCCTTGTAATTATCATGTTGTGGTTAGTAATAAGGATATTGAACCTTAACCATTAACCCTTGCCAAGACATTTTTAACGTTTGAGTTTCCGTTACTTTTTTGCAATTTACATTTCTTGTCCCTTATTTCAAAACCCCAAAATATACCTTATAACTAATAACATACACACTTTCCTGCAATTTCTTGAGAGATGACCCGAGTTTTAAATATTTCGATTTATTTTTATTGGGATTTGTACTTGTGACAAACAAATTAAACTTTGATTGAGGATTAATTGTTGGTTTAGAACTATACTTGCAACGGAATTATTTTGTGAAAATTCTTAACCGACATTTATTCCACATCAGCACCGCCAGAACTTGAGGAGTTTATGGCGCACCAGTCTTGTTACAAAAGAAGCATGTTGGTTCATTGAGACTATGCATTGATTATCGAGCACTTAACAAGATAACCATTAAGAACAAATACCCTATTCCTTTGATAGCCGATTTGTTTGATCAACTTGGTAGAGCCAAGTGGTTCTCAAAACTGGATTTGAGGTAAGGATATCACCAAGTGAGAATTGCTGATGGTGATGAGTCTAAGACCACGTGTGTCATGAGGTATGGATCGTATGAGTAGTTGGTGATGCCTTTTGGCTTGACCAATGCTCCTGCAACTTTCTGTACCTTGATGAATGAAATCTTTCGACCTTACCTTGATCAGTTTGTAGTTGTCTACTTGGATAATATTGTTGTCTATAGCAATACTTTAGAAGAACATGTAGAACACTTACGAACCGTGTTTAACATCTTGCGAGAGAATAACCTATATGTGAAGAAGGAAAAGTGTTCCTTTGCAAGGGACAACCACTTGGGACATATCATTAAAGATGAAACTCTCTGTATGGATCCAGGAAAGGTGAAGGCTATCAAAGAATGGGAGCCGCCAAATAAGGTATCTGAATTGAGGTCATTCCTTAGGTTGGCGAATTACTATCGGAGGTTTATCAAGGGATACTCCGCCAATACTGCACCATTAACTGATCTTCTCAAGAAGAATCACTCTTGAAAATGGTCAAAGGAGTATAAAAAAGTCTTTGATGAGTTGAAGGATGCAATCACATAAGGACCAGTACTAGCCCTACCTGACTACTCAAAGGTATTTGAAGTTCACACTGATGCTTCTGACTACACTATTGGAGGGGTTCTGATGCAAGAAGGACATCCGATTGCCTTTGAGAGTCGCAAGTTGAATGATATAGAGAGGCGATACATTGTCCAAGAGAAGGAGATGACCACGGTAGTGCATTGTCTGAGAACTTGGTGTCACTACTTGCTTGGTTCACACTTCATCGTCAAGACAGACAATGTAGCTACAAGCTACTTCCAAACACAAAAGAAGTTAAGCCCCAAACAAGTTAGGTGGCAAGATTTCTTAACTGAGTTTGATTTCAAATTTGAATACAAGTCGGGCAAGACTAATGTGGTAGCAAATGCGCTGAGCCGCAAGGCTGAGTTGGCAGCTATTTCTATGATCGAAGGAGATATTGTGCATACCATCAAAGAAGGGTTGCATCATGATCTATTAGCCAAGAAATTGGTAAAGTTGGCTAGAGAAGGTAAGACCAAAATATTTTGGTTAGAAGATAACCTTCTCTACACCAAAGGAAGAAGACTATACGTCCCTAAATAGAAAAATCTAAGAAGAAAATTAGTGAGAGAATGCCACGACGCCAAGTGGGTTGGTCACCAAGGTCAGCGAAGGACCTTGACACTCATTGAATCTTCCTATTATTGGCCTCAAATGAGGCATGAAGTGGAGAATTATTTGAAGACTTGTCTTGTGTGCAAACAAGATAAGATTGAGAACAAAACACCAAGTGGGTTGTTGGGACCTTTGCCTTCATCAGAGCGACCATGAAAAAGTGTCTCTCTAGATTTAATCCCTGCCCCTACTGACTCCACTACAGAGGAAGCAGTGCGACTATTCTTCAAGAATGCGGTGAAGTACTGGGATTGTCTAAGAGCATCATTAGTGATCGAGAACCACGCTTCACAAGACGACTATGGACAGAGTTGTTCAAACTCCTTGGGTCGGAGCTTCATTTTTCAACAAGCTTCCATCCTCAAACCGATGGATAGAATGAGAATTTAATTAATTTTTAATAATTTTCTATTTTAAATTAAAAAAGAAAAAGGATTTGCAATAGTAGCAGTTACGTATACCACAACCCCCTTTCTCCGCATGTGATTTCAATTCTTCAGAGTCTTCTTGTCGCCCAGTCTCTTGCCTTCTTACCAGTCCGTTGCCGCCAGGAACACCAGCTGCCGCTGCCCTGCTCACTGACCGCATGCCGCCACCTCCCGTTACGCCGTTCGTGGGCCGCCGTTCCTTCCACCGATTCGACTCCTCTTCCATATCTGGCCGCTGCGCGTCCGAGTCGAAGCTCACGGAGCAAATTTGCAACCTCACCTAGCCAAAGTTGTCATTGCGTGGTTGCTCTGTCGCCTGATCTCCTCCCCTATCTTCATGCGTCAACGTCAACTCTCTCCACCTCGCAAATGTGTTGGATATTTAATTCATTAAGTATGTAGATAGTTATTTTAATTCTTAATTAGATGATTATTTTGTTTGATTCAGTTTAAGTATATATAATTAATAAATACTAAATGGTCATTTTACTAAATAACTGGATAATTATTTTAATAATTACTTGAATGGTTGTTTGATGACGATCCCGCAACAATGATGGAGGAGGATTAATAGGCATGGGATGCAACAAGAGCTCGGTGTCGGTGGGGGAGGATTAATAGGCACGGGATGCAATAAGAACTCGGTGTCATCATGATACAAATAGAGGCCATTAGAAAGGAGAAACGAAAATTGGACCTGGGAACCTAATGGACTCAATGGAATCATCAGAGCCCAACAAAAGGGTCTGGAAGCCACCCTTATGACGAGAGACTACCACATGTGAAGAGATTGCGTAGCAGGGAAATAATTCTGTAGGCGGCACGAGAAGAAGTTTGTTACATTAGTTAGGATTGTGAGTTGATTAAACAGAGTAAGATGCGTAGAAATGAGGAATGCATGATGCACGCTCGGTAATTGAGAGGAGTCAATTCCCTACTCGAAAGGGAATCATTCTACTATCCATACATTGATTCATTCTTCATATTCATACACTTGCACGTTCTGCATAATATTACTCCTTACTATTGCTATCCTTTTGCCTGTGATCGTTATACTTTGTTGAGAGTTATTGTAGCAAGCTCTGCAGATCGCATATGGTCAAAATTTTGATCTAATCCGCACTAAACTCATCGGATCGGATCTAATATCCGCAGTTTTTATATTCGGACCGATCTAATCCACCTAAAAATTCAAAAATTAAGAAAAGTTCAAACAAAACCAACCAAAATTTAAGAAAATGATTCCAAAAATTCAAAAATTAAGAAAAGCATATATAATTCAAATAAAAGCATACCAAAATATAAGGAAAAGATCCCAAAAATTCAAAAATTAAGAAAAACATAAAAAAATTTAAATAGAAGTATAGAATCATACCAAAAATAAAAAAAATCAAACAAATTCTCTTCCTCCATACCAAGAAACAAAACCATAATTCAAACAATAGTATAGAAGATTGAAAACCCAAAATTTTCTAATAGTACCAAGAAAATTTAATCTAACCTAATAGTTTCTAAATTTAAAAGAAAAAATAACCATCCAGAACCTAAACAGAAGAATAAGCAGAATCAAAAGCTAAACGAAAAAGCAGCAACAGAAGCCAGCACACTGGAACAGAGACGATGAACATTGGAATAGAAGAAGCAGCCGAAACAGTTTCAGAATCTAGAACAGTGACAATAAACCTTGAGGAATACTGGAACAGAGACGATGAAGAGGAGATCGGTGAAACGGAGGAAGCGAGCGATAGGAAGCAAGGAGCGTGACCGAGGAAGAGACAAGAGCAATGAGAAAGAGGAGTGCAACCGAGGAACGTCAGTGGCGAGAAACCTCTGGTGTGGCGCTGCAGAGCATGAACGAGAATGATGGTGGTGTTGGGTGACGGCGAGACAGTGACTTGGAGGGGGAGTTAGATGAGATTGGGACTGAGGTAATTTGGGGGTGAGCGCCGAAACGAAGAAGGGGATTTAGGGTTTATTAGCTAGGTTATATTTAGCTATATATATTATTTATTTATTTATTGCGGATATGCGGATCTGATCCGCGGGTATTCATCTCAAATCCGCTATCCGATCCTTCAGGCTTCAGTATATGGATCGGATCGGATCCAATGGCTCTACGGAGGGATCTTATCTGTAATTTTTGGATCGAATCCGGATAAAATATTGCGGATCTACGAATCGAATCCGATCCATGTTCACCCTAGCTCTACCACATTATGTTGATAAAAAAATGCCTTGGCAATATGTTAAACCAATTGGTATACTATAAAAATGAGACTTCATAAGTTTAGGTCCTTAAAAACAGAACAAAAAACGGGGAGAATATTGTCCTGCTCTCCTGCTACTTACAATGTTAAAACAATTGGTAACATAAAGTGCAAACTAGGGCTCTTGTATGGTAACCAAGAATTGCCCGAATATAACTTACCACTATAACAAGAAAAATTGTTAGAAGATTTCTACAGGACCTTAGTATTCTTGTCAGCTTGCAACCTTTGCAACCTTTCTGTTCTCAATTTGGCCTGTTAATGGGCACTGCATCTCTGTCCAACTTACTGGAACCATACATGCCCCTAAATAAAAAAGAAAGTATAACAAGGCACACATGGATTTCATAAATCATAAGGCATTAAATCAATAAATATATACAGAAACAGGTAGTCACATACTCCATTCACATAAACTAAGAGAACCAGAAACAAATGAGGACAACCATGTAGCTGTAAACCCCATAAAATGAGCACAAACTCACCAGCAATGCTTTCTGCAGAAACAACACCAAGTTCATTCTTTGCAGTTGAAAGAAAGTATGCACGTGAATCCCCAAGCGAAAGCTGATTTGCAATTAAGTAGATATTCAATTAAGAACCAATTGATTCAAGGGAAATTTGGAATTTAAGATAATCAAACCTCTTACCACAAGAGCCTTAACAATGTCACCAGGATGAAAAGAGAGATGCATATCTACTTTATCAATTTCAGTTGCTCTAACATCTTGCTGCCTGTCAAAACAAGAATTATGAATACTTGACGTTTCATACACCGAGACACAAAACATGATTATCGGAGCTCATCAGTTCAAACATGAGATGCATGATAAAGAGATGGTTATAAACATAAAATGTTAATAAACCAAAAGGTGGAGCTGTGTAAGCATATGACATTTATTCCAACAACCATTCCTCCAACTCACTTATTCTTTTTCTTTCATGTAATTGCAAAAGTACCTCCAAAGTCAGACGACAAATTAGAAAATAGAGGAAAAAGAAGAACTGCAGTCCAGTATTCCTCTTTAGAATGGTAATTCAATAAACCAAAGGTTCTAGAAAACATAATAGAAAATTGTTTAAAATCAAACTCCATGTATGCATTTTTAATGTAAGATACATAAAAATTGGCAACTATTAGATCAGCTGAGTGCCAACTCCCAAACCCAAAAGAATAGCATGACTATCATCCACTTGTTTGTTTATTTATTTATTTTTCAAAAAAAAAAAGGACAGTATCATACTGATGAATGGGCAATCAATTAAGCATTACCTTGACCTTTACTTGATGTCAAGTAAAGAAGGTCACCTAAATCCAGGTTCCTCATCTTACAGCCAACCAAGCCAACAATACAAACAGTAACCAAATGGAGGTCTGAGTGCTAAGGCAGCCTATCTACATTACAGTGAAGACACGTACGTGCCATATATAGATAGAGAATAAAAGATAAGGAGTTTATGGGAAATGTTGCTTCAATGTAAGCTGCCTGACATTTCACAAAGTAAAATAAATTCCAAGGTAGCTATTTTCTCTTAACATTTCAGTTTGATGCACCGATAGCCACCCAATCAAAACTCTCTTTTGGATGAGCGTTTAAAATAGTGGTTTGAAAAGTAGTTATTTTGCTAATGTTGCAATTTGTGAATACTTCTAAAATTGTGATGCTATCGTTTTGGGAAACAAATTAGAATAGTTGCATGGGGTGTACCTTATGATGCCGGTAAATTTTTCCCGAACCGACTTTGGACCAACGCACATAATATCAGCCGATGCCGTCTTAGCCATCACTTCAGTGATCTATAATGCCCCAAATAAAGTGCCAAGTCAGTCATGATAAACATTTTAATAATTACTAAAAACAAAACTTAAAGGAATAGTTGCCAAAAAAAAATGGAAAAAAATCCTCTAAAGTGACAATGTTAAGAAAATGGTAAAGTGATGCTTTAATCACCTTTGAATTTGTAACATTTATTATCTGTGAGTCCCACTATCTTGATTCAATGGTGATTAATGGTATACTTTTTTTCTCTAAATTGAACAACTTTAGAAGAGCCAGATCCAAAAAAAAAATGGCCAATTTGATTTAAAACATAAAACATCCCTCTTTTGAATGACCATTTATACCATCAATGTAAAGTAGTTACTTTTGGCAATACATAATTAGATGCATGACTTCTTTACGCTAACTGTGCAGGAAAACTAGTTTCCTCACAATTATACCAAACATCCATAAAAACTATGTATCGAAATTAAATTCAAATATGAGTATTACCAAGTCAGGTGAAAGTCAACTAAATTTTCCCAATGCATATAAGCAGGTATATGGCATAATATATAATCAAATGGCAACATGAACTTTAAATATTAATAATGAAACTATACCAAAATATTAGAGAAGAATATTTTAGCTGTAGATTACCCGTGCAATGACAATAGAGCCAGGCTGGGGAACAGGTCCATGGGCCTTGTGACCCGTTACTTCAACTGTTGGTCGCTGAAAATTAACAAGAGTTTAATTAACCTTTGGAAAATTAACGAACAGAAGCAGTTAAATTGGGGAAAAGAAAAAACCCTAGACCTGGTCAGAGGAATCAGGGGGGGGAGATAAGGTGCGGCGGAAACCGGTGAGGGAGGCGTAAACGGTTTCGTTGTGAAGCGCAGCGTATGCGCCTCTCCCTGGTTTGATGTCAGAGACTCTTCCAAGAACTTCGCCCGGTGTCACCAACACCGCCTCTTGTTGCTTTTCATCTTCTTCCATTGCCATTACCATTGCCACTCTCAGTCGCTTTTAGTCTCAGCTGCTTGCCAATATTTCAAACCAGCCTGTCGCAGTTTAGAAAATTTACACACTGCGTTAATAAGTGGACCATTTTGGAAGGCCCGGCCCAGTTATGCTTATGGAATCTTTTTGGGCATAATTGTTTATCTAAATTCAGTATTTATTCACGAGTTAACTACCCATGTCAGTATTCGAAATATTCAGGCCCATCTTAAAGGATGGTTCAAGAAAACAACTCCTGATTTAAAAGTACGATAAAAATAAGGATTAATTACTCTATTGGTTTTATAATTTCGCAAAATTTTTAATTTGGTCCCTATAATTTTTTTCTTTTAATTAGATCCTTATACGTTATTTTTTTCAATTAAATCCCTACCGTGACAAAAACATCTAAAATAACAGAATATTCTCTTAAAAAAATAAATATTCTCTCTTTTAGGATAACAAGACACTCTTATATTTTTTAAATTCTAAAAAAATCCTTCTCACTTCTACGTGTGTGTTTGGATTACAGTTTGCAAACCAGAGTTTGCATAAAATTGATTTTGTAAAATTGATTTTGATGATAAGTTAGTTTGGATTAACGTGATTTATGTTTGGTAATCTTTATATCAAAATTGATTATAGTAAAATAAATGTTGTTTGGATTATACTACTCAAAATCACTTTTAGATGAAAAATTACTAAAATAGACATCAATTTTATATACCTATTTTTAAAATTAATATATATAATAAGAGTATTTTAATTATTTTCTATAATAAAAATATTATAGTAATTATTTATAGAAAATAATATTAATTTAGATTCATTCAAAATTTAATTTACTATTTTTTGATCAACTTAATTTATCTGACCTAATTTTAATAAAAATAATACGATTTAATAGATTATATATATTAAAATTTAATTATTAAAAAATATCTTTAAACAAAAACGTTTTAGACGGTGACTCCTTTAATATTATTATTCCGATAAAGAGCTGGTGAAGGCAAATAGATATAGAATGCGAATGACTGGCAACTCTTTTTTCTCAGCACGAATTGCTAATTGGGGTATCTACAAAGAATTCTAATACCAAAGTCAGGTAATTTGATGCAAATGTCAGCAGATGTGAAAATAAGGTATATCTCACTTGGTTTTATACCTTAATTGAAGGGTCTTTATAAGTGAGCTAAATATTGATAGTTGAATCAAAGTGATTCACTCATAGTAGATCGTGTGACAGCTACCACTACCTGCGAGTTAGGTCTTGTGGAGAGGAGGCATCCTGCTTGCTACATAGGATTTTCTTACTCTTGGGAGCCTTTATCCGTTTCGATATAAGACTCGTTCGGTTAAATTATATAAAAGACAGCAAAGTGTATAATAAACTGAATGATAAAGAATGCTGCTAAACATAAAGAGGCTATATATTCTGTAAAAAGAAAAAAAAAAGAGAGGCTATATATTGAATGGTTAGAGCTAACGGATTATATGTAAAGTTTAAGTGTGTGTTTGGATTACAGTTTGCAAACCAGAATTTGTATAAAATTGATTTTGATGATAAGTTAGTTTGGGTTAACGTGATTTATGTTTGGTAATCTTTATATCAAAATCAATTTTATATACCTGCAAAATCAGAATACTATAAAAAATAATATAAAAATATTTATCATATAAATAAAATAAATACAATAAAAAATAAAAATATAAAAGAGAGTAATATAAATTTTATAATATCACACAAAAAGAAAATATTCTATAATTTTTTTTAGTATCCTCAGTACTCTTTAATTTAGTATTATTTTAGACTATACATTTTTATTATTTATGACTCTATTGTTACTTATAATTAATTTTTTATTTATTTTGTCCTTTTTTTTTATAGGATCATAATTTATATTATTCAAAATTTTGATAATAAATGTAGTATATAATAATTACAATTACAATTACAAATTTTACAAATTCAGAATAAAAAATAAAAAATTAATACAAAACAAAAATAGAATACATCAAAGAATACAAAAAAAATTATACAGATAAGAAATAATAAAAATTCTATAAAACCAACAACATATATCATATGAACAAAAAAAACCATAAAACGTAAATAAAATTCATACGAATAAAATCAAATAAAAATAAAAAATTTCATTTTGTTAGTGATTGAAATAAATCTGAACGATTTTGATGAAAAAAATGAAACTAAAAAATTATGAAGAAGTAGGAAGAACTACAAAAAATGACTATGAAGATAATAGTTACTAGTATCATTCTTATAGAAGAAAATGAAGGGTAGGGTTGGTAAAAAAGAAATATTTTAGCTTCTCCTAAACATGAAACGTGAAACGTAAAACGCAAAAGTAACAAATTTGAACTTCTCCTAAACGTGGGTTCAGAGGCAGAATCAATTCTGCGTTTACAAAGATAAAAATTGCCAAACATCAACGTGAAACTTTCAAGAAGCTCAAACGGGCTTCTCTCCCCCAACGTGTTTGCCAAATACACCCTACACTTACATATCCTTAATTAGCCCTAACCTCTTCATCGAGTTCTCTCCCCGGATCTGCCGCACGGTGCCCTCTCGCCGCGCCTCCTCCTCTCGGCGTCCCTGTCGTGCCTCATCCCTTGTATTCCACTGACCACTCATCCTTTGTATTTCGCCGCGCCTCTGTCCCTTTCTCCCTCGCCGCGTCTCGCCTACGTGCCTCCGTGTCTCCGTGCTTCCATGCTTCCCTCGCCTCGCCGCGGTGCCTCTGTCCCTCCCTCACCGCGCCTCCGCTCCGTCCCTCGCGCTTGGTTTCGCTGCCTCGCGCCTACTCCTGTGGCTTCCATTTCAGACAGAGTCCAGGACTAGGATTGAATAGTGTGGCTAATGACAAAATTGTATCAATATGACTCTAAGATTGAATAAAATATCCAATAGATGATCATCAGGTAGACACTACTTCATCTAATAATATCTCTTCTCTTTAGTTTCTTGCATGTTCTAGGAAATGGGTATGTACTTCTTAGCATGTGTGCGTTATGACATAGATATTTTAAACTGAGGTTAGGGGTCTGGAAACTGTTTTGTGTTGAATCTATTACGAATAACTTTTTTGACAAAACTAAAGTTAGGTTGCTTGGATTGCTGGTGAAGATGTTTTTGGGTCATAAATCTTGGTATGAATAAAATTATAGAAGTGAAAAAAGGTGGCTTTTTCATTTGGTAAAACTACGCTTGACAAACTATCATGAAGCAGGGATTTATGCCTTTGCTATGTGGTTATTTTTCATTACCTAACTTTGTTAAAAAGAGAAAGAAATTGATGCAAAAATGATCATTTAATAGATTTTCTAAATATGATTTTGTTGCAGCAACCGGGTCTTCATTCATCTTAGAGGGGGAATTGACTCTAGTAATCAGAATTTTTTTTTATCCTAAATTTTATAGAATCATTCTATTTGATCAGGTTAGGTTCAACCTTTTAGCCAAAGAATACTCCACCCTTTTGAACTGCAATTGACGACATTGAAAAGCTACGGGAATACTTGGGTAAGTTGCAAGAAGTGGTTATGGTAGAATTGTTCAAGACAACATTTTGAAAGTTCCTTATTTTGACTATAGTTGTTCATGCACTTTGGTTTTATCAACATGCAGAGGACTTTGGGGATTTAACACAAATGATCAAATTATTGTTTTAATTCCGCGTTTGTTGTTAATTAAGTTAGAAAAATGTGTGGACTGATTCTCTGCACTTCTTTAGGTGTTTCTAAGATTTCATGCGTTGAAAAAATTTTATCAATATAAATTTTGAGTATTTGGTATGATCTTTAATTTGTTGTGCCATTTTAAGTATCGATCACCATTACCAGCTGACTAAGTGAAGGCATCAAGTGATTTTGATTATGGAGGTAGGTTTATAAGAGATGGTAGAAAAATATGTCTGAATTTTTCCTTTAAAAACTGTTAGAAAGGATATGTGAATTAAATAGGTTGACAGAATGTTTATTCTATGAACATATTTGGTATGGTTGTTACATTTTCTTTCAGGTATTGGTTTTATTGCAGCTGATTATGAGGATGGAGGTTGGGATCGTAACATGAAAAATGCTAGGGGTGAAGGGGCAGAGTAAGAGGATGTGATTTTTATGGATACAACCAAGATGTCTCCTCATGGATGTGACACTTAATCCTTATTGAAAATTCTGTACAAGGACATTTTATTTTGACAAGCCTAACAAAAATAAAATTTTTAAAATATCTATATATTTATGATATTGTAACAATGATATAATGAACATAAAAAATAGAATTACTTTAAGCAATATAGTTTATGTTTGTAATTATTTTGTTTTCTATTAAGTGATATTAATACTAATTGTGTTCATATTATTATCAATCGATATTATGCAAGGAAAATTTTTTATCAAGGTTACATGTACAATGCATTTCAATTTGACATTATTAGATGTGAATATTAAAATTTTTTTTAACTTATTTATTGAAATGGAGTATATGATTCCGTGCAAATGTACGGGGATTCAACTAGTATAAATAAATAAAGGAATGATAGTGATAAAATAAATGGATTATAAGAATATTTTTCATGTCTTAGAATCATTGAATAGGGATTATAGGAATATTTTTCATTAAATATTTATAGTTTCAGTAAATTTTCAATTAAGTCCTTATATTTTTTTCTTTTCAATTAGGTCCTTAAGGGTATAAAAATAATTTTACAATTCACTGACATTTTTTTGACGTTTAACATTAATAGGGACTAAATTGAAAAAAAATAACATATAGGGACCCAATTAAAAGGAAAAAAAATATAGGGACCTAATTGAAAATTTTGCAAAATTATAGGGACCAACAGAGTAATTAAACCTAAAAATAATTAATATGTATTATATTATTATTTTTTTATAAATAACAAAAAAATCTTTTGTATTTACCAAATAATTTATTCATTTAATCCGAAATTTTGTGACAATATTTAAATAAATATTTAAAAGATACAAAAAATAAATTCGCAACAAAATTTAATTTCTATATTTTTTATTTTTCAAAAATATTTGGTCATTCAAAATAAAAAATTTTCAAAAAAATTCACTTAACATAAAATGGTCAATTTTGAAGATGAAAATTTTTTATTTTTCTAACAATGTTTGTAAAAGATTGCATTAAAATATGACTTCTAAAGTCTTTTTTTAGAATATATATTTAATATCTAACTTTCTTGTTGTGTTTGTAAATCTTTCAGGAGCTCATTTGTTGTTAACATCTTCTTAGGTTATTTTTATTAGTAGTGTGAACTTTGGATACTATTTTAATAGTTTACTCTTTATTCATTGTACCAAAATAAGAGTGAAGTACCAACTCAGTTCCGGTCCATTTTTTCAAATAACAACACAATTTCTCATGATAAAAACGACCCACTTTAGTGTCTACCCTCTACTTCTGTGACACAATGCAATTTATGTAGATTTTTTTCATCAACTCTGAATGAAAAAATATTGACGTGTCACATTAACCTTGTGTGCTGGCATATCTCGTTGCTAAAGTGGATGTTTATTGCATACATGGACAATATAAAATAGTTAAGGGTTTAGTTGTCCTGATCCACATCCACCAAAAAACGTCGTCGTTTCAGTGGGATACCACATTTCATACATTGTTCACATTTGGGGTTTCCATAAAATCCCTTCACTCACCAATTAGAATTACTAAAAAAATTCTAGGAGAAAACCTTTTTCATTGCGGAGACCACTGTTGACCTTGGAAAACTGGAGGCTTTTGCTGACGTTACTGCTAACGAGTGTGCTAAGACCTTGGATCTTTCACTACTCCTAATCTTAGGAGTTGAGGAAGTAGAATTGTAATACCCACTGTGAATGTCAATAACTTTGAGTTGAAGCCCCAATGGTCCCGGCAACGGCGCCAATGTTCCAAGAATGATCTAAAACGTTGATTTGGGTCTGAACGTGAGATTCAGGTCCCTTTATGAGGCAGCGTCCGACCTCTTCAGTACCAAGGTGCCGCCTGTCTGAGTTCCTCATGAAGATGTGGGGGTGACACCTGCAAGAGACTGTAATACTTAAGTTAGTAAGGTCTTTAAGCAGGCTTTTAGAAGATTAGAACGTATTTTATACCTGGGAGGTGTCAGTGTATTTATAGTAGGATAGATAACCACTTTTGTTGGAATAGTTCTATCTTTTCTGATAGATAAGCGTTTCCTTTATCTTGAAAGTTTATTGAGATTTATCTTCTAGATGGGATAGAGATAATAGAAAAGTTTTAAGGAGTCAGTTACTTATTTAGTCAAGTAAAACTGGACCTTTATGACATTGTCTAACTTCTTTAAGAGGTTCGACTTATCGTGAAGGGCCACCTTATTAATGGGCCTTTTGTCTTTTTAGGCCTAACTTTTATCTGTTGAGTCAGAGTACGAACAGATGTTATTAACAAATAAGAGAAAGAGGCTCAAGAGAAAGTCAATCCTCTAGAAGAACATGTGATCACAACCTCTCAAAAATAATTAATTCAAACTAGTTTTAAGACCCGTGTCAAGTACGGGGACATAGAATCAGTGACCTTATACCGTGAATCAAAAGAGGATGATGTGATGAAAGTAACCAATACAATGATCGCAACTAGGAAATACGGATTTAAGAAAATTTGGTCAAAACAACACTTTAGAAGCAAGACATAATATCAGCTTATACTGTTCTTGTTCTTATATTTAAACTGTGGTAAATTATTTTAATTTTTTTTATTTTAAACTTTACATTTTAAGCTAATTACAGTAAACATTAATCATATAACAATTTTTTATTTTATTATATGCAATTCATCACTTATATTCTATAAATATTATGATTATTGGTGCACTCTAAAAATATGCTAATTTAAATATTGAAGTCAATTAACTTATAAATTATGTTCATTCTACATGAGAGATCAATATATATAAAAATGACATAAGTTTGATCTCATAAGAATATGAATAAAAAATTAAAAAGAAATTATTGAAATGAAAAACATAACTAATAACTATTAATCATTTGTGATAATAAATCATTTTATGTGACACACTCGTGCATTTTAGAATTAGAATTCTAGATGCTGTGGTTAGATCTATGACATTCAAAAGATTATAAACTTAAATTTTATCAATTTCTTCAAGAGTTAGAGTTTTTTTTTCATACTTAGGCAATAAAAAGTAATGCAAATTTCAATTCTAGTAAGAATTTAATTTTCATGATTCAATTTAAATCAAATTCGACCAAAAATGGTCTAATTTCCAATTCTATTCTTATGTGTTATGATATTACCAAAATTATTCTCACTAAAAAGGATTAGTGGCGATAATAAAAAGACAATAATTATTTCAAATACACTCTATATATTCTATTTCAATTCTATTGTTTTGATTCCTAATCAAAGAATTCTCTCTAGAATTAATGCAATTCTCTCAAACATTCTATTTAACTCTAACTTATTAAAAATTTTCTAACACACTCAAACTTAATTTCATTCTTTAAACATTGTTGTTTAACATACTCTTCCTTCTAGTCACTTGGTAACTTGGAACCAAAGGACAAAATTTACGGAATATAAAATTACACACAAACTTAACAAAAAAAATCCCTAATGCCGTATCTCCCAAGTGATGTCTCCATTCTACTTATATCAATGATAAATGCACTAATTGTTTCTGTAAAATCAAGTCATCATAAAAAAATTAAGCATTAGCGTGTATCTCTAAAAATACAAAAAAACAAATGTAAGAAGGAGAAGAAAGAAACAAAAAGAAAGAACAAACTTGTAATATTTATCTAAGGCTCATTGGAAGCATCATGTGGACTTTAATCTGCCAGTTCTTTGGCCTCTGAGTTCTTTGAATAAAAAAGCACATATTCTTATGAAGTCATTAGA
Organism: Arachis duranensis; assembly: GCF_000817695.3. Lineage (NCBI taxonomy): Eukaryota > Viridiplantae > Streptophyta > Magnoliopsida > Fabales > Fabaceae > Arachis > Arachis duranensis. Next base: position 68,757,981 of record NC_029780.3, on the reverse strand, counting down.
TTTACCAACTAAAGATCATCCTTTGTAGCTAACAACTAAACCATGAAACCAACCAAAAAATATTTTCTGTGGAATTTATAATTTGCTTTGGCCACTTAAACAATATTTTCAAAGGCCATAACTCCAAACCATAAACAAAGTGAACGGTGTAGGAAGTATTTTCATCAAACGTGTCTTGCAAGATGAGGTTTATTACCAATTAAGCCTCAACCTGACAAAGTCGGGTCATTAATCATATTAGTCATTTGAAACCAATAAAAACAATAATAAATAAACAAACTAATATTTAAGAAGTTCAAAAAAAAAAACCTTGAATGCGGCCATGAGAATTGAAAATTGCATTAGTCACAATAGCAATTAGCAGAATTCAATGTAGATGGGATGGAAAGGGACCTTAGGTGAACAACATAATTCAACTATTTTAAACTCTATATCACCTCACTTACCTTATTATCAGTCTAGACATATGATATATGTAAGTAACATACAATCAGATTACAATTCTCTTTTATGCATAAAACAAACATTATAAAAGAATAGGTGCACCAAAGACAAAACTGCATCAAAAGTTTCTAATCAAATTTTTCTTGTTTTGACTTTGTGACAACTCAGTTCTTGCTTTAAACCGAATGAATTGTAAAATAGAAATTTTGGTTATTAATTAGACTTGGCTATAATTAGAGGGGAAAAATGCCTTAATATATCTCTCATATCTTCAGTCAACACACATTAGAATTTTATATGTGAACTACCATAAGTAAGAAATTAGATGAAATCAATAACTTCGATGCACACAATCAGAAGCAAAAAGAATTATTAGGGGTAGATGTGGCATAATAAGCACGAATTAAAGAAGGCATAATGAATTTTCTAATTATATATATGAAATCCAAAATGAAACGAAATAAATACCTGTGTATCATAGCCAAAAAGCATGCCACCAATTTAAGCAGTTCCATTATCAAAGAGACAGAATAATTAAAATACTTACCTAATGAAGTAATGATGAATAAATGCAAATTCAATAGATCATGCCTCTTAAATAGAAAATATATATATCAACTGAAATCTAAAAGAATAGCAAAGGTCTTGAAATTATTTCAAGATTAGACTCTTCTAAATGAAAATATTGCATGATTTCTTTTCCGTAGGAACAAAAAATGCAGCAAAAATTTTTGAATTGACAAATGAACTAATAGAAGATGCACCTAATAGGCAAAAAAATTAAAAACAATCAATGCCATCATCTTAACTTCAACTAATGAAAAAATAAACAATGAAACAAAATAGTAGCCACATTGTGGCATTTCAAGTTCTGAGTTCAATTATTGCTACAACATCATCAGTTACAAAGTATTCTTTCATATTTACTGTTGCTTTTTTTTTTTTTGTAATCTACCAAATCAGGTGGTGGTGTTTACTTTTTCTTTTTATTTGAATACTCATATTCCTATAGAAGTCATATGCACGTGAATGCTCAATTTCTTTACATTCTTTACCTCAGTACTATCATAGTTTGGGTCATTGGAATCAAAAATAAATCTGTATCAAGTAATCCACCCCAGGTACTTCTCCCTTGAGCACAACCTGCACAATGATAGTATTAGTCTTAAAGAGTTATTCTTTTATTATTAAAATGATCGACTTGATAAACTATATGAACAATTTAACTATTTAAGACATATAAGACATAATTAACATTTAAACTATTTTGAAATATAATTTACCAAGATATAATTATTCTATGGTATGTATATAGATTTAGAATACATGTTTAATGCATTTGTCAACTATGATGAATAAGTATGATATGGAGTTTAACCCATTAAACAATGATCCTTTCAAAGTTCTCCCAAAAAGAATAGAAAACAGACCAAATGATACAAAGGGTTCATTTCTTAAACCAACTGCTGTTGCTTTACCTGATCCCTATACATGAGAAAGCTATAATTAGATTCACAAAAAAGTTTACTTGGAACGTGAAGGAATTATGATATTTACATCAATTACAAATAACACCTCATTTGGAGCTCCTAAATACTCAGCATAGTTTTCAACCTCTAATGCATATCCTAAATCTCCAACCTAATAAATAAAGAGTATATTAGTCACCAAAATTATTACTAAGAGTCAATCTGTTAAAAAAATATATTTTACAGCCAGTATTAAAGCAAATTCATAGAAATTACAAATTATAGTATTAGCATATATAACACTTGCACCGAAGACAAGCTTAAGAGAATTGAACAATTTCATTATCTATCTTCCTAAAGCAATATTTCATTTCTTTGACAAATGAACAAAAAATTCTTCACAAAATGCATAATTATAATTGCTACTGTAAGCGTTTGCCAAATGTTTACTATGATTCACATTATAACAAATAAGTATAGTTACCTATATTTTCAATTATAAAAAATAACTATAGTTACCTATATTTCTTTTAATTTATCAAATAATTCACATTTTATAGTAAATTTTCACTTCTAGTTTTTGTATGATTTAGGTGGATAAGAATGAATGAATAAACTCTATCGAGTCATAATGTTCAAAAGAGACATTCTGTTTTTTACCAAGTCTCTAAATGAGTTTCCCAAGACAATTTCAATGCTTTCAATGGCATCCTATGAAGCCTCGAATCTTGCCAAAAATGATTTCTCAAAAAAAAAAAGTATACCTATCAGAGGGTCCATTCTTCTTCCGCCTTGGCCGTTTCCCATTCGAAAGAAGACCTGCAGCTGAACTCAACATAGCTATTAAAATATGTTTCCTTTTTCTTTACTCTGTAAAAGAAAAAAAATATTTAGCTTTGTAAAAAAAAATCAAATATAGACAAATCTAGTCCAGTCCAGGAACATAAGTTCTTTCATCTATGCTCTTTGCTTTGGTCGTTGCTATGAACAGCAAAACATGAAATTTAATAAGAACATAAATACTCAGTTTAATAAGAATACATGTACATATTAGCAAAATGTGCCAAAAATAAAAGCTATTAGTTCAGGGACAAATAAGGCTACAGTTGGTGAGAGGAAAAGTGATGAGCGGATAATTTATACGCTTTTTGGTATTGTTTTTAGGTAGTTTTTAGTAGGATCTAGCTACTTTTAGGGATGTTTTCATTAGTTTTTATGTTAAATTCACATTTCTGGACTTTACTATGAGTGTGTATTTTTCTGTGATTTCAGGTATTTTCTGGCTGAAATTGAGGGACCTGAGCAAAACTTTGATAAAAGGCTGACAAAGGACTGCTGATGCTGTTGGATTCTGACCTTCCTGCACTTGAAATGGATTTTCTGGAGCTACAGAACTTCAAATGGTGCGCTCTCAACGGCGTTGGAAAGTATACATCCAGAGCTTCCCAGAAATATATAATAGTTCATACTTTATTCGAGATTAGACGATGTAAACTGGCGCTCAATGCCAGTTCTACGCTGCATTCTGGAGTCAAACGCCAGAAATACGTTACGAACCAGAGTTGAATGCCAAAAACATGTTACAACTTGGCGTTCAACTCCAAAAGAAGCCTCTGCACGTGTAAAGCTCAAGCTCAACCCAAGCACACACCAAGTGGGCTCCGGAAGTGGATTTCTGCATCAAATGCTTATTTTTGTAAACCCTAGTAGCTAGTCTAGTACAAATAGGACATTTTACTATCGTATTAGACATCCTGGATCCTGGATTGTATTTTTGATCCTGTGATCACGTTTTGGGGGCTGGCCATTCGGCCATGCCTGGACCTTCATCACTTATGTATTTTCAACGGTGGAGTTTCTACACACCATAGATTAAGGGTGTGGAGCTCTGCTGTACCTCAAGTTTTAATGCAATTACTACTATTTTCTATTCAAAACGATTTATTCCTGTTCTAAGATACCATTCGTACTTCAACCTTATGGATGTGATGATCCGTGACACTCATGATCATCCATCCTTATGAACGCGTGCCTGACAACCACTTCCGTTCTACAAGCGAGAGCTAGAGTGTATATCTCTTGGATTCCTGATGCACGACGCATGGTTGCCCCTCGCCTGACAACCAAGCCTTCCATTTCGTGAGATCAGAGTCTTCGTGGTATAAGCTAGAATTGATGGCGGCATTCATGAGAATCTGGAAAGTCTAAACCTTGTCTGTGATATTCCGAGTAGGATTCTGGGATTGAATAACTGTGACGAGCTTCAAACTCGCGATTGTTGGGCATGATGACAAACACAAAAGAATCAAGGGATTCTATTCCGACATGATCGATAACCGACAGATGATTAGTCATGCCGTGACAGAGCATTTGGACCTTTTTCACTGAGAGGATGGGATGTAGCCATTGACAACGGTGATGCCCTACATACAGCTTGTCATGGAAAGGAGTAAGAATGATTGGATGAAGGCAGTAGGAAAGCAGAGATTCAGAAGGAGCACATCATCTTCATACGCCTATCTGAAATTCCCATCGATGATCTACATAAGTATTCCTATCTTTATTTTCAGTTTATTTATTATTATTATTCGAAACTTCATAACCATTTATTATCCGCCTGACTGATATTTACAAGATGACCATAGCTTGCTTCATACCAAAAATCTCTGTGGGATCGACCCTTACTAACATAAGGTTTATTACTTGGACGACCTAGTACCCTTTCTGGTTAGTTGAGCGAAGTTGTGAAATTATGTTTAGACCATGGTATTGAGCACCAAGTTTTTGGGGCCATTACCTGGGAATCAATTTTGAACAACAATTTAAGTATGAATCACAATTTCGTCCACCAAGTTTTTGGCATCGTTGCCGGGAATTGTTCGAGTTTGGACAACTGACGGTTCATCTTGTTGCTCAGATTAGGTAATTTTCTTGTTGTTTTATTTTCGAAAAAAAATTTCAAAAATCTTTCAAAAATTTTTCCTTTTGTTTTCAAAAATTTTTGTAAATTTTTAAAGAATAAATTCTAGAGTTTCATGGTAACATGTTGAAGCCTGGCTGGCTGTAAAGCCATATCCAAAATTCTTTTGGATTGAGGCTTCCAACCATCAGTATAGAGGCAAGTTAATTGGAATATCAGCTGTTGTATGTCTAATTTATATCCTAAAGCTGGCTGGCTATTAAGCCATGCCCAACCATTGGATTGGAGCTTTAGGCTACATTGAAAGATTCCTGGAATTCTTCTTATTAAAAATTTTGAATTTCTTATTTTTTTTTCTTACATGTTTTCGAAAAAAAAAATAAAATACAAAAAAATTCATAAAAACCAAAAATGTTGTGTTTCTTGTTTGAGTCCTGTGTCATGTTTTAAGTTTGGTGTCAATTGCATATTCATATTGTTCTTGCATTTTTCGAAAATTCATGCATTCATAGTGTTCTTCATGATCTTCAAGTTGTTCTTGATAAGTCTTCTTGTTTGATCTTCATATTTTCTTGTTTTGTGTATTTTGTTGTTTTTCATATGCATTTTTCGTTTGTTAGAGTCTAAACATGAAAGATTTCTAAGTTTGGTGTCTTACATGTTTTCTTTGCATCAAAATTTTTTCAAAAATATGTTCTTGATGTTCATCATGATCTTCAAAGTGTTCTTGGTGTTCATCTTGACATTCATAGAGTTCTTGCATGCATCATATGTTTTGATCCAAAATTTCCATATTTTGGGTCATATTTGTGTTTTTCTCTCTCATCATAAAAAATTCAAAAATAAAAAATATCTTTTCCTTATTTTACTCCTAATTTTCAAAAATTTGAGTTGACTTAGTAAAAAATTTTTAAAACTTAGCTATTTCTTATAAGTCAAGTCAAATTTTCAATTTTAAAAAATCCTATCTTTTCAAAACTTTTTCAAAAATCAAATCTTTTTTATTTTTATCTTATGATTTTTGAAAATTTAAAAATATTTTTCAAAATCTTTTTCTTA
>NC_029780.3:68750908-68751088 GCF_000817695.3 Arachis duranensis | reverse complement strand
ACACCTCGGCTTGCCCATTGGTCTGAGGATGGTATGCTGTTGCAACCTTATGAATTATCCCATGCTTCTTCATTAATCCTGTGAATCTCCTGTTACAAAAGTAGGTGCCTTGATCGCTCACGATTGCTTGTGGTGATCCAAAGCGGCAAATAATATGGTTTCTCACAAAGGAAACAACAG
>NC_029780.3:68747632-68750770 GCF_000817695.3 Arachis duranensis | reverse complement strand
GGACCCATGAAGTCAATGCCCCAAACATCAAAAATTTCACAGAAAAGCATAATTTGTTGAGGCATCTCATCCCTCCTGGATATATTACCAAATTTTTGGCATGGGAGACAAGATTTACAAAACTCAGCAGCATCTTTAAAAAGAGTAGGCCACCAGAATCCACAGTCTAAGATCTTTCTAGCTGTTCTTTGAGGGCCAAAATGTCCTCCACTCTCAGATGAGTAACAGGCCTCTAAAATGGACTGGAATTCTGATTGAGGCACACAACTTCTAATTACCTGATCAGTGCCACATCTCCATAAATATGGGTCATCCCATATATAATATTTAGACTCGCTTTTCAGCTTGTCTCTTTGATGCTTAGAAAAGTGTGGAGGAAATGTGCGGCTAACTAGATAATTAGCTACATGTGCGTACCAAGGGACTACTTCAGATACTGCTTGCAGGTTATCCAATGGAAAATTATCATCTATAGGAGTAGAATCATCCTTGATGTGCTCAAGGTGACTCAAGTGGTCTGCCACTAGATTCTGGTTACCACTCCTATCCTTTATTTCTAAATCAAATTCTTGTAATAGCAGTATCCAACGTATGAGCCTTTGTTTGGACTCCTTTTTAGCTAATAAATACTTTAAAGCTGCATGGTCCGAATACACTACTACTCTAATACCAAGTAAATAAGCTAGGAATTTATCTAGAGCAAAAACAATAGCAAGAAGCTCTTTCTTAGTAGTAGTATAATTGGATTGGGCAGCGTTTAAAGTCTTAGATGCATAAGTGATAAACCCCATTTGTAGGGTTTATCTTGTGCTTCATTTAAGGGATTTTATCACCTTTTACCTACATTTATTCAATGAAATAGCATGGTTTTAGAACTTCTCCCTTAATTGTGCTTAAGAGTGAAAATATGCTTTTTAGGTCTTAAAATAGATAAATTTAATTTACCTTGATTCCATTAGATGCCTTGATATGTTTGTTAAGTGATTTTAGATTTAGGAGGCAAAGATTGGATCAAGGGAATGAAGAAAAAGCATGTAAAGTTGGAGAACTCATGAAGAAATGAAAGAACCGTAAAGTTGTCAAGCCTGACCTCTTGGCACTTAATCGACCATAACTTGAGCTACAGAGGTCCAAATGATACGGTTCTAGTTGGGTTGGAAAGCTAACATCCGGGGCTTCGAAACGATATAAGATTTGCCATAGTTGCTATATGTATGGTGACGCGTACGCACACTGTATGCGCACATGTCGTTGCTGCCATATGATCCACTTCAAGCAATACGTGGCCAGCGATTTCTAGAGTCTTGTGGGCCCAATCCAACTCATTTCTGATGCTATTTAATCCAAGGATTGAAGGGGGAATGAGGATACTTTCATACTTTGGATGTTAGTTACCATTAGTCATAGTTTAGTTTTAGAAGTAGTTTCTAGAGAGAGAAGCTCTCACTTCTCTCTAGGATTAGGATTAGGATTAGGTTTAGTTCTTAGATCTAGATTTTAATTCATCTTCTTCTACTTCTATCTTTTTAATTCCTTGTTGTTACATTCATTCTTCTTCCATTCTTTTGTTGTAATTTCCTTTATGTTGTTCTTATGTTTTGTTGTAGATCTACTTTTGTTTCTTCTACTCTCTTTCAATTCAATCAAGGTAATTCATAATAAATGTGTTTGTTTTGATTGTTGTTGTTAATTCCTTTCAATAATTGTTGTTAGATTTCATTCTTGTTGTCAATTTACTATGCTTTTCTTTTGTGCCTTCCAAGTGTTTGAGAAAATGCTTGGTTGGATTCTAGAGTAGAGTTTTATGTTCTTGGCTTGGAAAGGTAACTTAGGAACTCTTGAGTTACTAATGTCCAAGTAATTGATGATTGGGACCTGATAGAGATCATTGACCACCAACCCTTGCCAAGACCTTTTTAGGCCTTAGTTTACTTTCTTGCCATTTATCTTTCATGTTTCTTATTAAAACCTCAAAAATAACTCACAACCAATAACAAAACACTTCATTACAATTCCTAGGGAGAACGACCCGAGGTTTGAATACTTCGGTTATTAATTTTAGGGGTTTGTTACTTGTGACAGACAATCTTTTGTATGAAAGGATTATTGTTGGTTTAGAAACTATACTTGCAACGAGAATTCATTTGTGAAATTCTAAACCGTCAAAAATCTAATCATCAATAAGCAATAACAAAAGGATCCTTACCTTCACGCTGAGCCAGCGCTGCTCCTACTGCATGGTTGGAAGCATCGCACATGATTTTAAACGGTTGGCTCCAGTCTGGTCCTTTCACAATTGGAGCTTGAGTCAGGTCGGTCTTCAGCTTATCAAACGCTTGTTTGCAATCCTCACTGAACTCGAACTCAATATCCTTCTGCAGTAATCTAGATAAGGGAAGTGCTACCTTACTAAAGTCCTTAATAAATCTCCTGTAAAAGCCTGCATGACCAAGGAACGAACGGACTTCCCTCACAGAGGAGGGGTAAGGTAAACTAGAAATAACATTCACCTTTGCTGGGTCTACAGAAATGCCAGTATTAGATACAACATGTCCTAGTACAATCCCTTGTTTTACCATAAAGTGACATTTTTCAAAATTTAATACAAGGTTTGTATCGACACATCTATCTAATACTCTAGATAGTCCATCTAAGCAAAGGCTAAAAGAATCACCATAAACGTTAAAATCATCCATAAAAACCTCTATACAGTCCTCAATAAGATCAGAGAAAAGACTCATCATGCACCTCTGGAAAGTAGCTGGTGCATTGCACAAGCCAAAGGGCATTCTCTTGTAAGCATAAGTCCCGAAAGGACATGTAAAGGTAGTCTTTTCCTGATCCTCAGGAGCTATATGAATCTGGAAATAACCTGTGTAACCATCTAAAAAGCAATAATGTGATTTACATGACAGGCGATCCAGCATTTGATCAATGAATGAAAGTGGGTAGTGATCCTTACGAGTAGCTTGGTTGAGACGCCTGTAATCAATGCAGACTCTCCAAGCGTTCTGTACTCTGGTTGCTATGAGCTCTCCATGCTCATTCTTCACTGTAGTTACTCCAGACTTCTTGGGCACCACTTGTACTGGGCTAACCCATTCACTGTCTGAAATGGGATAGATGATACCTGCTTCT
>NC_029780.3:68746975-68747479 GCF_000817695.3 Arachis duranensis | reverse complement strand
CCAAACTCCACCCAATTGCTTTCTTGTGCTTCCTCAGCACACTAAGTAACTGCTCTTCCTGTTCAGGAGTGAGGTCCTGTGTAATAATAACCGGAAACTTCCGCTGGTCCTCAAGGTAAGCATATTTGAGGTGAAGAGGGAGAGGTTTCAATTCTAACTTCTGGTTATGGTCTGGCTCTAACTTCCCCACACTTAGACCTTGTCCTATGTACTTATCCTCGAACTCTTCCTGGTGAACTTCAGCTACGGTTTCATCTATGATGTCACACTGGAAGATAGAACGATCTTCTGGAAGGTTGTTTATGACTCCATTCAGATTAAAGATTACCATTCGGCCATCTATTTCAAAGGAGTATGTTCCTGAAAAAGCATCTAATTTGAATTTTGATGTCTTCAGGAATGGTCTCCCAAGTAGGATTGATGATGGCTTATCTGAGTCATTATGGGGCATCTCCAAGATATAGAAATCAGTGGGAAATGTGAGCCCTTTAATGTTCACTAAAA
>NC_029780.3:68743145-68746747 GCF_000817695.3 Arachis duranensis | reverse complement strand
ATATACAGATAAAGGCATTATACTAACACATGCTCCTAAATCACACATGCAGTCAGAAAATATCACGCCTCCAATTGTACAGTTAACCATGCATGGGCCTGGGTCACTACATTTTTTAGGTATATTTCCCATTAAAGCAGATATAGAGCTTCCTAAAGGAATAGTTTCTAATTCATTAATTTTGTCTTTATGTATGCACAAATCTTTTAGAAATTTTGCATATTTAGGTACCTGTTGAATGACATCAAAAAGGGGAACAGTTACCTCAACCTTTTTGAAGATTTCTACCATTTTGGGGTCAGGTTCCAACTGCTTCCTGGGCTTCCTTGCAAGTTGTGGAAATGCAATGGGAGTGGTGTTTTCTGCAGTGTCTGCACCTTTTGGTGCTTCCTCCTGTGGTTGAGCTTCTTCTTCTTCAGCTATGTCCTGTATGTCTTCTTCCTCTTCAACATCTTCTATTTCTACTACCTCTTCAGCTGAGGCGTGTTTTGGTGGGCTTGGCTCCTCCTGATTCCTCTCCTGCAATGTGGTTCCGGACCTTAGGGTGATGGCATTAATACCACCCTTTGGGTTGGTTAATGGTTGAGAGAGGAGTCCACCAGAGCTTGAGGACTGATTGTTGGAGTTATTCATTGATCCAATCTGTGAGACAAGGGCTTGCAAAGTAGAATTCAAACCATTCAGAGTAGAAGTAAGGTTGTTTTCCATGGCCTGTTGTCTCCAATCAATGGCTTGTAGTAATTCATCATTAGGAGATGAAGAGGGGTAAGTGATCTGAGAGGTCTGCTGAGATGCTTGAGGCTGTCTCAAATAAGGTGCTCTGTAGGATTGATTTTGATTCTGCTGCCTAAAATTGTTATTGTTATTCCACCTCTGATTTCTATTATTATCTCTACATCCTCTGTTATAATTGTCCCTCCAACCCTGGTTAGAATTGTCTCTCCAACCTTGGTTAGAGTTATCCTGCCATCCTTGGTTATAATTGCCACCTTGATTGTACCCTTGATTGGGGCGGTCATGAAAGTTATGAGTGGCTGCTACAGTGTTGTCTTCTTGTTGGAGCTGCAGACACTCATCGGTATAGTGACTATAATCTGCACAGATTTCGCACACTCTTTGTGGAACTAACTGCTGGCTGTGCTGTGGTGGAGAAGGCTGAACTTGCTGAGGTTGTTGTTGATTTAGTTGCATCTGCTTCAGCAAGTTAGTCAATTCGCATAAGCTCTGGGCTATAGCAGTAGTCTCTTTATTAGTGGATACCTCCGTAACAGCTCTTGACCGACTTTGTCTCTGCCTATGATTTCTAGTAGAGTCAGCTAAGTCACTGATCAATTGCCATGCTTTTTCCGTAGTCTTGTACTTTTTCATAGAACCATTGCTAGCACCTTCCAGTGTGGTCCTATCTTGAGATTTCAAACCCTGTGTAAAGTAACCGAGCAAAACTAACTTGTCAATCATATGATGGGGACATGCATCTCGAAGAGTATTGAAGCGTTTCAAGTATTCATAGAGGGTCTCAGATTCATCCTGAACGATCATAGACATGTCCTTCCTCAGCTTATTGGCAACTTCAGCTGGAAAGAATTTATCCAGAAACTCTCTCCTAAGTGCATCCCAGTTGGAAACAGTTGCTCCGGGTTGAGTATAGTACCACTCTCTTGCATTTCCCTCCAAAGAAAATGGGAAGGCTTTCAATAGAATAAAGATTTTATCAGTGCCATCACGCTTAACAGTAGAACAAGCGGTCTGAAAATCCCTAAGATGCTTAATAGGCTCTTGAGCATGTAAGCCATGAAACTTGGGCATCAAGTTGAGTAGTGAAGACTTTATTTCAAAATCTACAGCTACTGCTGGGTGGTGCGCCTGGAATGGTTGGAGCGTAAAATCAGGGGCTCCTTCCTCCTGGATAGTGACTCTTCTGGGCACTGCCATGTCACCTGGACGTAAATGAACTGGATCAGTAGAGAGGGAGCTTGTTTCTTCCTTAGATGAGGGTTCCAGTTCGTCCTCAAAGAGGAGTCGCCGACGCCTAGCTTGCCTTATATGTGAAAGAGTTCTTTCAATCTCAGGGTCAAATGCTGGCAAGCTTGGATCAGGAAGTGAACGCGTCATTTAACGAAAGAAACGTACAGCTCATAGTGATAGAATGAGAAGAAAAATTGCAACAAAAAATAAATACCAATCAATAAATTAACACACTGTTGCAACTCCCCGGCAACGGCGCCAAAAATTGATGCGGCAGAAATTGGTGAATTAAAAATTATTAAAATATATACATTGCAAGTATAGTTCTTAACTCACCAGAAATTCACTTATCAATTTAGAAAGGTGTCACAGGAATTTAAAATTAAAATACTAGGAGTATGAATCCCAGATCGTCTCCCAACGAGTTGTAGAAAAGTGTGCTATTTTATTAATCAGATGTTTTCAAAAAGGTTTGAGTTGAGTAAACAGGAAATAAAATTGGAGAATTTGAATAATGTAAATAAAAGCCTTGACTGGGAGTTGATTAGTTGAAAATCCCGCTGTTGTTGGATTACTCTCTAGATTAATTGATAATTAAAGGTTATCCTGTTTAGTTATCTCTTACTAGGTAAGGGAAAGTCAAACAAGTTGGGATGCTATGCCCGTTCACAAGTTGCAACCCACTTAATTAAAAGGGATTGGTGTTAGTGACTCACTCAAGGGTTCCTTTCAATCAACTCCCCATCAAGTTAGGGAACTACTCGCTCATTGTGAATGTAAAATTCATAACATATGAAAAGGAATTAAGGAAAGACATTGTAAATAAAAATAAAAAATAATCAATTAAAAATAAAAGTAATCCTTGTATTAAATAATTCTAAAAATATTCCAATGGTAAAATTAAACAAAGCAAAGGACATGGAAGAGTAAAGTCAAGTAAAGAAAACGAACTAGAATGACGAAGTCTTGATGAGGTAATAACTCTTCTCAGTATCCCAATGCAAAAAGTGGTAGAAAAATAAAATCCTAAAAATAAAATAGTAGTTTATCACTAGTGGAGGTAAAGAAAGGCTTCATCTGCTTCGTCATGCTCCCGTACCTGATTGAAAACTGAACAGCACCCCATCTGCCGCCACAAGCTACGCTACCGTCATCAGCTGCAGAATCTCTTCCCGTCAAAACTACGTCAATGAGGAGAGGAGAGGGAAAGGATTAAAGAAAAGAGGTAAGTTTTGAGAATAAATGAGAGTTAGGAGAGAAAAATGAATTAGAGAATTTGATTTTTTTTTTAAAGTCAAATTTGAGCGGTTGAACTACTAGGTACTTTAATTAAGTGTTGAAATTTCTATCCATGACCAGCACGTGGTAAGATTTTGGGGACTTCTATCTTTCATAATTTCATCACATTTCATGATTTTTTAACACCCATTTAAAAAAAGCAAACGAAACTTTCATGAAAATAGATATTGTGACACATGGAGCTAAAAAACCGAATTTTAACATATTAACTAAGATTTACAAAAGTCAAATATAATTATGAATTTTTAGATAATTATTATGATATTTTAAAATATTATATTTACAACACTAAATTAATCATTATATATATATATTGATTAATTTATTTTTTAATATAT
>NC_029780.3:68734303-68740288 GCF_000817695.3 Arachis duranensis | reverse complement strand
TCATTAATATTTTGTCTTTGAATAGTTTTTTTTATTAATATTATCATAATATATTTTTTTTTCTACTAAATGTCATGGTTATTAATTATATATATGTAGTAAGATGATCGAAAACTAACATATAATTGATAATTTAATAATATTTAATAATTTTTAACTATTAATTTTATATAAAAATATCTATAATAAATTACACAAAAAATAATATTTTTTTAACTAAATTAATATGTATTTATTATTTTATTACATTCAATTAGAATAAGTAATAAATTATCTATTTTATTATGCGCTTTATAAAATAATGAATTAAAGTAATTGATAATAATTGATTGATATAAATTATAATAAATTGTGTGATATTTAAATATCTAATTAAATTAATTAGTTGATATAATTAATTCATCATAATGAATTGAATTTAACGAGTTAAAAGAAATAAATCAAGAAATATTCTCAGAAGTATGCCACGTCAACTCTATCATTAAGTGTAGAAACTCGATTTTTATATATTAGAACTAGTGTATGTTCCCGTGTCTTACACGGGATAATACATAAACTTATATAAAATTTTTTTATTAAAAGATTAAATGAAAAATACATATAGTCATTATTATTATAAATATTTGATAATTTAAAAATAATTAGTATTTATTTTAATTAATTTGAATTAATTGAATGGTCATCTTATTTGTCTACTTAAACAAATATTTGGAACTCGAATCTCGCTTAACAATTCATTAGTTAACGACATACCCTTAATAAATAGAGCATCAATATGTGATGGATTAGACCTCGAATTGCCAAGTTAAAAAATCCGTAGAAAAAATTGTATTTGTCTTTAAAATATATTAATTTCTCATTAATAACAATACTTATAGGCTTTTGTCTTTGTTAAAATTTACTTGAGACAATTTTATTTATTGATATCGTATTTATTTTTTAAGTCAAAATAATATGATCAATATTGTTACTTGTTGAAACTTCACATTTTATGAAATAATTTTTAAATTTTTAAATTTATAAACTTATGCCATTATAAAAATTATTAGATCGATTAATATTTATTGGTAACATGGTGTACCAAAACACCATCATTGAGTATTAATAAGTGTGAAGAGACACCAATAACAACTTTTGTTATTCAATATATAATTTATTCTATTGAAAAATAAATTAATATTTCTTGAACTGATAAATACATTTTCTTCTAATTTTTTACACGATTTTATTTAACAATATTTACCATTAAAAATAATAAATGATCATAGTATCCTACAATATATATGATGTATAGAATAATTTCTTATCTTAAAATTAATTATAGTTAGTGAGATAAAATTTAAAATATTTTTATTTTCTTACTCAAATCTAAATTTAAATTTAGAATTGATTAACAACTCATTTTTTTTTAATTTCAATAACAAAAATAAAATTGATTAGATACAAAATATTCAACATTTAATAATTTCAATCATTTAAATTTTAGTTACCAAAAATTGGGTTAAAAATTAATTATAAACTTAATAATCAATAATATATATTATATTAATACGTAAATAATAATATCTAATATATTAATTATTTATTTTTTTACAGGACTAATATATAAATAATGTTAAATAATATTTTAAATATTAAATTTATTAAATATTAAGATGAGAAAAATTGTTCAATAAATTATATAAATAGTCATTACAGAAAAGAAAAAAATATTTATCATATATAATAATTCTTGATATATGTAGTGTCATGTATATATTAAGATTATCTATTTTAGTTATGTGAGTGATTATTGTTATTTTTATTTTTTTGTTATCTTACTAAATAATATTTAAAACGAAAAAAAGATAATTAATTGTTTTAATTTGAATTAATTTTTTTTATAAATATATCCAATTTTTATATATACTAAGTGTTATAATATTAAATGATATAGTATTTATTATAATAATGACTCAAAATATTAATCCAAGATATATTTGGGTCTAGTGAGACCTCAATGCAAGCAAGATCAATCTTAAAGGCCCATTGTTAGGATCTCAAATTTGACTTAGGTTTATTATCTTAAAGGCCCAATGCAGATGATGAAGTTCATGCGAACCCTCTCAAATCGGTTCAGATTGGATCTCCATTGTTAATTGGGTATGGTAATGGGTACTCAAGAGAGTGTGACAAGCCCCAGAGAGAGAGAGAGAGGAATTAGGGTTATTAAATTTAAGGAATGGATTTATTTAAAATTTATTTATATATAAATTAGGATAAATTAGTAATTTTATATCCGCGTGTATTTAATAGGTTTTATGGGACAGGTACATATGTCCATATTCTCATTAGGGGTGGCAAACGGGGAAGCCCGTCCTGCCCTTCCAAAAGGCTGCCATCTGGTGGATTGGATCGTCCTACCCCACCTAGTGAGGCGGTCCTGAATTTCTTCCCTCTTTTTTTTATATAAATTATTAAATATTAAATAATATATAGTTTCACAACTATTTCAATAAATTTATAATTTCTAAACATATAAAAAATTATAATTTCTAAATTCACAAACATTAAAGTATTTACAATTATAAATATATAATAAACATAGTTATAAACCAAATTTTTTTAAACAAAATAATAAAACTAACATTGTTCATAGCAAAACAAATACTGTCCAAAACATATAATTAAACATCTTCAAATTTATAATCAATCAAATATAAAATATAATCCAAAATATAACTTATAATATCTTCAATGATCATTTTTTAACTTCATATGGCCCGGTAGAGAAGTCTGCCCCACCTCGCCCCACCGAAACATGCCAAAACTCACGAATTAGGCGATGCAGGGTAGGCGGACTTTTTAAATTTGGCGGTCTCAAATTTTCAGCCCACCCCGCCTTTTTTTGCAAGTAACGTGGGCCGGTCCGATGGATTTCAACCCGTTTGTCACTCTTTGTCCTCATCTATTTTCATGTGGCAGGTTGTGTGGATTTTTTAGGTCTCCACCTAGCCCTAAAATACGAGTAATTCTTGCAAATACATGTTTCGGCTATTTTTGTAATTATCCTTATTGCTAGTATTCATTGACTCGTGACGTGGAGCTATTCCAGTCACTTAATAAATTCTCAGATAATCAAAATCTAGGATATATCCCTTTTTACAAAGTCACATATATCCTTGTTATAACAATATTAATAGGAGATAAATAGATAAACACTAAATTATTATTTGGATATAAGATAGAAAATAAGAGGAAAAAAATAGAAAGAAAGAAAGTGAGAAGAAAGAAAAATATATTTTTTTTGTGTTGTTTAGATGAAAAAAAAAATGAATGAAAAAAAATAGAAGAATTTTTTTTTTTGCTTGGATAGAAGAAAAAGTAAGAAGAGTATGTATTATAATTCAAAGGATAACTCTGTACTTTTACCCATGTTTGCACTTCTCCATTAGTTTTTTTTCACAACTTTGAACTCCATATACACCTTTTTTATTTTCCATTCAATTTCTTTGTTGATCCAAACAATGAAAAATTGATTTTTCCATCCATTTTCTTCTCCAGTATTTTATTTCCGTACAAATTCTTCTAATCCAAACAATCGCAAATAAGTTACATTTTTCATATATATAACAATAACTAATATCATATATTATAACTTGTGAAATCATAATATTTTGAGAAGTAATGTATAGACAACTTAAATATTGATAAGTCTAAAAAATTTAAAAAATAAAAATATAAAAAAATTGTATGTTGATCCATAATTTTTTTTTAAATTTGTCCATAGTCTACGATTAACAACTTTAAAATTATATATGTTATTTATCTTATATATTTTTTATTTTATAGAGACTTATAATTTTTTTATTAGCGATATTAGTGGTTATAGAGAGATTTTTACTTTTAAATAAACTTATAAAAAAATTAAAAACAAAATTGGTTGTGATTTTTTCTTACAATTCATTTAGTTTTTAGTATAAATTAAAATTAAATTATATATTCAATTTATATTTGTTTGTTTATCTTAATGATTGTATATAATAGATAATATATTTAAGTTTGTTTTAAAAGAAACTATTGAATTTTATATAATTGAATTTTCATATAATTTTATAAATAATATATTTAAATTTAAATTTTCATAAATTAATTTATTTTTGTTAAAGTGAATTACGCAATAAAAAATTCGTATATTAAAGTATAAAATAATCTATTTATAAATAAAAAATTAAAAATTATTTTTAAAAGTTGAATATGCAGATAAAGAGTTATAATGAATTTGATTTAATAATTTAAAAAAATTTGAATAATCCTTTTTAAAAATATGTCAATCTAAATAATATAGATTGAAAATAGAAAAAATATAACTAAATTATATAATACAATATAATATTTCTAGAAGTTTATAGTAGATCTAATGCTAAAATATTTATTATTATCAGTGATATAATCTAATTTTACAATTATTCAAACGTTGTTTTTATGAAAAAAATTGTTTTTTTTACTTTGAAAAAAAATATTTGCTCACTATTATAATTTAAATAAAATATATAATAGATATTAAACTAATTTATTTTAATAATTACTCAGTCACAGATATTTATCAAAGATATGAGATTTAAGAACATATAAAATAAATATAACACCTACAACTTTTACACTATCATGATAAAATGATTATCATAAGTTAGCATAAATTAAACAGAATAACATATAATATTAAAGAAACAATCAAATCCAAAATAGTTATAGATCATCTATCGTACACTACGACTGTTAACATTGAGGAAGGTTTAACCATTTAGTCTTTTATTAGCTATTTTTTTATCTACTCTATACTTTATCTACGAATATGTTAAGGACTAAACCTATGCTTCAACCTTTTAAAATCTCATGTATTCTTGCCGAACACAATATTATTATGCGTCGTCCATATTTACCAAAAAACTGAAAATAACAAAAGCATCTATCTGTTCTTTATAGAAACTATTGAATGGAAGAACCGTTGGTAAAAAGAATGATGTTCTCTTATAATATGTATGATTTTTTATGATGATAAAATAAAAATAAAAGGCATGGAATAATATTGTGTATATTTAAGTTAATTTTAATCTTTTTAATAACCAGATTTATTATAACGTATTTGATAAATAATGACAGTTAATACGGATTATATATATTTTAAGTATAATATACATTTTATGATTTTGTACGAAAAAATATTAGCTTTAATTTATTAGAATAAAAATTATTTGTATTATTAGCACTTTTCAAATTTTTCTCAACTCCGACCGTGATTAGGTCTAAAAGGTTACCCACCTCATTGGAAATAAATATAATCTAGTCAATTTTCATCTGATAATGCTATACATTGGCATAATCATAGGAGAATTAACTTTAGCGAGATAATAATATGGTATTTAGTTATCACAGGAGTATTTTTATATATAGAATTATCAATCAATTATGTAGTGTTTCTGATGAAAATAATATATTCAACATGGATATCGTTTGTTAGGTAGAAGATAACAGATTAACAAAAAAAATTAATTACAATGGATATATTTATTATAAAAAATATTTTTCTATGTAATACTATAAAATATATCATTGTCACCTTAAATTACTACAGGTTTAACTTTCATCAGCAACAGTAAAATGCTTAAATTGAGACATTTTTGGACTATAATATTTGTCAAACAAATAATTAATGAAACACTCATCCATACCTTTTCATTTTAAGTACATTTATACATAAAAAAAAAGAGTTAAAATAGCAAAAGCGATAAAAATGATGATTCTTATAATTTTGTGTGGCTATCTATATATAGAAGATCAGAAGACTATGATTATCTAACAAAATTAAATTGTATTTATTATATTCAATTTGAATAGGTAAAACATTATCTTATTTTAGTTTAGTCATTAATTCACATGATTTGAATTTAGCTCAATATATATGATTTGATTTGATTTAATTATTAGTAAAAAATATCTGGAGAG
>NC_029780.3:68730326-68734246 GCF_000817695.3 Arachis duranensis | reverse complement strand
AGATAACATTAAAGGAAATAAATTAAGAAATACTACTAAATTAAATTAATATAAATTATAATCAATTGTGTGATACTTAAATATCTAATAAAATCAGTTAGTTGATATAGTTAATTTATCATCACAAATTGTATTTAATGAGTTAAAAAAATAAATCGCTAAACACTCTCAAAATATGTCACATCAACTCCATTATTAAGTTTAGAAATCTGATTTTTATATAATAGAACAAGTGTATTAAGCTGTGCCATACACGTGATAAGATTGAAATTATAATTTTAAATTATTTTGTTAAGATTAATTTATATTATAATAATTTGATTAATAAAAATATAACATGTTATGTATTATTTGTTTTTTCTTAAGCTAGTGTTAAATATATTAACTCTAAAATAGTTATTAATTGGTTTTAGTAATCTACTTTCTTTAATAAATCAAACATATATACTCAATGTGACCATAAATAACTTAATAATACTTAGACCCACCAACAAATTTTATATGTTGTTTTACTGTCAAATAAGAACATATCAAAATTAGCTTAAAATAAATACTAAATTATTAGAGAATTCTAATGCACAAAATTCTCTAATAAATAATAAATAATTTAAATATACTAAAAAATAACTCAACACTTTTCTTTGATGCATGTAAAATATATACTTGAAATAATATTATATCAATGTTAGTATACAGTTTTACAATTATCAACCGTATTTACTATACATGACTCCTTAAAAGTTATTCTATATACGTGTGCAGTCGGAAGATAAATTACTGGACTTTATTTTACTTTTCTAAATTATTATAATTATGCATTATTCATTAAATGCTAATTGTAATATTGTAATATAATTATAATAAATATATTTTTCTAAAATAAATTTAGAAGAGAGAATAGTACTTTCATTTTGGAGGGAAAATGAATTCATGAGGAATTGACACCTCATTTTTATTAGTTGATAATGTATTAAATATTGATTTTATATAATTATAATAAAAATATTTCTTTAAATTAGTATAATCATGCATTATTCGTTAAATGTTAATTGTAATATAGTTATAATAAATATATTTTTCTAAAATAAATTTAGAAAAGAAAATAGTGATTTTATTTTAGAGAAAAAATGAATTCACGAGGAATTAACACCTCACTTTTATTAGTTGGAAAAAAATCCAGTTTTAGTATATTTTGTCATTATTATACATTTTTCTCTAATCATATATCCACTATTTTCTTTTCTTTGTATCAGCATTTTGAACCTGGGTTTAACTTCTCGTAGTTTTCATTTCTCAGTCATTCTATTAGATGTAGTTGATAACTATTGAAATTTTTTTATTAATATAGGAAAAAAATATATTAATATATGATAGAATTAATATGAGTATATTTTATTATTAAATAAACAAAGTTAATATAACATAAAATTATACATAAAAAAAGCAAAGAAAATAAAATTAAAATAGCAAAAGTGATAAAAAGATTATCTTTATAATTTTGTTTTGTCATTTTTACGTATAGAAGATTAGAAAATAGTAAATTTTTAACTAAATTAATTTATATTTGTTGTATTCAATTTAAATAAGTAATAAATTATCTTATTTTAATTTATTCCTTAAATTTATATATCATAAAAATTAAATCAAATAATTAATATACATAATTTTAAATTGTGTGATACTTAAATATCTATTCAAATCAGTTAGTTGATATAATTAATTCATCATAATGAATTGACTTTAATGAGTTAAACAAAATAAAGCAGAAGCATGCTACGTTGATTCTATCATTAAAGGTAAAAATTCAATTTTTATATAATAGAATATATAGAATAGATAATATAATAGACTGCGAGAAAGAGAAAGATAAATATTTTAGATCCTAAGTTATTTGATTTGGATGTTGTAATGTGGGTATCACATTATTTTACTTATTCTACTCTATGGACCCTTTTGTAACTTTATTTCAGTATCAATGGAATTTTATTACCTTTGAGTACTAAATTAAAATTCAAAATAAAACTGGAAAAAAAGTAAAGCGTATAAAATTATTGATTGAAACACACTCTAAATAATAAAAAGCCAAATTAACTTTAATATTAAATTTATTAATACGATTTTAATTTTATATAATAGTTAGAAAATAGATTAGTAAAAGTAAATGGAAGAATGGCTTTAATTAGTATTTGATAAAATATTCATTTAGAATAATTAAAAAATATATAATTATGATATTATTAAAATTATTAATAATATTTTGTTTATAACAAAAACTAAAAATATAATTATTCAGATTTAGATTTTAGAAGAATAAACGTATAAGTAATAAATGATATATTTTATCATGCATATTATAAATTAATGAATTAAACAAACTGATATAATGAATTATAATTAATTAATTGGTATAAATTATAATAAATTATATGATATTTAAAAAAATAAAATGAATAAAAAATAAAAATAAATAGAAGAATAGAAGACTACAATAAAATAAATTGAATGTAAGTTTTTTTTCTTTTTATAAATTTTATATCATATCCGCTTCAATAATAATAAATAAAAATACATCAACTTAATATCTAAGAGAAAATGCTGAGATAAAATCATAACACAATTCTAAAATAAAAACTTAAATTAAACCATAATATAATTGCACAACACAAATTAAAAGTAATTTCACACTACAATATACCACACAAATAGGTAAATGACTTAAGCTTAATTACGAATTTTTTATTTATTTATACAAACATGATAACACCATGGTCTATAAATGCTTAATGGATAACATATCATATATTGCTTTAAATGATGAGCATGGGAGTTAAAGAGTGTGTGCTGATTTGTGTCCATGATAGTTGTCTTCTTGTGACGATGCCTCATAGGAAGAAAAAGAATTGTTGTAAAAGCTACCAAATGAAAGAGTAATTGATAAATGAATGATATTTTCTTCTAGCATATATAGTCTTTTATAGTGGTAAAATAAAAATGGAATGAATAAAATTTTGTATTTTTATATTAGAAATAGAATTTGATATTTATCCTAATAAAATTAAATAACTAATTAGTTATATTTAAATAAACAATTTGATATTTATCCTAATAAAATTGAATAAATACTTAGTTATATTTAAATAAATTAAATAAATTAAATAAAAATATTTTTAAAAATTAATCAAATCAATTAGTCAATATAAATATTAGTATAATTAATTTTATTTGATTTATTGAATTCAAAAAATAAATTAAAAAATAATTGATTGAATTAATTAGTTGATATAATTAATTTATTATAATTGATTGAATTTAATGAATTAAAAAAAATAAATAGGAAAATATAGGAGACAATGATTTTTTTAACTAAATTAATATGTATTTATTGTATTTAATCAGTATAAGTAACAAATCATTTATGTTATTATGTACTCTATAAATTAATGAATTAAAATAATTGATATAATAAATTACAATGATTTGATTGATATAAATTATAATAAATCGTGTGATATTTAAATACCTAATCAAATTAATTAGTTGATATAATTAATTTAGATGAGTTATAAAAAATAAATTAAGAAACACGCTAAGAAGTATATCACGGTCATCATAAAGTGCAGAAATTCAATTTTTATATAATAAAAATATACATTAGTTCTTATATATGTTATAGAAATATGATTTGATTCCATGAACTTGCTTATTTTTTTTAACTTGCCACCAATATTCAGCATGAAATTTTAATTTTTCTAAAATAAATTTAGAAGAGAGAATAGTACTTTTATTTTGGAGAAAAATTAAATTCATGAAGAATTGACACCTCGCTTTTATTAGTTGATAACGTATTAAATATTAATTTTATATAATTATAATAAATATATTTTTCTAAATTAGTATAATCATACATTATTCATTAAATG
>NC_029780.3:68695260-68729750 GCF_000817695.3 Arachis duranensis | reverse complement strand
ACAAATATAAATAGTTATAATTATAGAGACTTACTATAATTATGTTAAATTTAATTATGAATGTAAACAAATAAAAGTGATAATAATTAATATTTTTTATAGTTAATATTTACCGTAAATATAAAAAATATTGAAAAAAAGTAGATACTAACTTTATTTAATTTTATTTTACGTCATAGATTTCTTTACTAAAATTAATGGAGAAAAAAAATCTTTATAATTATATATCAATTTCAATCACAATAAATAAGATGAATCGGTTGACCAACTAACAAATTTAACGGGTAAATGTTATTTTTCATTTATGAGAAAAATGAGGTGACATGCATGCGTATATTAATATATGAATAATATATACTCACAGCTTTAAAATCTTCAAGAATATTCGATTGTATTATCTTTTAAACCAAAAAATTCATCCCTTATTTTCATTAAATATTTATATTAATTCAAATTCTACAATCGTGTAATAATATTTTTTTCATTTGTTAACTAATTAAACTTAGTTATTTATATTAAATATATTTAATGATTATCAAAAATTAATCATATAATTATCATTATTAATAACCAATTTAGAAGAAAAATGGGTTCACGAGAAAGTAACACCTCACTTTCTTTAGTTGGGAGAAAATCCAGTTTTAATATATTTAATAGAAGTAGATTGGTATAAATTATATAATATTTAAAAAGAAAATAAAATGAATAAGAAGAAAATCAAAATAAATAGAATAGATAGAAGACTACAATAAAATAAATTGAATGTGAGAGGTTTTTTTTATACATTTCATATCACATCTGTTTCAATAATAATAATAATAAATAAAAATATGTCAACTTTATATTTAAGAAAAAATGATGAGATAAAATAATAATACAGTTCTAAAGTAAAAACTTAAATTAGAACATACTATCATTACACAACACATATTGAAAATAATATCGCACTACAATATACCACAAACAGGTAAATGATTTAAATTTAAATACAAAATATTTTATATTTATGTATACATGATAATTCGTTGCTAGTTTTTACGTAATTACTTAATAATTTTTGCCTATAAAACTATTAATTACCTAATATTATGATTTAGTTAATAAGAATGATGACATTAATATTTTTTCATAAGTCTTGTTATTATTTATAATTAGGAAAGAGCCATATATAAATTTATTTCCTTAATGAATGTTAATTTTGTTGTAAAATTTTATGTTACCTTTAAAATTTTAGCATAATTGAGTCTAACTTTTGCATTTTGAAATGAATTTACTTAAAAAAGTAATATGTAAATCACATTAGTATTACAAAATTACTTTATTAACATAATTAGTAGTGCTTACTTGAACCATTAAATTTAGCTTCTAATGATATTAAAGTCAATCTATTTTATTATCTTATGCCTTCAAAAAATTTACACGACTGACATAAAATTCTAATAATTGAAAAAAAATACATTACAATGAGTATATTCATTTTAACAAATATTCTTCTATATAATACTATAAAAAAATATATTGGTCACCTTAAATTACTACAGGTTAACTTCCATCCACAATTGTAGAATGCCTAAATTGAGATATATTAATCAAACAAACAATCAATAAAACATCATTTGTACTTTCTCATTTTGGATACATTTATACATAAAAAAATATAGATAAAGAAAAAAAAGAAGAAAAGAAGAGTTGAAATAGCATTTGCGATAAAAAATATGATTCTTATAATTTTGTGTGGCCATCTATATATAGTAGACCAGACAACTATAATTATGTAACAAAATTAATTTGTATTTATTGTATTTAATTTGAATAGGCAAGAAATCATCTTAATTCACATGATTTGAGTTTGGGTCAATATATATAATTTGATTTGATTTGATTTTATTTAATTTGATTTAATTATTAGTTAAAAATATCTCTGTTATCTATTTTATTCATAGATTTATTATTTTAATGACTAATAAATTAATTAAATTAATGAATTAGTACACACAATAAATCTGGTTTAATAAATTAAAAGAAATAAATTAAAAAATATTAATAGAACATTAAAGAAATTAAAAAATACTATCAAATCAAATTAATATAAATTATAATAAATTATGTAATATTTAAATATCTAATCAAATTAATTAGTTGATATAATTAGTTTATCGTAATAACTTGTATTTAATGAATTAAAAGAAATAAATTGAAAAATAATTTCAAAAGCATGCCACATCAACTTCATAATTAAATGCAGAAATATAATTTTTATATAATAGAATAGATAGATTGAGTTCAAAAGATCCACCAAAAGAGAGAATTTCGGTGCTGAGTACAAATCTATGATTCTATATATTTTAGAAAGTTTGGTGAGTCAAAAATATTTTAGGAATGATGATCAAATTTTTGTCAGCAAGACATTAAAAAATTGGAATGTGAATATAGACATTAAATAGCATATCTCATTAAATAGCATATCTCATATTTTTTATAACATCTGTTCAAAATACAGTCAATTAGTCAATTTTTATTATTTGACCCTAATAATTATTCTATCTATAAATACTGATTGCTGTGTTCTTGGAAAGACCAAAAAAAATAAAAATAAAACAACTTCCTTAAGAAATAGAACACTTGAAAAAAAGAGCTTTACTATTCTATCCGAATCAAACATTTTCCTGGCTCCTAATTATCAGAAATAATGGCAGTCACCGTCAAGATGATCAGCATACTCCTCTTCCTTTCCCTCGTTTCTCAATGTAATTTAGTCTTTTTTTTATTCCTTTTTCAAATCGTTGTTCATTATATGTCAATATAAATTATTTTGGTCTAAAAAAATGTTTGATGATGATCAGGCCATTGTCAGTGCTCGTTGAATAACTTACAAATTACACAACATAAGGATGGAATTTGGAGGCATGGAAAGCCAGAGTTTACTGTGACCATAACAAACAACTGTCGTTGTTCTCTACAGAATGTAATTCTAAATTGCAAAGATTTAGAGACCACTGCGGACTTAGGCACTACTATCCCAGACATTTTAAGTGTTAAGGGTGATCAGTGTATTGTTAATTCTGGTCGCCCTTTCAAAAATGCTCTCACCTTCACATATGCTTCCGACAGCCCATTTCCTTTCATTCCAGTTCACTCTGAAACTGTTTGTTAGTGTTATTAATTAAATAAATTATATACACATTTATATAGTTTGATGAAACATATGTACGCATAAATTATGCTGTTTCATCAACAACTACAAAAGGGAAAGAAAAAAAGACGTGTATTCATTATATTTTGTTCGAGATCAGAACAAAGTTTATTCAAATAGATGAAATAATAATAATAATGTCTATTTCTTATTGGTTTAGTAACTAGTTTACATTCTTCTACAATGTATGAAAAATTTCTATTCAATTTATATATGGATAGAATATTTTAAAAGGTAAAGCATATTTTTTGTCTTTGAATCTTGGTAAAAATTTTAAAAATATCCCTAAATTTTATTTTGTTTTAATTTTGTCCCAGAAGTTTTTAATTTGCATCAAATATATCATCGACGGCTAAATTTTTAAAAAATTTAAAACCAATCTAACAATAATACATGAAAGTTATGCTTGATTTGCTTGTATTGAGGGTTGTTCTTATGAAATCATTGTTGAATTAGTCTTAAATTTTTTAAAAAATTAACCGTTAGGGGGTATATTTGATATAAATCGAAAATTTTTAGGACAACATTGAAACAAAATAAAACTTATGGATATTTTTAAAACTTTTATCAAACTTTAAGGATAAAAAATATACTTTAACCTATTTTAAATTTCTTTCTTAGTAATCCATTTAATATATATTATTTTTTATAATTGTTATTCAATAAATCTATATTAATAATATATATGCTTAATAAAAATTAACATACTATAATACAATTGTATAATTAGACTTGATATTAAAATAAAAAAAGAAATATAAATAATGACTAAAGTTCTCAAACTTAAAATCAAAATATTTAAGATCAAAAAAGAAAAAAAAAATAAAGAAGAACTTTTAATAAATAACGTCTCACATATTACATGGCAATAAATTGAATCAACTAATATATATTTGAATCAGTTAAATAAAATAATTGATATAATAAAATAATTATAATTATTTGGCTCTCTTAAATAAGTTAAATAAATAAAAAATATCTTATATAAATATATCATATAAAAATTATAATATTTTTAAAAATTATTAATCAAAATACATCAGATGAAAAATTAATACAAATTAAAATAAAATCAATTCATTAATTCTAGTCAAATTAAATAATTAATATAATTGATTAATTATAGTTAACATAATTAAAAAAATATTAAATAAGTTAATATTTATTTTAATCAAATCAACCAAATAAATAAATAATTAAAATATTTAAATAAATAAAATAAAATAAATCAAAAAATACATTCAAAACATGCCACGAGTTATGCTATTAATTGAAAAACTTCAATTTTAATAATATACTACTTTTATTCCTCATGTCTTCCACGGGAATTTACACTATAATCTTAAATAAATATTATTTGGTATGAATATAAATTAATTTATTTTAAAATAATTGATAATATATGATGCAAATTTTAAAAAATTATAAATGATCAGTAAGTGCACTAAATTATATTAAGTAATATCACGAAAGTGGATTATCATTTTCACGAAAATTAACAGATTAAGTAAATAATAGTCACTTAATTATTCTAGTCAGACAAGCACAACTTAAAATTTCAATAACAAATAGCATGAAAATAGAGAATTAAACAAGAGTAAACTAAAATTAGTTTAGAAAGTAATATGATTAAGAGACTTAAAGATTTCACTACGGGTGAAAAAAGACCAGACGGTCTGTCAGAGACCTGCAGCCTGGCCTGTGTTAAATCTGGTCTGGCCTGACCTGGTATAAAATAGGCATAGGTTCAAGCTCATATAAAATGCTTAATATATTAATAGGCCAAACTCAGTCTCACTAATTAGTTTTATTGGCCTATCAGGCCTGCCTGAGCCTGTTAACACATAATTATATATCTAAATAAATTTTTTATTATTAATAAAATTAAGAGATATTTTAAATTTATTATATTTAATTATAAATACTTTTGTATATTTTAAATACTTTAAAAGTTTAAAAATTCTTATAAATATTAAATATGAGATACTACATACAAATATTTTTATTAAAAAATAATTTTTTTAAATAATATTTTTATTTTTATAAAAAAAAATATCAGGCCTTTTAACAGGTTTCAGGTCAAACTAGGCTTGAATCAGGACAGGCTTAGTACTTAAAGAAAAGCCTATAATAGGCTGCAGGTCAAGTTCAGGCCAATTAATTACATGACATAGGTCAGGTCTGTTAAAACCTGACATGACCTAGCCTATTTTTTCCCCTGAGTTTCAGAGATGCTGAGACTTTTGAAGAAATACTTTTCACTTTTCATCTTGATCATGCAAAGATGTATCTATAGCAAATCATTAGTAATCAACTTCATTTTCACTTCATTCATCACCGCATAAACTTTAAAACAAAAGAGAGAAAGAGGTTGAGAGTGTCTCTTGAAGAACCATGACCTCTCATGAACTTTTGGCTCCGATTTCTTGTATTCATAACTCCAATAAAAAATTTAATCTGATAAAAATATTCTTATTTTTTTCTCTACACGTCGGCGTCATTTTTATTCCGTAAAAGCTAACGGTGACGTAGCTTCTATTCTCCTTGAGTTCAGCTAATTAGAGTTTTAGGAAGCACAGACGATTTCTGATGTTTTTTCTTTGGCAATTCGGTCAGAAAGCTTCTCTGGAGCTTCGTGTAACATCTCAAGTTTTTTTAAAACATTTTACATATACCCTCTAATTTTATCAAAATACCTAAACTATCCTTTACCCCTTTTCTAAACCCTAACCCTCTCCTAACACACACACACACCCTGCTGAGAATGAAAGAAAGAAAAATAGCGAGGGACAATAGAGAGGGAGAAGAAAGGAAGAAGAGGGAGAGAAGGAGGTGACACCGGTGAGGCTGGACGTCGCCGTCGTTGCCGCGGATGAGGTAGGGAGAGGGAGAAGGAGTTCAAAACAGGGAATGGGGAAAGGAGAAAGGAAGAGACGCGAAAGAGGAGGTGCTGTCCCGCCGTCCTCACCATCGCCCCTGGAGACTGTCCCTGCCATTGGAAGGGGAGCTTCATTGTTGCCGTCGCGGCTGCAGGTATGGGACTTCAAAGAGAGAGAGAGAGAGGAGCTTGCAGAGGAGAGAGAAACACAATGGCTAGAGATAGGAGAGTTTCGCGAGGAGGGGGAGCTGGTATGCCTTCGTCGTTGTCGCAAGCTGCGCCACCGCGCCTCTGGTCACTGGGAATCGCGCTGATGTCACCGGAAGTCGCTGTTGAAAACTCTGCAAGTTTGCCCTAGTTCAACTTTGCTTCTGCCTGTTCTGTCCTTGCCGGTGGGGGGTCACCGGAGCTGTTGATGCTCCATCCTCTTATTTCCTTTGGTAAGACTAAACTTGTTCTGCCTTGTCTTGCCATAAAACTTTATTATTGACTCTGTCCTATCATGTTTGCTGTCCCTTTTTGTCTTTGCTTAGTTTTAAACCACCGTAGGCTATTAGATTCGCTGCCATTGTTACTGTGGTTGTTCTATGTTATTGATACTAGGGCTATTATTGAGGTTGCTGCAATGAGAAATCGAAGTTGTTGCTATTACTTCGGTCTAAATTTCGTGCTCTTTCATTCCATTCTACTTCAACCTTCCTCACCTTTTATCTTGGCACTCTGGTTTGGTTTCTTCGGTCCCTTGGGACCAATTTGTGAGTAGGCTTTATATTTATAACCGTTAATTTTTTTTGGTTTATGCTATTTTGAGTTTCTAATTATATTTATAAAATTATTGTTGAAGAACTTTGATTTGATTAAAATAATTAATTTATTATAATTGAAAAAAATATTTTTATGAAGTTTATATCTTAGAAATTTTACATGAGACTATATATATATTTGATGAAGTTTTATATTATTTTAAAATATTTGATTTTACTCGAATATATACTTTTGAAGCATTGAAGTATTTGTTAGAACTTATTGACTTTGAAATTGTGAAATGTGTTTGAAATTACTTATGATTGAAGAAGATATGATTAGAAAAAATTTCTTATGAGAAATTATTATTTGATTTGATTCAATACTGTATATATTTGAAAGATCAAAGATTTATTATATTTGAATTTATATGTTTTGAATTGGTTTGGGGGACTTGTATTAGAAAACCGTAGTTAATGATGGTTATGACGTTACTTAGATGCATCTAACTCAGACTCCAGCTAGTAGGGGTGTTGCTAGCCTAACGTGTAGGCCACACATTAGATCTGATATTCTGTTAGGAGACACAAGAGGAAAGGGCTATCCATAGAGGTGGAGCCGCCCAAGTGTGGACTTTTGATTTGATTTTTGTACGAGAACTCCCTTATTGATTCACTTATTTATATAAATTATTATTTTCTAACTAAAATTATGTTTATATGGTCTCATGTGAATTATAGATGTACTGTCTAGTCACTGGGTTGCAAAACTCACTCTGTTTTTTTTAAATATTTTTCAGGAATAAATATTTGATTATGTGAGCCTTTCTATTCAAGAAAAATGATCTGCAATGGGTATCTATTCGTTGTTGAGTTCTTAGACGCCATCTGCTCTATATGTCACAGGCAGGATCCAACCATATTTATTTTATTTTATTGTTTGTTAAAAA
This sequence comes from Arachis duranensis, assembly GCF_000817695.3. NCBI lineage: Eukaryota > Viridiplantae > Streptophyta > Magnoliopsida > Fabales > Fabaceae > Arachis > Arachis duranensis. Next base: position 68,721,986 of record NC_029780.3, on the reverse strand, counting down.
TATGTAATTATTCATTTTAGACATTGTAAATTTATTTAAAATATTTGTAATTTTCTTATTCAACTTATATTTGAGTCGGTTAGGCTTGCTTGGGGATTATTTTCCTGAGCACCGATCATGGCTCATTTTGGTATCTTTATAATAATTAAATGTGAATTTGATAAGTAAATGTTGATTTGGTTGATTATTTTTTGAGTTTGAATGAGTTTATGTTGAATTATTGTTGTTGCTTGTGATTCGTTGGTTTGGCTACGAGGAACAACTTAGCTGTGGTTGTTTTAATGACTTTTAGGGCTGTTGTTAAGCTTGAATATCGAGAAATTGATGAGATTTAGTGGTTAAAAAATTAAATTAAAAATTGTGAAAAATTGGTAATCGAAAACCTCGAAATCAGATTACAATACAAGTAATATTTTAAAAGAAAAAGGTTAAGGGTTTCAGTTTTAGAATAAGAGGAGGATTAATATTTAAACTTTATTTTTGAAAAGTAACATTATATTTGTTTATAAAAATCGAGGTACAATTTGTAATTATATAAGTTTTCGGGTATTTTGGGTAATAAATAGAGTACAGGGGATAAAATGGGTATTTTATAAAAGTTCTGGGTTATTTTGAAAATAAATGAAGGTTTCAAATATAATGTTATAAATATTAAGTTTAAAAATAGAATATTAAAAGTTCAAATGATTTAGAAAGTAATTAATAAAAATTTAAAAAATAAGATTTTATAAACTAAGTTTTAAGAAAATATATATATAAACTATATATTTCTACTCGTCGTATCCTTTATATGGAAATCAGAAGACAGGGGCATTCCCCTGACTCGTATTGACGAGAATTTAACTTCACAAGAAATTAAACAAAAAGCTACAGAATTGGCCTATTTCTTGCGTGTACCAATTGAATTACTTTGAAAAAAGGAATGAAACTGAAAAAATGAATGCTTTCTTCGAAAAAAGAAATTTTGTTTTGATAGAAGGGGCCCACTAAAGGCACAAAAATAGAAGGTAAGTTTATCATAGAATGGGTACCTCGATTTAATATTTGTACTTGCTATATATAATTATTAATTATAGAATATTTAATTTATATATCGCATTTTTTTCTTATATTGTTATAAAGATAGTCTATAATCATGAAAGATATTCAGTCCATCAGAATAGAAGTTAAAAAGGGTATTTCTACTCATCGTATCCTTTATATGGAAATCATAGGACAGGAGCCATCCCACTGACTCGTATTGACGAGAATTTAACTTCACGAGAAATTGAATAAAAAACTGCAGAATTGGCCTATTTCTTACGTGTACCAATTGAATTACTTTGAAAAAAGAAATGAAACTGAAAAAAATGAATGCTTTCTTCGAAAAAAGAGATTTTGTTTTGATAGAAGGGGCCCACTAAAGGCACAAAAATGGAAGGTAAGTTTATCATAGAATGGGTACCTCGATTTAATATTTGTACCTGCGAGATAATAATAATAATTATTGAAATGTTTATATCTTTTGTTAAGCTCTTTCTATATATACGAATTCTTCTTATTCATTTGAATTATGAATATAAATATATATTCAAGTGAATAAATAATTTAATTTCTAATAACTCTTTTTTGGTGTCAAGGTAATAGCTATGAATAGTCATCGACTACCAGTAAAGGGTAGAAGAATGCGACCTATTATGGGACATATAATGCATTACAGATGTATGATCATTACGCTTCAACCGGGTTATTCTATTCCACCTCTTAGAAAGAAATGAACTTAAATCAAAATACTTAATAGTATGGCGATACATTTATATAAAACTTCTACCCCGATCGGCTGTTAACTGATTGGTCGTAGGTTCGAATCCTACTTGGGGAGGTTTGGTTCATTCCGAATTCTTGATGAGTATATAACGCTGCTTGAGTAGTAAAATCTTGCGCTATAAACACATAAGCAGGTAAAGAGTACATGTGTTGAACTACCAAAGACGTAATAACTCCTAAAGAGACTCATTCAATAATTTAAAATTTTCACATATTTAAAAATATTAATATATAATCAATATTACTATAAAATCATATCATATATAATAGAGAATATTATATAATTTATAAGTTTTCATGTAAAAAAAGTTTGAATTTCAATATCTATATCTTTTTTATTTTTTTTATTTGCGCACCCAGTCGTTTATATCTAGTAAATGATTTATATTTGTTCTAGGTTTTTAGGAAAAATGGAACAATTCTATTCAGTAGAAACAAAAAGGAGTGGATCTATTTTATTCTATATCCGATAAATAACAATACGCAATGGTGGTGTGGGAGGACGTTGACCAAATGAATAAAAAAAGGGATAGTTATTACAAACAGATTCTTTGAATGATAAAAAAAGATATGTTTGCATTCACGAATAAAAACACTCATATAGGAGTAACCTCCCCTTTTTTTATTTATCATTTTATTTATCATTTATAAATATAATATGATAAAATAAAGAAAAATTAATTATAAAATATAGAATTATTTTTATTTAAAAATTCTATTAAATAAAAATTTTTACTTATAACTCATATAAATATCTATTTTGGAATCTATTTATTTTATAAGAAGAAAAAATATTTTGAATGGAATATTTGAATGGAATACTAAATTGGTGATCCAAAAATGATAAATTTTTGAATTTTTTTCAATTAAAAGAAACTTCATTTCTTTTATTCATTTTATAAAAATAAATATATCTCTGTCTCATCCTAAGCCGGAAAAACCACGAATAAATATGGAAATCGGGGTAAAAGGATATAGATCAACAAATTATTTTTTTTTTCAATAATAATCGATTCAAGAGCAGGAAAATTGAAATCCATTTTGCAACGATTCAAAAAAATATAAATTATCTTATTTATATTATTGTTATCATTTTATTAAGAATATTTAAGTTAGAGAAGAGCAAATAGAAGAACTCTTAAAAGCTTTAGAGGACGCAGTTGATTTAAGAATTTTGTGATTCTTTTTCATAAGACATTAGGACAAGGCGAGGAAAGAATGTGAAGTTGAATTATAATAAAGAATTAAAAGATTGAAGAAAATAAGAGAGAAAAGAAAGAAGGAAGAAAATAAAAGAGAAAGATGAGAAAGAAAAGAAAATAAAAAGAGAAAAAAGAGAAGGATGTATTAATTAAATTTATTAAAAGAATCTCTATCACAAGAGAGCAGAGAAGAGAGAGATTAAAAGAATTTGGTGAACGTCTGCCACAGTAGAGCAGATAGAAAAGAAGGTATTAATTAAATGGATCGCAGTAGAGTAGAGAGCAAAGATTGAAAAGAAACTGAGTCTTGTTTGGGCCTTAGTGCTAAGTGTCTAGTGAGGACGGTGATGCGTAACGCTCACTTGATACTATAGGGATGGCTCAATGAGGATGGTAATGCGTAACGCTCACTGGAGACCGAAAGGAAGGTTCTTCCATGAGGACGGCGATGCGTAACGTTCATGGAGGGGACGTTGGCTGAGATAAGGACGGCGGTATGAAACGCTTATCTCAGGACCAGTGTCGGGAATCGGGCAACAAACAGACACATGAGCTCATGGCCTGTATAGGAATAGACATGCATCATACTTGTTTACGAATATTTATTGTTGTTGTGTTTTCATGATTGTGTGAGCTTGTGATCGGATTCTGTGTTCTGTAATTGCTCTCTGATTTATGTTTGTCTTGCATTGTTTGTGTCTATGATTGATTCTATTTTGTGATTGAGTTTTGATGGTGATTCATGTTGAACTAGACCGTAGGCCGAGTTGATTTGATTTGGGTCAAAGGCCGTGATTGGAAGGACTAGCGGTAAGCTTTGGTTAAAAATGGTTTCTTAGTAAGCGGTAAATTCCAACCTACCATCACAATCATCATCTGAGGATAGAATCTCCCGAATTGAGGCCTTGCTTGAAGAACTTTGCAAGGAGTCCCAGGACAACAAGGCCTTCAAGGAGAAAGTAAGATCCAATATGCAAAACCAAGGAGCTGCCATCAAGAAGCTTGAATCCCAAGTAGGATATCTTTCTCAGCAAATTTTTAAACCCATAGACAGCTTCCCAAGTGACATTGAGAAGAATCCAAGAGGAGAAACAAGGAATCTGAAATGGGAAGAGTTTAAGGTAATCACTCTAAGGAGTGAAGAGATCTTGGAGGAAGAAGCTATCAGGCCAATAGAGCACAGCAAAAGGTTCCCAAGGGAGGAATTCGAAAGGCCAAAACAAGGAAATAACCCTGCACAAAGGGACTAATGGAGAAGGAAGTCTTGAAACCTTATGTGCCAAAAGCACCATTCCCTCAAAGGCTCAAGGGTGTTGATAAAGAGAAGAAGTTTTCTAGTTTTCTAGACTTTAAGTCTCTCCATGTCAACATTCCTTTCATTGAAGCCCTCCAACAAATGCTTTCATATATCAAATGCATGAAGGAGTTGCTAACCAAGAAGAATTCCTTGAAGGGTGGGCAGACAATAATGATGACTAAAGAGTGCAGTGCCCTTATCCAGAAAGACTTACCTACAAAGAAGAAGGACCCAGGGAGTTTCCATATCTCTTGTGCTATAGGGGATACAATGATTGACATAGGATTTTGTGATATTGGAGCTAGTATAAACCTAATGCCCCTATCTCTCGTGAGAAAGCTGCAAATTAATGAGTTGAAACCCATAAACATAATCCTTCAGTTGGCTGACAAGATCCAGAAACAAGCATTAGGAGTGGTAGAAAATGTGCTGGTGAAGGTGGGGAGGTACTTCCTCTCTACAGACTTTGTTATTCTTAAAATGGAAGAAAATTATCTTCATCCAATCATTCTGGGGCAACCATTCTTAGCTACAGCCAAAGCACTCATAGATGTTGAGAAAGGGGAGCTAATGTTGAGAATACATGATGAACAACTGACTTTTCATGTCTTCAACCCATCACATGATTCTAAACAAGAGAACAAAGGCATGAAGGATGATCATGAGGCAGTAATTTTGGAGAAAGCAAGCAATAAACCACAAGCAGAGCCTCTGAAGGCTTCTTTGGGGGAAAAACAAGAAATACAAGTGGTACAACAATCAAAAAGATCCAAGGAGGGGCTAGAACCACAAGATTCAAAAGAAACTATCAGCAAGGACCCTCTTGACACAAAAAGAAGCACCACTTGAAGGAGAAAAGAGGTTTGAGAAGAAGGTGCCAAGAGGGTGAAAAAACAAGAAAATCCCTACAGAGGACTTCTCTCCAGGGGACAGAGTGATATCAATCCACCAATCACTAATCCCACCTCATTTTCCTATAATCCCATCTCAGCTACCTCAAGTGTACATAATCAATAGAATTCTCTCCTTGGAACATGTAGAAATTCTCAAAGAAGAAAGTGGAGATAGATTCACCATGAGAGGAGAAGACTTGAGACACTACCAACCTCCCTGACAAGGGCCAACCGTCAAGCTAGTGACGTTAAAAGAGCGCTTGTTGGGAGGCAACCTAACCAGAGGTAAACCTTCTCTGTGATTCTTTTCTTTGTCTAATAAAAGGTCAAGTTAACCTTCTGTGCATTGCAAGGAATTAAGTTTTGTGTTTCACACCAAAAGTGATTATTCCATGAGCTAATAAATCAAGGATGAATGTGTGATATTAAGTTTGGTGTTCCTCCATAAATTTTACAAGAACACACTACAATCCTTCAATTAACATAAGAAATCACTAATCCCAAGTAATCACAAAAGCCATTTGATTTCTGAAAGTCTCTTAAACTATTTTCTCAAAAAGACTAAAAGCATATGGTGGCATACATGTAACCCGTTGTATCAAGAAGTAGGTTCAGAAGCTTACAAACATACATGAATGCTAACCAGTGCTTGGGAAGCAAGCGACTTTCAATACCTTTGTAGAAAGAATAGTCAAGCTTTTGGGAGGAATATGCATCATCATCTAAGAAGGAAAAGAAGGATATAAGAGCTAAAGGTGGTAATGACAAAAAGGAAACAAGAGGGCACCAAGAGGTTGTACTATTTCTTGATTAAAGTTGTCAATTGAAAGTGCACTTGTACTGCTATTGATTAATGTCCCTTCAATCCTTAAGACATTTGCATTTAGTTTCTTTTATGTGTTTTAGCTTGCTAGCTTAAATGCTTAGGCCACTTCATCTGCTTAAGTTGTATGCTTGGTCCTTGAGCTTAAATAAAAGAAAATGTAAGAAAATGTTATAAAAAAGAAGAGTAGAGGTCCAAAGTTTGCAGAATAAAGTCCTAGTATTTGTGGTAGTATTTGCTAGCTAAGTTGGTTCATCAATAAGGTAGGAAGCTAAAGTATCTCTTGAAATATTAGCTTAATGTGCGTTCTATGAGACTTAGATGAATAAAAAGATCCTGGAAAGAAAAAGAAAATGCAAAAGAAAGAAAAGAACAAACAATAAAGCTAGGCACCAATAGTTTGAACCCTGAGACATGTGTCCGTGGTGTTTTTGTGCAAGGATATGCTTGGATGATTAGGTTCTGAGGAGTGCTTCATCACTTGATAACTTGGGTTAACTAACCCGAGATTATCAATTGAAAGTCCACTATCAAGGGAAACCTTGTTATAAAACATTTAGTAACCCCAAGAGGTGCTGGATACCAAGGTCTCAGGAATGAATAACTAACCATGTGCTTGTGGTGTGTATGTGCTGAGGAGAGACTTGAGTGAGTAAGTCCTTACGGGTGTTTCAATACCTAGTACCTTGAACCAACTAGTTCAGGAGTGTTGGCTAAAAGCTTATCATAAAGAGTTGCCTCAACACAGAGCAATTAGCTAAATAAAGTAATAAGCCCCTAAAGAGAAAAAGAAGAAAAAAATAAAGCTAAGTTAAGGATCAAGAATAAAAGTCTCATAGAAGGCAATAGAGTGAGTATTTTAGAGCATATTATGGCCTAGAAACCAGTAAGGATATGAACCTAAGTTGTCATGCATGAAACCCCATGAACCAAGGTTTTAAATTCTCTCAATAAGAACTCATATCTCTTTGTATTTTCATTTATTCTACTTATGTTCTATTACTTCCTTGAGGACAAGCAAGATTTAAGTTTAGTGTTCTGATACCAGGGCAACTTGGCTAGTTTCACAAGCCATTTTAAGTATGTTTTAGGTTAGTTTCATACATTTTCTTAGGCAATAAGCAAGTATTTGGTTGAGTATGCTTTCATATTTTGATTCAATCAAACATTGTGAATTCTAAACATTTTCATGAGAATAATACAAGGATTGAATGATGTAATGAATGAAGCATTATCCCATGATTAGAGCAAGGCTTTGATGTAAATTGTTTGATTGATTTTAGGTAAGAAGAAGCAGAGAAGACCCACGTTAGTGGCCACGTTAGTGCCACTAACGTGGTTAGTAACGTAGAGCAAAGCAAGATGAGGACCGTTAGTGGCAACGTTGGTGCCACTAACGTGATTGAATGAAGGCTCAAGGAAGAATGAGCCACGTTAATGGCCACGTTAGTGCCATTAACGTGAGCCATTAACGTGGGCAAGAGGAAGAGAAGAACTGTTAGTGGCAAAGTTAGTGCCACTAACGTGATCGAAGAGGAGCTCAAGGGGAGAATAAGCCACGTTAGTGCCACTAACGTAAGCCATTAACGTGGAAGAAGGGCAGCTTGGGACGTTAGTGGTGAAGTTGACACCATTAACGTGATCGAAGGGTAAGGAAGGTCACGTTAGTGGCCACGCTAATGCCACTAACATGAGCATTAACGTGAGCTTAAGGCAAAAGTGGTGACGTTAGTGGCCACATTAGTGTCACTAACGGCAAGGGTAATGTGATTCAATGGAAATTGGGGACGTTAGTGACCACGTTGTTGTCACTAGCATCTTCAAGCCAGGATTTTACACATGATGTTACTCACACTAATGGCCTGACTAACGTGACTACTGCCTAACTTAAACTCTCCCAGCAAGTTAAGAAAAGCCCAATGAGTTTGTTAACTGCTTCAACTAAGGCCAAGGCCCACATCCAGATACTTGCATACTCAACTGAGGATCAGAAAAGTAGTATATATAGGAGTAGCTTTGAACTAGAAAGGGAATTGGAACCTAGAAGGGATCCAGGATTGTAAACACTCAATTTACTCTTCTCTGTACTTAATTTTACTTTTTGATGCATTTTACATTTCAATTTCCAATTCCCAGAGCTATGATCAACTAAACCCCACTTCATTGGGGGAGGGAGCTCTGTTGTAATTCAATGGATCAATCATAGTTCTTATTATTCTTCTTCTTTTCATTCTCTTTGATTTATTTGAAAGCTTTCGATCTTCATCCAATTGAGAAATAGTCTCGGAAGAGAAATTGTTCATACTTAGATTTTCTTGATACCTTGGAAGAGGAATTTGGAAATCATGCTAGAAATGCTTTCTCATGTAGGACTAGATTGGGGGTTGGATAGATATAGTGACATATAATCCTCCAGATACTTTGATCTAGAAAAACATGTGGTATAATCAGTTATCGTACTTCATCTCTTTCCATGAGCAATTAGATCAAGGAGTTGGGCAATTGTTCAAGCTTAGAGAGATTGAATAGCCAAGGAATTGGGATTCAATCACCTAAGATTGCCAAGAGATCAATGAGTTACATAGATCGAGGAAGAGATGAGAATGAACTTGATCTGGAGAATGCAACATCTCCTGAACCCAATGTGCTTCCCCATTCTTATCTTCCCATTTTCTATTTTTTGTTGTTTACTTTGATATTCATCATCCCCATTCCCATTTACTTTTCTGCAATTTACTTTCTATGATTTAATTTCTGCCATTTACATTCTGCCATTTACTTTTTCGTCATTTACATTTCTTGCTATTTATATTTCCCTCCATTTAATTTCTGCAAATCTCAACTCAATTCTATTTAGTTCAACTAGAACATTCCTCTGATTAAAGTTACTCAACCAATCAATCCCTGTAGGATTCGACCTCACTCTACTGTGAGTTTTTACTTGACGGCAAATTTGGTATACTTGCCGAAGGGAATTTGTAGAGATACAGATTTCACGCATCAACAATTCCCTAAGTTCTTGGTGATTTTCCGAAAATTGGGGATCAACATTCCACTAGATGAAGCCTTGAAACAAATTCCACTTATGCAAAATTCCTCAAAGAACTCATTACCAAAAAGAGGACCTGGAAGGAGAAGGAAACTGTGATCCTCACCCAGGAATGCAGTGCTATGATCCAAAAAGGGTTGCCACCCAAACTCAAGGATCCAGGGAGTTTCCTTATACCATGCACCAATGGAAACATACCAATTAACAAAGCATTATGTGACTTGGGAGTAAGCATTAATTTGATGCCACTCTCTATGATGAAGAAGCTATCAATAGAGGAGGTTAAACCTACCAGAATGTCACTACAACTTGCTGATAGATCCCTCAAAATACCCAATGAAGTGGTGGAGAACCTTCTAGTTAAGGTTGGCAAATTCATTTTCCCTGCTGACTTTGTAATTCTAGACATGGATGAGGAAGGAAGCGTCAATTATTCTCGGAAGACCGTTTCTGGCCGCAGCAAGGGCAATTATTGATGTGGAAAAAGGTGAAATGATTCTGAGGGTACATGATGAACAGATAATCTTCAATGTTTTTAAAGCAATACAGTACCCTATTGAAAAAGAAAATTACATGAGGATTGAGGATGAAGACCCAAGTCGGAAGGACAAGCCCAATGAGTTATCTCTAAGACTCATAAACTCATCCTTGGAGGAGAAGAATGAAACTGAAGAGCGGCAGAAGGTTCAAGAGGTCAGAAGAGTTGAAGAAGAACTACAAGCAAAGACCCCAGTGGTAACAACTAATAAGAAAGCTCCTGACATTGAGCCTGCCAAGAAGAAAGAGTCATCAAAAAGGGGGAAGAACAGCAAGAAAAGGGTGCCTAAAGGGTGGAAGAATAAGAAAATTCTAACTGAAGGATTCTCACCCGGAGATAAAGTGATGCTAATCTATCAACAAGTGGAAACATCTTCGCACTTTTTTGGATACTACACAGTGAACAAAATCCTTTCACTTGACCATGTGAAAATCATCAAGAGGGTTACTGGAAGAAAGCTTATAGTGAGAGGGGGAGAAATTAAGGCATTATGATCATCAACCTCCTTAACAGGAGACAACCGTCAAGCTAGTGACGATAAAAGAGCGCTTGTTAGGAGGCAACCCAACTAGAGGTAACTTTCTTTTCTTAGCTGTTTCAATAAGAGAGTTAAGTGAATTTTCCTGTATTGCAAGGAGTTAAGTGAAGTCATAGGTGAAAAATTCAAGGGTGAATGTGTGATGCTAAGTTTGGTGTTCCACCATAAATTTCATGAAAACACATTGCAACCTTCCAAATAGCATGACTAGTCACTAACTCCAAACAATCACGAAAACTACTTAACAATTATTTACTTTCTAGTTCATAGTTTGCTTTCTTAATAAAAGCACATAATGATTCATGCATGTAGTCAATTTGCTGCATATAGAAGTAGGCAAGGAACTAAGTTTGGTGTTCACACACCAAAGTAAGTTAAGAAGCTTACAAACATACATGCTTGCTAACCATTTCTCAAGTGCTTGGGGAACAAGCAACTTTCAATATCTTTGCAGGAAGTCATTCGATCTCTTGGAGAAAATATGCACCATCATCTAAGGAGACAAAAAAGGACACAAAAGCTAAAGATGGTGATGACAAGAAGGAAATAAGTGGATACCAAAAGGTTATATTGTTACTTGACTATCTCTAGCTTAAATGTGTTAATTGAAAGTGCAATTGTACCCCTGTTGATCAATAGTATCTTTTTAGTCATAATTCATTTGCATTAGGTTCATTTTTATTTTGGCTTGCTAGTTTAATGCTTAGATCACTTCACCTTGTTTGAATTGTATGGTTTGTTTCCTAAGCTTCAATAATAGAAAAGGTTGTAAAATAGAAGAGTAAAAGTCCAACTTAGTAGAAGATGAATAAGGTCTTAAGGTTACGTGGTGGTATTTGCTAACTAAGTTCGTTCACTAATAAGGATAAAGGCTAGAATATCTCTTTAAGTATGAGCTTAATATGCATTCTATGAAACTCGAACGAATAAAAAGATCCTGGAAAAAGGAAGAAAATGAAAAAGAAAGAAAAGAGTAAGCAATAAAGCTAGGCACCAATAGTTTGAATCCTGAGATATGTGCTTGTGGTGCTTTTGTACATGGATATGCTTGGTGATTACGTTCTAAGGAGTGCTTCATCACTTGATAACTTGGGTTAACTAACCCTGAATTATCAACCAAAAGTCCACTATTAAGAGCAACCTTGCTACAAAACATTTAGTAACCCAAAGAGGTGCTAGATACCAATGTCTCAGGGATAAATTACAAGCCATGTGCTTGTGGTGTGTATGTGTTGAGGAGAGGCTTGAGTAAGTAAGTCCTCAGGGGTGTTTCAACACCTAGCTAGCACCTTGAACCAACTGGTTCAGGAGTGTTGGCTGAAAGCTTATCATAAAGAGTTGCCTTAACATAGAGCACTTAGCTAAATAAAGTAATAAGCCTCTAGCAAGAAGAAAAAGAAAGCAAAAGTTAAGCTAAGGATCAAAGAATAAGAGTCTCATAGAAGGTAACAGAGTTAGTACCTAAAGAGCATATTATAGTTCAGAAACCAATAAGAGTATGAACCTAAGTTGTCATGCATAAAACTCCATCAACCAGGGCTTGAAATCTCTCAATAAGGACTCATATCTCTCTGTATTCTCATTCATTTTCCTTATGTTTTATTACTTGCTTGGAGACAAGCAAGATTTAAGTTTGGTGTTGTGATGCCAGAGCATCTTGGCTAGTTTTACAAGCCTTTTTAGTATGTTTTAGATTAGTTTCATGCATTTTCTTAGTTAGCAAGCAAGCATTTGGATGAGTTATGTATGCATGTCTTGATTCAATCAACATTATGAATTATACACATTTTCATGAGATTCATGCAAATAACTACTTGATGCAATGAATGATGCATTATCTTGTGATTATAGCAAACCTTTGATGCATTTGTTTAATTGATGATAGGTAAGAAGAAGCAGATAAAAGCAGGAAGAATGGTGGCATTAGTGGCCAAGTTAACTCCACTAACGCCAGTGTCAACGCCAGCATTCAAGGAGGAGTGGCGTTAGTGGCCACGTTAATGCCACTAACGCCAGTGTCAACACCAACTTCAAGAAGGATTGGTGGCATTAGTGGCCAAGTTAGTGCCACTAACGCCAGCACTAACGTGAGCGAAGACACAACTCCAAGGAAGAGTGGCGTTAGTGGCCAAGTTAACGCCACTAACGCCAGCACTAACGTGAGTGAAGACGCAACTCCAAGGGAAGAGTGGCGTTAATGGCCAAATTAATGCCACTAACGCCAGTGCTAACGTGGGGAAGGCAAGCTTGGTAGCGTTAGTGGTGGCATTGATGCCACTAACGCCAGCGACAAGGGCAAGATTGGTGGCGTTAGTGGCCAAGTTAATGCCACTAAAGCCAGGAGCAACGCTGGCTAAGAGCAAAGTGTGGCGTTAGTGACCACGTTAATACCGCTAATGCCTGCGATAACGCTAGAGCAAGGAAGAATTGTGGCATTAGTGGCGACATTAATGCCACTAACGCCAGCAACCATGCAACGTTAGCTACACCAACGTCCACACTAACGCCAATACTGCCTCAATTAACACCTTCTAGAAAGCTGAGAAAAGCCTAAAAAGGTTGCTAACTGCTTCAGCTAAGGCCAAGGGCCCACATCCAAGTACTTGAAGACTCATTTGAAGATCACACAAGTAGTATATATAGGAAGAGTTTTGAACTTAAAAGGGGAGGACGGACTCTGAGAGAAGAGGATCCTAGTTGGGAAACTCTAAATCATTTTCTTTCTTCTTTGTACTTAGTTACTTTTCATGTACTTTCTTTTTCTTTCTAAGTTTTCCAGAGCAATGATGAACTAACCCCCACATCATTAGGGGGAGGAGCTCTATTGTAATTCAAATGAATTAAGGAAATTCTTCTTGTTCTCAATCCACTTGTTGTAGCTAAGGGATAACTTCTGTGCTTAATAGATCTATTTTCTACCAGAAGTGGGTTTAGATCCATTTGAATTTCTATGTGAACCTTGGAAGGGGAATCATAGAAATTAGTTTGAAGCTCTTTCTCTCATAACTCTTTTGATCAATAAATTTCTAGTTTGAATTGAGATCCTGAGAGCTTGTGTGGCTTATGGATAAGAGAATTGAACTTAACCTCTTCTTGTGAACAATTAGATCAAGGAATTGGCAATTGGTTGTGTTAAGAGAAATTGGGTTGCCAAAGAATTGGAACTCAATTAATTACAATCTGCCATAGATCTACTTCATATGATTGAGAATGAAGTTGAGACCCATTGATTTATGAAGGATTATAATACCTCCAATCCTTAATAAATCTCACCCATTGTTGCTCTTCGTTTCAATTTCTTTAAGTTTCTTGTTATCTTTGATTCCCAGCACCCAAAGCCCATTTACATTTAATGCAATTTACTTTTCATCGCCATTTAAATTCTTGCCTTTACTTTCTTGCCATTTAAGTTTCTGCTCTTTTTAATTCCTTGTCATTCAATTTTCTGCTCTTCATCGTTCAGTAATTTACTTTCAACTCTTTATCTTTCAGTCATTTACTTTTTATGTCATTTACATTATGTAAATTTCACAACAATCATCAAATATTTGCTCAACTAGATCAATTACTTAACTAAAATTGCTTAATCCATTAATTCCTGTGGGATCAACATCACTCAACAGTGAGTTATTACTTAGCGATTCGGTACACTTGCCAAAGGAATTTGTGCTTCAGTCATCAATCACTCTGGAATGAGATAGGAGCTCATGGAACCCTAACTTCATTTACTTCCAAACTTCAATCCATCATATCTCTCAATCCACAACTCCGATTTATAAGTCGTCAGCGGCTACGTGTCTGTCTCAGAATTCTCTTGAAAAAACCATCCAACTAAAGTGGTAAGAAAGTTGAATTTTCTCACCCTGACTTCTTCACTTTAGTTTCAAAAATTTAGGGTTTTGGTATTGAGGAATTGAATGATTTTGATGGTTTAGGTAAACTCTAGCAGTAGATAATCACTAGGCTTTGTCCCAAACATTCGTGGGTAAGGTGAAGAACCACTAAACTCTTGTGAATTTGTGAATTAGTGAACCTTGTGTTGATTATTGTGAAAATGCATAAAATTAGATTGTATGCTTGAGAATTGAAGTTAAATTGAAGGTCTTAAGTGCTTGATTTGGAGCATTTATGGCTGGACCAGCTGAATTGGAGCCTTGCAACCTTTGAAAACTTGTGTGGAGAAGAGGTTTTTGAGGTTTTTTTGGCTTAGTGATGAATTGGCCAAGGTATGATTTGGTTTTTTGTAGTTAATGTATAATGTTTCATGAAAACTTAGACTAGTTGACTGTAGGATAAGATGAATTATGTGAATTGTTAATGCTTTATGATTAGTGGTAACATATGTTGAGTTTGATGAAAAACTATGCATGGAATTGTTGAATAATTGAAGGGTTTGAAGGTTGATATTGAATGGTGAAGTTAATGGAGGTGTGTGTGTACAAGGGATTGAAGAAATTGATGAGTTTATATGTTAGGATGATTGGAAAATTGATAATAAGTGTGTGTGACATTGTGTAGGTACAATTTGTATTGATTTGGTAAGGAATTGGTTGATTTTTTGTTTGAAAACTTTGGAAAAACTTAAGATTTGCATTTTTGGTAAAAACACAATTTTTAACTAACTTTGACGCGCTGTAACCTGATCCTTGGACCATCAAATTTGGTGAAACTTGTCTTAAATAAAAATTGAGTCCAAGTAGCTTACGACGTTTGAAGAATAGAATAAAAATGATTTTTGACAAAAAAGTTATGCGTGTTTGAAGTTTAGTTTTAAAAGCACAATTTGGCAGAAAACCAAGATTTATGGTGTTTGTGCGTATGCACACTATCGTGCACATGCACAGACCAGAATGTTGGTGGGACTCGTGCGTACGTACGAGGGGGTGTGCGTATGTACACCTTGGAAATTTGCCTGGTGCATGCATACGCACACTATGATGCGTACGCACAGACTGGGATTTTCATCTGGTGCGTGCGTACGCATGTTTTATAATAAAACTTTGTTTTAACTGTTTTACCTTCCTAGCAAGCTTGTAAATCTTTGAAACCACTGGTTTGTTGAAAATTTATAATTTTTGAACTATCAACCATTCCTTTAGTCTTTCCAAACCTCTGAAAACTCTGTTTAAGGTCCAATAGTCAGGTTTTATGCTACAAAATATGAGTAACTCTGTTAATAGAGCTAGTATTGTATCAAAAGAGATTTGAGAAGTAGATGATTGACTTGATGAGATATAAAAAGTGAATGATAAAGATGATGATAATAATAATGAGAAATGAACTGATGATGATGATGATGACATTGATGAATGATGAATTAAGAATCTTTTTTACTTATGTTGTTAGATTATTTGTTGACCTTTTGTCGCAAGGTATGACCGGGCACTTTAACTCCCCAGGTTTCCTATGGACATGCATATATATGTTTGAGCTTGGGGTTGTCTCCATGGATATTATTAAGCTTGGGGGGTTTGTCCCATAGATATATTTTGAGCTTGGAATTTTTTCATGGATATTTTGAGCTTGGGGATGCGGAGAAATGTCCAAGGTTAGCTACCAGGACATATCGGGTTAGCTATATAACCAACAGATGAGACTCATCAGCCATAGGACAAACATACATCATATGCATTTGTGTGTTTTGCTTTAGTGTGCATTGTTTGGTTTCCCTAACTGCTTATCCATGTTTATCTGCTACTTATTTACTTGTTGTACCTATACTCTATTTGTGTTTTCTTTGTTTGATTTGTATGTATTTCTAAGAGAACTTCTTTTGGTAAATGTGTGATGAGGGTTGTTTTATCGGTGATTAGGAGGTCTAGAGGAGACGGAAGGTGAAGAGTTAGGTTAGAAGCTAGAATCCCTTAAATAGATGACCAAACTTTTTTGATTTAGTATTAATCCTTAAGTTTTATCTGAGTGTCAGAGTTTTAGGAATGCCTCTAGCTTTTTCGAGACCTTATATATTATCTATGCGGACACCTTTACCATGCTGAGAACCCTCGGTTCTCATTCCATACATATGTTGCTATTTTTCAGATGCAGGTTGAGAGGCACCTCGTTGAGCGTCTGAAGATTCTCTGAGCAAGCGAAGATTTGGTTTTTGGGCTATGATATTTGATGTTTAGACTATATATATATGTAGCTATATTCTTCATCCTATATATTTTGTATTTTGTCCTTCCTAGAGGTTGATTTGGAGAAACTGGTGTATTTATAATGTCTTTTGGGATGTTTTGAGCTATATATGTATATGCATACTCTGGCCGGCCTTGGCTTGTAGGTCGAGTTTGGAACTTGATATTTGTATCTTTTGGAACTTGGATCTTTATATATGTTTCATCCTTCCTTTTTGACTTTGTTTATCCGTATGAGTGTGACGCGATTTTTCTGTTACACTTTTGCTTAGCTTCTTCTTCAAAGCTCCTAGTTACAATTTCTTTCAATTATACTTATATACGTATTTTGTTTTTAGAGGTCGTAATATCTCACCACTTCTGATTACGACTTAAGCGTAAAGCTCTGTGTGATAGGATGTTACAAAATATGTAGCAAAGAGAAATACATTATCCCAATGATGCAATGGTAGAAAGGCTCTAGCTAACATGTTTAATCCAGTCTCAACTATATGTCTATATTTTCTTTCAACTATACCATTTTGTTGGTGAGTGTATGGGCATGAAAAACTATGTGTGATGCTATTATTTTCTAGAAAAGAAATAAAATTGTGGGAAAGGTACTCCCTGCAATGACCTGTTTGGAGAGACTTAACCTTTGAACCTGTAAATGTTTCCATTTGATTCTTGTATTGAATGAATGATGTAAGCACGTGTGCTTGTCTGTAAAAGAAAAATAGAATTATATCTAGTATAGGCATCTACAAATGAGACTTAAAACCAAAAACCATGATGAGATAAGCATAGTGTAGGTCTCCATATATCACTATACACCATGTCTAAAGGAGCATGAAATTGAAATTAATCAATTTGAAATGGCAACGAATGCATTTTTCCATATAACAATATTGACAAATTTTATCTGTTACTATGTTTGTAGAAAAAAGAATGTTACATGTAGAGAGCGATTTCAGAGTGATTACATGTTACTATATCAAGCTCTGAATCAAAATCAAATTCATTGTGAGAAGAGAGTTTCAAACTGAATTACTATGATTGCTTTTCCAAGGTTTACATAGAATTATAATAGGTCCAATTCCTCTTCTGATTGAATTGGATCTTTGAAGATCGAAAACTCTCTCTTGGATAAATAAAGATAGAATTAGGAAGAGAAGAGGATGAACATCAATTTATTTCAATCTTTTCAGAGCTCCTCCCCGTAATGAATGAGGGTTTTAGTGACTCATTGCTCTATTACCAAAGTTAAAACTAGAAAAGTAAGAACTAGAAAATAAACAAATAATGAAGTACAAGTAAAAAGTGAAATGATGTCAAGCTTTAAAGCCAAAAGTAAAAGTCCCTATTTATACTATTTCTCTGCTTCTTGAATGCCTTTGAATTCTCCTTCCAGAGTGGGCTTTGCTTGGAGGTATTGAAGGGCCTTGGTGTTATTGGAAGTAGCGCCTTTGGAACTTGGCGTTAACAACACCAGAATGGGACTTCAACCTTGTTGTAGGTGTTATTTGCACATGGAAAACCCTTTAGCCATGCGTACACATACTAGGTCTTAAGTATGCACGAGTGTAATAAAATCAAATTCAAGTATCGTAGGTGCTATCTCAAGGTTGCGCCAGTTCATTTGGGCATTGCCAACGCAAGGAAATTCCTTCCATGATGGTCTTGGCATTATTTGAAGGTAACGCCCAACTTTCATTCCTCCAGAAGCCATTCTTGTGACATGGGAATTATTGCACTTGGGCGCCCCTTGTTTTGGGCCTTGCCAACGCCCAAGTGGCCAGCTCTAAAGAGTGTCTAGTATGGCAAGAGTTTTCACTTTTTATTTGGGCGTTATTTGAAAGTAATGCCAGTTATGGTGGACATTTCCAACGCCTAGAAATTCCTTCTAGGATGGTCTTGGCGTCGTTTGAAGGTAATGTCCTCTGAACTTGGCGTTGTAAACACCATACTCCTCAAAAGCTGTCATGGTTGGGCATTGTTTCAAGGTAACTCCCCTTATGTTATGCGTTGCCAATGCCCAAGTGCCCATTCATGAATCGAATATTCATGCTTTCATTTGAAGTAACACCCCTTATTTTGGGCGTTAACAACGCCCATCTTGAGAAGAATGTTGGCTCGTAGGCGTTATCCTTGGTGTTAGCAACTAATAATGCTAATGCATGCTTCATTTTATGGGCGTTATCCTTGAAGTTAGCAACTAACAATGCCAATGCATGCTTCATTCTTCATGCTGCATGCTTCACTTGAGTTATAATGCCTCATGTATGCATGTTTTGAAATTCATGCATGCTTCATTGTATAACTCATTAATAGCACCTGCATGCATGTTGCTTTTCTTAATAAATGCTAATGCATAATGATATTGTATGAAAGTATGCAAGTATTATGTTGTCAGTACCACTTTGGACAACACCTTTGACTTGCTTCATAGGTCATGGGCCATGCTTTTAAAAGCATGGCCTAAGGTTCCAAAGCGTGTTCAAGTTTTAAAGTGTGTCCAAAATTTTTTCTTTTTTTCTTTTGATTCCTGTTTTATTTCCTGCACTTATCCAAGCATAAAACAAGTCCACAAAGTATTGATCAAAGCATCGAAAAATCTTATTTAAAATAAAAAAATCTCTATTTTGATTCTAAGAAAAGAAATACTAAGAACATAGATTAAAAGTATGAAAATTCCTTATAAAAACATTAAATCACTACCTTTATTTTAAGAAAATAACAACTAAAAACTATCAAAGATGCACATGCATCACACAGCTGACACAATTGGAAGTGATGGGTGTCCTAGTCTATCATGCCATAGTGAAATAGTGGTACATTTACTATTGCCTTTACTAACTAGTTTATGTCACCAAAATCTATCTTGAAACTTATTTGTGAACAAGAATTAAAAGAAGTATCATGAGAAACAGAACAAAAATTGCTAACAAGAACATTTACAATTGTATTATCTAAAGAATTTGAGTGATTATTAAGAGAGGATGTCAGAACAATCCTAGAAAAAGTATAGACTCCACTTTTAGGTACTCATCTGAGAAGAATCTGGTGAGTTTTCTGTGATTTTACAAAATATTCATCAGCATGAAACTCAAAATGACATGCATTATCTTAAGAAAACTTTTGTATACTAATTAAATTAGAACAAATATCAAGAAAATAAATTAGTTATCTGAAAATAAATTTTGGTTAGTGTCTAAATAAATAGGATAGTTGTGGCCGTTTTTTGTAATTGAGGTACCTAAACCATTACCTAGAAGCACTTGATAGGCCATGTAAATTCAAATGCATTAAGAATATTATGCTGATTAGGTGTAATGTGATGTGAGGCATCCTTGTCTGGGTACCATGAGTTTTTCATAAATGGTTGATGATGTAGCTACATATGCCCTTGGATCATGAAAAGAAAAGGGAGTTGGTATTAGCAAAGAGGATTGATTTTGAGAGGGTTGGGAGAAAATAGGTTGTGGTTGAAAAGACCGGTAAAAACAATGAAAGCATGAGAATGCATAATACCCAAATTTTTCACACACTTGGTATTGTTGGTGCATAGATTAATTCTGACTAAATCTACCACCCCTACCAAAACCCCTGCAAGCTCCTCTTCCTCTCTTTAGTATAAAACCACGATTACCTCATCTACCATATTGAATAAAATTGGATTGAATTATCCCAATTTCATATTTTCGAAACTTTTCCACCATAGCTTAATGAAGCGACAAACAAGGATTCAATTTCTACCAGACTAACAGATTCAGTTTTAAACATGATTGAAGAAAGAAAAAGTGCATATTCTTCACTCTACCCTCAGATATTGCTTCAATATGATCATTAACAGAAAGAACATAACCAAGAGAAGCTAAAGAATCAACTATCTTTTAAATCTTGTTAAGATAATTTGTAACAGATGATGAATGGATATTTTATACACTTTTTGGCATCATTTTCATATAGTTTTTAGCATGTTTTCTTTAGTTTTTATAGGTTTTAGTGTTAAAATCACATTTTTAGATTCTACTATGAGTTTTTGTGTTTTTTTTTTGTAATTTCTGGCTGAAATTGAGGAGTCGGAGCAAAAGTCTGAGTCAGAGACAGAGAAAGTACTGTAGATGCTGTCCAGATCTGACCCCATTGCACTCGAAAGAGCTTTTCTAGAGCTACATAAGCCAAATGGAGCGTTCTTAATGGCTATGGAAAGCTGACTTCCAGAGATTTCCAGCGATGTATAATCGTCTATACTTTGGTTCGAATTAGAAGGCCCCAAAACTGGCATCCAACGCCAGCTTTCTATCCTCTTCCAGGCGTCCAGCGCCCAAAAAGTAGAGACCAGCGTCCAAACGCCCAGAGAGGACCCCCTAGCCAGTGTTCAACGCCCTAAAGACCTCCTAGCATGTGTATTCTCATCAAAGCTCATCCCAAACACTCACCAAGTGGGCCCAGAAGTGGATTTTAGCACTAAAAAGACTATTTTACTCTTACTAGTCATTAGTTTAGTATTTAAAGTAAAAAATCACTCTTTGTTAAAGATCTTCACCCATTATTTACCATATTCGAGTTTTACATTGTATTTTTCTTTTAGTATGAGTTTCTAAACCTCCTAAGTTGAGGGGAGGAGCCCTGCTGAGTTCTATGAATTAATAAAATTATTACTGTTTCTCTTCGATCCATGTTTGATTTAATTCTAAGATGTATACTTGTTCTTCAACATGGTGAATAGGATGATCAGTGACAATCATCTCTGTTCATCTTACTAGGACCACGTGCATGACAACCACCCGTGACACCGGGACGTCCATTTGGGTCACCAATTTTGGCGAGGTTAACAACCCCATTATGGTGAAAGTAGCCAAGAACCCACCTTGGTTAGCTAAGCCAAAGATGCACCTCTTACTCTCAAAGAGCCTAGAGGAAAAACACACAGCTTATTTAAATATATACTCAATCAATTCAACTTTGATGAATAAAAGAGGTACATATGCATATTTATACTAGTAGGGGAGGGGGAGCCTTCATGACTCGGGCGATGTGGGACTAATTCATAAGACAATATAATAATATATGATAAACTAGACTTCTTTAACTAATATTTCTAATAACCTAATAGATGCTCCTGCATCAACCGGTGTCTACTTGGGTTCATGTGAATATGTGACTGGAAAGCGTGAACCGCCAACTTGATTATACATCTCTCAGACAGCTAATCCACGACTTCGTTTAGGACTTCTCGAGACACCAGTTCAGCCAATTTCCGGGGAGATAAGGGTCTCTGTGGTATAGGATAGAACCCAAAGAAGTAGCATTCTCGGATCCGGAAGAGTCGACCTTGTCTGTGGCATTTTGAGTAGGATCGTCAAGAGAATGAACTGCTAGAGCTTCTCCCTTGTTCAGATTGGATGACTGATGAGCGGATAATTTATACGCTTTTTGGCATTGTTTTTAGGTAGTTTTTAGTGTGATTTAGTTAGTTTTTAGTATATAATTATTAGTTTTTATGCAAAAATCACATTTCTGGACTTTACTATGAGTTTTTGTGTTTTTCTGTGATTTTAGGTATTTTCTGGCTGAAATTGAGGGACCTGAGCAAAAATCTGATTCAGAGGCTGAAAAAGGACTGCAGATGCTGTTGGATTCTGACCTCCCTGCACTCGAAATGGATTTCTTGGAGCTACAGAAGTTCAATTGGCGCGCTCTTAATTGCGTTGGAAAGTAGACATCTTGGGCTTTTTAGCAATATATAATAGTTGATACTTTGCCCGAGTTTTGATAACGCAAACTGGTGTTTTAACGCCAACTTTCTACCCTTTTCTGGTGTTAAACGCCAAAACTGGCATAAAAGCTGGAGTTAAACGCCCAAACTGGCACCAGAGCTGGCGTTTAACTCCAAGAAAAGCCTATGCACGTGAAAGCTTCAATGCTCAGCCCAAGCACACACCAAGTGGGCCCCGAAAGTGGATTTCTACATCATTTACTTATCTCTGTAAACCCTAGGTTACTAGTAATTATAAATAGGACCTTTTACTATTGTATTTTTATCGGGAGATCTTTAGATCATTTTTGAGACTATCTTTGTATCACTGTTGATCTCTTGATCACGCTTAGGGGCCTGGCCATTCGGCCATGCCTGGACCTTCATCACTTATGTATTTTCAACGGTGGAGTTTCTACACCTCATAAATTAAGGTGTGGAGCTCTGCTGTTCCTCATGAATTAATGAAATTACTAATGTTTTCTATTCAATTCAAGCTTATTCTTGTTCTAAGATATTCATTCGTACTTCAACATGATGAATGTGATGATCAAGTGACACTTATCACCATTCTCACGTATGAACGCGTGCCTGACAACCACTTCCGTTCTACCTGAAAATAAGCTTGAATGTATATCTCTTGGCCTCCGGGTCCCCGACGCATGGTTGCCTCTCCTGACAACAGAGCCTTCCATTCCATGAGATCAAAGTCTTCGTGGTATAAGCCAGAATCAATTGGCAGCATTCTTGAGATCCAAAAAGTCTAAACCTTGTCTGTGGTATTCTGAGTAGGATCTGGGATGGGATGACTGTGACAAGCTTTAAACTCACGAGTGATGAGTGCAGTGACAGTATGCAAAAGGATCATTGGATCTTATTCCAACACAAGTGAGAACCGACAGATGATTAGCCCTACGTAACCTGTAGCCGGACCATTTTCACTGAGAAGACGGACGATAGCCATTGACAACGGTGATCCCCCAACATACAGCTTGCCATGGAAGGGAGTACGCATGGTTGGATGAGGACAATAGGAAAGTAGAGGTTCAGAGGGAACAAAGCATCTCCATACGCTTATCTGAAATTTCCACCAATGAATTGCATAAGTATCTCTATCCTATTTTATATTTTATTTCTCTTTTAATTATCAAAACTTCATAACCATTTGAATCTGCCTAACCGAGATTTACAAGATGACCATAGCTTCCTTCAAGCCGACAATCTCCGTGGGATCGACCCTTACTCACGTAAGGTATTACTTGGACGACCCAGTGCACTTGCTGGTTAGTTGTGCGGAGTTGTGAAAAGTGTGATCACAATTTCGTACACCAATGACCATGGCCAATGGCATTTGATCTAAAATGGAGGAGATTGATGACCACAACCCATGGCATTGATCACATACAGCCTGCCATAGAAGAGATCATTCACTTATACCCTTGCCTCAATTCAACAACCTTCTGATTCGCCTGACTAAGACCTGCAAGATAACCATAGCTTACTTCAAACCACAATCCTCATAGGATCAACCCTGACTCGCTCAGGTATTACATGGATGACCCAGTGCACTTGCTGGTACAGTTGTATGGAGTGTGGGGATTTATACACCATGTTTTTGGCACCGTTGCCGGGGATTATTCGAGTTTGGATAACTGACGGATTATCTTGTTTCCTAGATCAGGTAATTATTTTATTTTGTTGAGTCTTTTATTTTTTTTCTTCTTCTCTATTTTTCAAAAAATTAAAAAACCTTTTCAAAAATATTTTTATTTTCTTTGTTTAATCTTTGTTCTTGGTTTGAGTCTTTTTGTTTTTGTTCTTGGTAATTTTCGAAAATCTTGAGTCCTTTTTCTAAAAATTTTTCAACATTAGTGTCTTTGTTTAAATATTGTGTCAAATATTTAAGTTTGGTATCTTCTTGTGTTTTTCTTTTAATTTTTTGAAAATTTGCGTTTGATTTTCTAAAAATTTTAAATTTGGTGTCCTTTATATGTTCTTGTGTTCTTTGAGTTTCTTGAGTCTTGTTCTCAGTGTTCTTCTCAATCTTCAAAGTATTCTTGTGTTTTCTTTTTGTTTTGATCTTAAAATTTTTAGGTTTGGTGTCCTTTTGTATTTTTCCTTCAAATTTTTGAAAACTTGTGGTCCTAGATCTAAAAATTTTAAGTTTTTTGTCTTTTACTTTTTTTCTCTTTCTTCATTAAATTCAAAAAAAATATCTTTTCTATCTTTATTTAATTATTAATTTTGAAATTTTTAAATAAAAATTTAGATTTCAATTTTAAATTTTTATCTTATCTTAGTTTTCAATTTTCAAAAATAAAATCTTTTCAAAATTAAAAAATCTTATCTTTTTAAAAAATCTTATCTTATTTTCTTCAAATTTCAAAATTTAAGAATTCAAATTTAAATTTAAAAATTAAATCTTTTTTAAAATTAAATTTCAAATCTTATCTTTTTCAAATCTTTTCAAATTCTTATCTTATCTTTTCTAATCTCAGATTTTAAAATAAAATCTTTTTCAAATCTTTTTAGTTTCTTATCTTATCTTTTCTTATCTTTTTATTTCAAATATTTTCTTATCTTATCTCTTATCTTATTTTACTTTTAAATCTTTTCTTAATTAATTACATATCTTCTCTCTTCTCTTTTTCAAAACTTCCTAACTAATTCTTCTCTCTTTCAATTTTCAAAAATTCTATTCTTCTTCTCTCTCTTCTATATTCGAAAATTCACTAACTAATTTTCAATTCTTTTTAAATTATTAACCTTAATTTTTGAAATTAATTAACAAATAAAATAAAAACAAAAATATTTTAATTCTTATTTATCTTTTCTATTTATACCTCTTCTCCTATTCACTTCTATTTATTCAAACTCTACTCCTTTCTCATCCTCTATCTTCACTTTTCTATCTTCTTCTTCTTTCTTCACATCTCATAGGGAGCCTTCTATACTCAAATCAAACATAGAAAGCTTCCTTTGTTTCTTTCTTTTCCTCTCTTCTTGTTTATGACTGAGAACAGGGATAAAGAACCCCTCTTTAGTCTTGATCCTGAATCTGAGAGGACTCTGAAGAAAAGCTTACAACAAGCTAGAGCACAACACTCCAGAAGAAACCTTTTAGAAAACTTTGAATAAGAAAAAGGAGACATGGCCGAACCTGAAGGTGATGCCAGAAAGGTTCTTGGTGACTTCACCATGCCTACCTCTGACTTTTATGGCAGAAGCATATATGTACCTGCCATTGGAGCTAACAATTTTGAGCTTAAGCCTTAGTTAATCTCTCTTCTGCAACAGCATTGCAAGTTCCATGGACTTCCAATGGAAGATCCACATCTCTTTCCCTTTGCTGTAAGAGACAAAGCTAAGATATGGTTGGATTCTCAACCAAAAGAGAGCTTAGACTCTTGGAAAAAGTTGGTTAATGCTTTTCTAGCTAAATTATTTCCCCCTCAAAGGATGAGCAAAATTAGAGTGGAAGTTCAAACCTTCAAACAAACAAAAAAGGTGAATCCCTCTATGAAGCTTGGAAAAGATACAAGCAACTGATCAGGAGATGTCCTCCTGACATGCTCTCAGAATGGTCTGTCATAGGTGTGTTCTATGACTGTCTACATGAGATGTCCAAAATTTTATTGGACAGCTCTGTAAGTGGATCACTCCACTTGAAGAAAACACCTGCAGAAGTAAGAAAACTCATTGAGATGGTTGCAAACAACCAATTCATGTACACTTTTGAGAGGAATTTTGTAAACCATGGGATCTCTCAAAAGAAAGGAGTTCTTGAAGTTGACACTCTGAATGCCATATTGGCTCAGAACAAGATCTTGACCCAACAGGTCAATATGATCTCTCAGTATTTGACTGGAATGCAAACTGCAGCTGACAGTACCCAGGAAGCTTCTTCTGAAGTAGAAGCTTATGATCCTGATCAACCCATCATGGAAGAGGTGAATTGATGAGCGGATAATTTATACGCTTTTTGGCACTGTTTTTAGTATGTTTTTAGTACATTTTAGTTAGTTTTTAGTATGTTTTTATTATTTTTTATTTAAAATTCACTTTTCTGGGTTTTACTATGAGTTTGTGTGTTTTTCTATGATTTCAGGTAATTTCTGGCTGAAATTGAGGGACCTGAGCAAAAATCTGATTCAGAGGCTGAAAAAGGACTGTAGATGCTGTTGGATTCTGACCTCCCTGTACTCGAAGTGGATTTTTCGGAGCTATAGAAGCCCAATTAGCGCGATCTCAATTGCGTTGGAAAGTAGACATTCTGGGCTTTCCAGCAATATATAATAGTCCATACTTTTCTCGATATTTGATGGCCCAAACTAGCGTTGCAAATCAGCTTTAGAATTCCCAGCGTTTAACGTCGGAACTGGCACAAAAATTGGAGTTAAACGCCCAAACTGGCACAAAAGCTGGCGTTTAACTCCAGAAAAAGTCTCTACACATGAAAGCTTCAATGCTCAGCCCAAGCACACACCAAGTGGACCCCGGAAGTGAATTTTTACGTCATTTACTCATTTCTGTATATCCTAGGTTACTAGTTCACTATAAATAGGATATTTTGATATTGTATCTTTACCTCATGACACATTACACGTTTCTTATTGTATCTTCTACGGCATGAGTCTCTAAACCCCATGGTTGGGGGTGAGGAGCTCTGCTGTGTCTTGATGGATTAATGCAATTACTACTGC
>NC_029780.3:68690740-68694919 GCF_000817695.3 Arachis duranensis | reverse complement strand
GATAGAGCATCTCCAAAACCTCAACCTGTTCTCCATTACTGCAAAACAAGTATCTATTTCATGTTCTTCTACTTTTCACAAGATAGCCATAGGTTGCTTCAAGCCGACAATCTCCATGGGATCGACCCTTACTCACGTAAGGTATTACTTGGACGACCCAGTGCACTTGCTGGTTAGTTGTGCGGAATTACAAAAGTGTGATTGTGATTTCGTGCACCAAGTTTTTGGCGCCGTTGCCGGGGATTGTCCGACTTTGGACAACTGACGGTGTATCTTGTTGCTTAGATTAGGACTGTTTTATTTTTGTTGGTTTAGAGTCTTTTATTTGAGTTTAGTTTCATATTTTAAGTTTGGTGTCTTCTTTGTGTTTTTCTTTAAATTTTCGAAAATTTGTGTTTGATTTTCTAAAAATTTTTTAAGTTTGGTGTCATTTTGTTGTTTTTCTCTTTTCTCATTTCAAAAATCAAATCTTTTTCAAAATAATTTTCAATCATATCTTTTTAATTGCTAATTCCAAAATCTTTTTAATTAATTAATTGATTTAGTTTTCAATTTGCTTTGATTTTATTTTCTTTTAGTTTTCGAAATTTTATTTTATTTTTTTCCATTTATTTTATTATTTTTGGTCATTTTTAATTAATAACGAAAAAAAATATTCTATACTTTACTTGTGAATCCATATCATTTCCCTTTCTCCATCATGGACCTAAGTGGAATTGAGCAGTCGAGAAGGACTCTGGGGTCATATGCTAACCCCATTACAGACGCATATGGGAGTAGTATCTGTATACCTCCCATTAAAGCAATCAGTTTTAAGCTAAATCCTCAACTCATTGTCATGGTACAACAAAACTGCCAGTA
This sequence comes from Arachis duranensis, assembly GCF_000817695.3. Lineage (NCBI taxonomy): Eukaryota > Viridiplantae > Streptophyta > Magnoliopsida > Fabales > Fabaceae > Arachis > Arachis duranensis. The sequence goes on along the minus strand of NC_029780.3, from coordinate 68,694,058 downwards.
TTCCGGTCTTCCACAGGAAGAACCTACTGAGTTTTTGGCACAGTTTTTACAAATTACTGACACAGTACGTGATAAAGAGGTGGATCAAGATGTCTACAGATTATTACTGTTTCCATTTGCTGTAAAGGATCAAGCTAAGAGGTGGTTGAATAACCAACCCACAGCAAGCATAAAAACATGGAGACAGTTATCAGACAAATTCCTGAATCAATTTTACCCTCCAATTATTAGACAAATTCCTGAATCAATTTTACCCTCCAAAAAGGATGACACAGCTAAGGTTGGACATCCAAGGCTTTAAACAAGAGGATAATGAATCCCTTTATAATGCCTGGGAGAGGTACAGAGGTATGCTAAGAAAATGCCCCTCTGAAATGTTTTCAGAGTGGGTACAGTTAGACATCTTCTATTATGGGCTCACAGAAAAAGCTCAGATGTCTTTAGACCACTTAGCTGGTGGATCTATACACATGCAGAAGACGATTGAAGAGGCTCAAGAGCTCATAGATACAGTTGCTAGAAATCAACATTTATACTCTCAACATTGGTACTCTAGTAGTGAGCCATCTGCAAAAGAAGAAGCCATGGCGGTAACTACTGATCCTAATCCTCAAGAACAGATTGTTGAGCTTAATCAGCAATTACTCCTGATGACAAAACAGTTAGTAGAATTTAAAGAGATGCTCCAAGAAACTAAAATTGCTAACAAGAATATGGAAGCACAATTGAATCAGACAAGACAACAACTATCTAAACAGATAACAGAAGAATGCCAAGCTGTTAAATTAAGGAGTGGGAAAACATTGAATGAATCAACTCAAAGCAGCAGAAAGCTAAGAAAGGAACAACTGACACAGGATAACCAAATCACTGTCCAAAATCCCTCTGAGGACAGTAAGAGCCCAGAGAGAAATACTTCTGGCGTTCACACGCCAGAAAAGGGGGAAAAGTTGGCGTTAAACGCTCATTCCCTGCCCAGTTCTGGCGTTCAAATGCCAGAAAGGGGAGAAAAGTTGGCGTTAAACGCCCATTCCTCACCCAATCCTGGCGTTCAAACGCCAATGAGGAATCAGAAACCTGAGAGTGCTGATAGTAACCCCTCTAAGAAGGCTTCTCCAACCACTTCTGTAGGAAATAAACCTGCAGCAACTAAGGTTGAAGAGTATAAAGCCAAGATGCCTTATCCTCAGAAACTCCGCCAAGCGGAACAGGATAAGCAATTTGCCCGCTTTGCAGACTATCTCAGGACTCTTGAAATAAAGATTCCGTTTGCAGAAGCACTTGAGCAAATACCTTCTTATGCTAAGTTCATGAAAGAGATCTTAAGTCATAAGAAGGATTGGAGAGAAACTGAAAAAGTGTTTCTCACTGAAGAATGCAGTGCAGTCATTCTGAAGAGCTTACCAGAGAAGCTTCAAGATCCATGAAGCTTTATGATACCATGCACATTAGAAGGTGCTTGTACCAAGACAGCCCTATGTGACCTTGGAGCAAGTATCAACCTAAGAACTCTCATTGATGTACAAAAAGGGGAAGTAACCCTGAGAGTCAATGAGGATGAATTCAAGTTGAATGCTGTCAAAGCTATGCAGCATCCAGACACATCAAATGACTGCATGAGCGCTGATATTATTGACTCTTTAGTGGAAGAGATCAATATGACTGAGAGTCTCGAATCAGAGCTAGAGGATATCTTTAAAGATGTTCAGCCTGACCTGGAGGAACCAGAGGAAATAAAAGAACCTCTGAAAATTCCTCAGGAAGAGGATAAGCCTCCTAAACCCGAGCTCAAGCCACTACCACCATCCCTGAAGTATGCATTTCTGGGAGAAGGTGACACTTTTCCAGTGATTATAAGCTCTGCTTTAAACTCACAGAAAGAGGAAGCACTAATTCAAGTGCTAAGGACACATAAGACAGCTCTTAGGTGGTCTATAAATGATCTTAAGGGCATTAGCCCAGCAAGATGCATGCACAAGTGATGAGCGGATAATTTATACACTTTTTGGCATTGTTTTTACTTAGTTTTCAGTATGATTTAGTTGGTTTTTAGTGTATTTTTATTAGTTTTTTTAATTAAAAATCACATTTCTGGACTTTACTATGAGTTTGTGTGTTTTTTTTGTGATTTCAGGTATTTTCTGGCTGAAATTGAGGGAGTTGAGCAAAAATCTGATTCAGGCTGAAAAAGGGACTGTTGATGCAGTTGGATTCTGACCTCCCTGCACTCAAAGTGGATTTTCTGGAGCTACAGAACTCCAAATGGCGCGCTCTCAATTGCGTTGGAAAGTAGACATCCAGGGATTTCTAGCAATATATAATTGTCCATACTTTGATCAAGGATAGACGATGTAAAGTGGTGTTCAACGCCAGTTCCATGTTGCAGTCTGGCGTCCAGCGCCAGAAACAAGTTACAAGTTGGAGTTCAATGCCAGAAACAGGTTACAACCTGGCGTTGAACGCCCAAAATAGCCCAGGCACGTGAGAAGCTTAAGTCTCAGCCCCAGCACACACCAAGTGGGCCATAGAAGTGGATTTCTGCGCTATCTATCATAGTTTACTCATTTTCTGTAAACCTAGGTTACTAGTTTACTATTTAAACAACTTTTAGAGACTTATTTTGGATTTCATGACATTTTCAGATCTGAATTTTATACACTTTGACGGCATGAGTCTCTAAACTCCATTGTTGGGGGTGAGGAGCTCTGCAGCGTCTCGATGAATTAATGCAATTGTTTCTGTTTCTCCTTTCAAACATGCGTGTTCCTATCTAAGATATTCATTTGCGCTTAATTATGGAGAAGGTGATGATCCGTGACACTCATCACCTTCCTCAATCCATGAACATGTGCCTGACAAACACCTCCGTTCTACATCAGATTGAATGAGTATCTCTTAGCTTCCTTAATCAGAATCTTCGTGGTATAAGCTAGAACTGATGGCGGCCACTCTTGATGATCCGGAAAGTCTAAACCTTGTCTGTGGTATTCCGAGTAGGATTCAAGGATTGAATGGCTGTGACGAGCTTCAAACTCGTGATTGCTGGGCGTGATGACAAATGCAAAAGGATCAACGGATCCTATTCCAACATGATCGAGAACCAACAGCTGATTAGCCGTGCTGTGACAGAGCATCTGGACCGTTTTCACTGAGAGGATGGGAGGTAGCCACTGAAAATGGTGATTCACTACATACAGCTTGCCATGGAAGGATCCTTGCATTTATGAAAGTGAGTAAGCATTATGTTGCAGGGATTCAGAGGACAAAGCATCTCCAAAAACCCCAACATATTCTCTATTACTGCACAACAAGTAACTA
>NC_029780.3:68687566-68690619 GCF_000817695.3 Arachis duranensis | reverse complement strand
TTGCTTCAAACCAATAATCTCCGTGGGATCGACCCTTACTCACGTAAGGTATTACTTGGACGACCCAGTGCACTTGCTGGTTAGTGGTACGAAGCTGTGTTAAATAGTCCATTAATATTGGCATACACAATTTCGTGCACCAAGTTTTTGGCGCCGTTGCCGGGGATTATTCGAGTTTGAACAACTAAAGGTTTATTTTTTTGCTTAGATTAGGAATAATTTATTTTTGTTGTTATAGAGTCATTAAATTCTAAGTCCTTTAGTCCCTTTTCAAAAATTTTTCAAAAATACTATTTTTCTTTATCAATTTCTAATTTTTTTTCGTGAATTTAGTGTCTTGTTCTAAGTTTGGTGTCAATTGCATGCTTTTCCTTGTCTCTTAATTTTTCGAATTGCATGTTCTTGTTTTTCCTTGATCTTCAAATTGTTCTTGTCAATTTTTCTTGTTTGATCTGTGATTTTTCTTGTTCTGTGTCTTTTCTTGTTTTTCTTGTGCTTTTTCAAGACATTAGTTTTCAAAAAAAAATTATTCTTATCTATAAAAATAATACATCTTTAAAATACGTTACATTTTTAACTCAATTGGCTAGAGCGTTGGCTTATGCTCTTGGCAATTAAGTGTTCTTAAGTCTTTTGTGTTTTGATCTTAAAATTTTTAAGTTTGGTGTCCCTTAGTGTTTCCCTCCAAAATTTTCCAAAAAAATAAAGGTGCTAAATCTAAAAATTTTAAGTTTTGTGTCTTTTTTGTGTTTTTCTCTTTCATCATAAAATTCAAAATTCAAAAAATATATATATATATAAATATCTTTTTCAAAAATATCCTAACCACTTTCTCTTTTTCCTCAAATTTTTCGAAAATCTTCATAAACTTTTTCAAATTTTTATAAATTTTAATTTTTAATTTTCTTTCTTTCTTTATTTTATTTTTATTTCGGTTTTTGTTTTATTTTATTATTTCGAAAATTATTCTTATAATAAAATAGACAATATCAACATCCATACCATCTCCCTTGCTCCATCATGGAACTAAGTGGAAATGAACAGTCCAGGAGGACTCTGGGGTCATATGCTAACCCCACTACTGCTTCATATGGGACTAGTATCTGTATACCCTCCATTGGAGTTAGTAGCTTTGAGTTGAATCCTCAGCTCATTATCATGGTGCAGCAAAGCTGCCAGTATTCCGGTCTTCCACATGAAGAACCTATAGAGTTTCTGGCACAATTTTTATAAATTGCTGACACAGTACATGATAAGGAAGTAGATCAGGATGTCTACAGATTATTACTATTTCCATTTGCTGTAAAAGATCAAGCTAAGAGGTGGTTAAATAACCAACCTAAGAACAGCATAAGGACATGGAAACAACTGTCAAAAATTCCTGAATCACTATTTTCCTCCAAAACGGATGACACAGCTAAGGCTGAGCATCCAAGGCTTCAAACAAGGAGATAATGAATCTCTTTATGATGCTTGGGAGAGATACAGAGAGATGCTGAGAAAATGCCCCTCTGAAATATTTTCAGAGTGGGTGCAATTAGACATCTTCTACTATGGGCTTACAGAAAAAGCTCAGATTTCTCTAGATCACTCAGCTGGTGGATCTATACATATGAGAAAAACAATTGAAGAAGCTCAAGAGCTTATTGATGCAGTTTCCAGAAATCAGCATCTGTACCTAAGCAGTGAATCTTCCATGAAAGAAGAAGTTAAAACAGTAACTGTTGAACTCAGTCCTGTAGATGAGGCTAATGAATTCAATCAGCAATTAGACTTTCTAACAAAACAGCTAGCCGAGTTCAAGGAGATATTACAAGAAACAAGAATGGCTAATATGAATATGGAAGTACAGTTGAAGCAAACAGAAAAGTAACTGTCAAAACAAATAATAGAAGAATGCCAAGCAGTTCAATTAAGAAGTGGAAAAATATTAAATACCTCACTTCAAAGCAGCAGGAAGCCAAGAAATGAACAAATGGCTACTCAAAATCCCTCTTAGGACAATCAGAGCCCAGAGAGGAATAATGCTGGCGCTGAACGCCCAAACCATGCTCATTCCTAGCGTTCAACGCTAGAAACAAGCAAGGGTTTGGCGTTGAATGCCCAAAGGGAGCACAGTTCTGGCGTTCAGATGCCAGAAACAGGTAAGGAGCTGGCGTCTAACGCCACTCCAGCTTCCACCCCTGGTATTCAAATGCCAGTGGGAGATCAGACACATCACACATACAAGTGCTGATAACAACCCTTCTAAAAAGGCTTCCCAATCCACATCTGTAGGCAATAAACCTGCAGCAACTAAGGTTGAGGAATACAAAGCCAAAATGCCTTATCCTCAAAAACTCTGCCAAGCGGAACAGGATAAGCAATTTGTCCGCTTTGCAGACTACCTCAGGACTCTTGAAATAAAGATTCCGTTTGCAGAGGCACTTGAGCAAATACCCTCTTGTGCTAAGTTCATGAAAGAGATCTTAAGTCATAAGAAGGATTGGAGGGAAACTGAAAAAGTTTACCTCACTGAAGAATGCAGTGCAGTCATTCTGAAAAGCTTCCCAAAAAAGCTTAAAGATCCCGGGAGCTTTATGATACCATGCATATTAGAGGGTAACTGCACCAAGACAGCTCTATGTGATATTGGGGCAAGCATCAACCTAATTCCTGCATCCACTATCAGAAAGCTTGGTTTGACTGAAGAGGTCAAACCAACCCGGATCTGTCTTCAACTTGCTGATGGCTCCATTAAATACCCATCAGGCATAATTGAGGACATGATTGTCAAAGTTGGGCCATTTCCCTTCCCTACTGAATTTGTAGTGCTGGAAATGGAGGAGCACAAGAGTGCAACTCTCATTTTAGGAAGACCATTTCTAGAAACTGGACGAACCCTCATTGACGTCCAAAAAGGGGAGATAACCCTGAGAGTAAATGAGGATGAGTTTAAGTTGAATGTTGTCAAAGCTATGCAACATTCAGACACATCAGACGACTGCCTGGGCGTTGATATTATTGACTCCCTGGTGGAAGAGGTCCATATGACTGAGAGTCTCGAATCAGAC
>NC_029780.3:68686940-68687316 GCF_000817695.3 Arachis duranensis | reverse complement strand
GTGCTAAGGACACACAAGACAGCTCTTGGGTGGTCCATAAGTGATCTTAAGGGCGTTAGCCCAGCCAGATGCATGCACAAGGTCCTATTGGAGGATGATGCCAAGCCAGTGGTTCTACGACAGAGGCGGCTAAATCCCGCCATGAAGGAGGTGGTGCAGAAAGAGGTCACTAAGTTACTAGAGGCTGGGATTATCTATCCTATTTCTGATAGCCCCTGGGTGAGCCCTGTCCATGTTGTCCCTAAGAAGGGAGGAATGACAGTGGTTTATAATGAAAAAATGAACTGGTTCCTACAAGAACAGTTACATGGTGGCGTATGTGTATCGACTACAGAAGGCTCAATACAGCCACCAGGAAGGATCATTTTCCTTTACA
>NC_029780.3:68679242-68686108 GCF_000817695.3 Arachis duranensis | reverse complement strand
GGATAGAACCAGTAGCAGGAGCATCCCTCCCTCCTACTGAGATCTCTGAAACCTTTTCGGATGAGCAATTGTTTGCTATTCAGGAAGCTCTGTGGTTTGCAGACATTGCAAACTATAAGACACAAGGTTCTCCTTCTGTAACCATGGAGAGGAAGCATGAAAAGCTTCTCTCACTGCAGAGTCAACCAAAGCCCCCACAGTCAAACTCTAAGTTTGGTGTTGGGAGGCCACAACCAAACTCTAAGTTTGGTGTTGAACCCTCACATTCAAACTCTAAGTTTGATGTTGGGAAGTCCCAACCTTGCTCTGATTATCTGTGAGGCTCCATGAGAGCTCACTGTCAAGCTATTGACATTAAAGAAGCGCTTGTTGGGAGGCAACCCAATATTATTTAATTATATCTATTTATTTTCCATGGCTATTTAATGTTTTTTTTAAGTTGATGATCATGTGAAGTCACAAAAACAAATGGAAAATCAAAAACAGAATGAAAAATAGCACACCCTGGAGGAAGATCATTCTGGCGTTTAACGCCAGAAACAAGCATCAGTCTGGCGTTAAACGCCAGAAACAGGCTACATTTGGGCGTTTAACGCCAGAAACAGGCAGCAGTCTGGCGTTAAACACCAGGATTGCACAGTAAGAGCATTTTGTACGCCTAATTGGAGCAGGGATGCTAAATCCTTGACCCCACTGGATCTGTGGACCCCACAGGATCCCAACCTACCTCACCATTCAAATTCAAACCATTCCCCTCCCAAACCCACCCATTCACACACTTCCATCTCCTCCATCTTCTCCACTTCTTTCTTCTTTTGCTCGAGGACGAGCAAACCTTTCAAGTTTGGTGAGGTAAAAGCATTGCTTTTGTTTTTCCATAATTCAGTGGTAGAGCAATTGACTGTAGATCAAAGAGCTATGAGGAAAGAGCAACAAAGGCAAGGAAGAGACATAGAGGAGCTCAAAAGCACCATTGGTCCTTCAAGAAGAGGAAGACGCCACCCTCATTAAGGTGGACCCATTCTTTAATCTCCTTGTTCTTATTTCCTGTTTTTCGTTTACTATGCTTCATGTTTTGTTTGTGTCTTTACTATATGATCACTAGTATCTAAGTGTCTATGTCTTAAAGATATGAATGTCCTATGAATCCATCACCTTTCTTAAATGAAAATTGTTTTCTAAAAAAGAAAAAGAAGTACATGAATTTCGAATTTTAAAATAGTTTAATTATTTTGATGTGGTGGCAATACTTTTCGTTTTCTGAATGAATGCTTGAACAGTGCATATGTCTTTTGAATTTGTTGCTTATGAATGTTAAAATTGTTGGCTCTTGAAAGAATGATGAAAAAGGAGAAATGTTATTTGATAATCTGAAAAATCATAAAAATGATTCTTGAAGCAAGAAAAAGTAGTGAAGTACAAAGCTTGCAGAAAAAAATGCGAAAAAAAAGAGCAAGAAAAAGAAAAAGCAAGCAGAAAAAGCCAAAAGCTCTTTAAACCAAAAGGCAAGGGTAATAAAAAGGATCCAAGGCTTTGAGCATCAGTGGATAGGAGGGCCTAACGGAATAAAATCCTGGCCTTAGCGGCTAAACCAAGCTGTCCCTAACCATGTGCTTGTGGCGTGAAGGTGTCAAGTGGAAACTTGAGACTGAGCAGTTAAAGTCGAAGTCCAAAGCAAAAAAAACAGAGTGTGCTTAAGAACCCTGGACACCTCTAATTGGGGACTTTAGCAAAGCTGAGTCACAATCTGAAAAGGTTCACCCAGTTATGTGTCTGTGGCATGTATGTATCTGGTGGTAATACTGGAAAACAGAGTGCTTAGGGCCACGGCCAAGACTCATAAAGTAGCTGTGTTCAAGAATCAACATACTGAACTAGGAGAATCAATAACACTATCTGAATTCTGAGTTCCTATAGATACCAATCATTCTGAACTTCAAAGGATAAAGTGAGATGCCAAAACTGTTCAGAAGCAAAAAGCTAATTGCCTCGCTCATCTAATTAAGAATGATCTTCACAGATGTTTTTGGAATTCATTGTATATTCTTTTCTTTTTATCCTACTTTATTTTTAGTTGCTTGGGGACAAGCAACAATTTAAGTTTGGTGTTGTGATGAGCGGATAATTTATACGCTTTTTGGCATTGTTTTTACTTAGTTTTCAGTATGATTTAGTTGGTTTTTAGTATATTTTTATTAATTTTTAATTAAAAATCACATTTCTGGACTTTACTATGAGTTTGTGTGTTTTTTTTGTGATTTCAAGTATTTTCTGGCTGAAATTGAGGGAGCTGAGCAAAAATCTGGTTCAGGCTGAAAAAGGGACTGTTGATGCTGTTGGATTCTGACCTCCCTGCACTCAAAGTGGATTTTCTGGAGCTACAGAACTCCAAATGGTGCGCTCTCAATTGCGTTGGAAAGTAGACATCCAGGGTTTTCCAGCAATATATAATAGTCCATACTTTGCTCAAGAATAGACGACGTAAAGTGGCGTTCAACGCCAGTTCCATGTTGCAGTCTGGCGTCCAGCGCTAGAAACAAGTTACAAGTTGGAGTTCAACGCCAGAAACAGGTTACAACCTGGCGTTGAACGCCCAAAACAGCCCCAGGCACGTGAGAAGCTTAAGTCTCAGCCCCAGCACACACCAAGTGGGCCCTATAAGTGGATTTCTGCGCTATCTATCATAGTTTACTCATTTTCTGTAAACCTAGGTTACTAGTTTACTATTTAAACAACTTTTAGAGACTTATTTTGGATTTCATGACATTTTCAGATCTGAATTTTATACACTTTGACAGCATGAGTCTCTAAACTCCATTGTTGGGGGTGAGGAGCTCTGCAGCATCTCGATGAATTAATGCAATTGTTTCTGTTTCTTCTTTCAAACATGCGTGTTCCTATCTAAGATATTCATTTGCGCTTAATTATGGAGAAGGTGATGATCCGTGACACTCATCACCTTCCTCAATCCATGAACGTGTGCCTGACAAACACCTCCGTTCTACATCAGATTGAATGAGTATCTCTTAGCTTCCTTAATCAGAATCTTCGTGGTATAAGCTAGAACTGATGGCGGCCACTCTTGAGGATCCGGAAAGTCTAAACCTTGTCTGTGGTATTTCGAGTAGAATTCAAGGATTGAATGGCTGTGACGAGCTTCAAACTCGCAATTGCTGGGCGTGATGACAAACGCAAAAGGATCAATGGATCCTATTCCAACATGATCGAGAACCAACAGCTAATTAGCCGTGCTGTGACAGAGCATCTGGACCGTTTTCACTAAGAGGATGGGAGGTAGCCACTGACAATAGTGATTCCCTACATACAGCTTGCCATGGAAGGAGCCTTGCATTTATGAAAGTGAGTAAGCATTATGTTGCAGGGATTCAGAGGACAAAGTATCTCCAAAAACCCCAACATATTCTCCATTACTGCACAACAAGTAACTATTTCACACTCTTTTATTTTTCTAATAATTCCAACTGATAATTTTAATTAATATCCTGACTAAGAATAATAAAATAAACATAGCTTGCTTCAAACCAATAATCTCTGTGGGATCGGCCCTTACTCACGTAAGGTATTACTTGGACGATCCAGTGCACTTGCTGGTTAGTGGTACGAAGCTGTGTTAAATAGTCCATTAATATTGGCATACACAATTTTGTGCACCAACAAGATCCTATTGGAAGATAATGCCAAGCAAGTGGTTCAACCACAGAGGTGGCTAAATCCAGCCATGAAAGAGGTGGTGCAGAAAGAGGTCACTAAGTTACTAGAGGCTGGGATTATTTATCCTATTTCTGATAGCCCCTGGGTGAGCCCTGTCCAAGTTGTCCCCAAGAAGGGAGGCATGACAGTGGTTCATAATGAAAAAAATGAACTGGTTCCCACAAGAACAGTTACAGGATGGCGTATATGTATTGACTACAGAAGGCTCAATACAGCCACCAGAAAGGACCATTTTCCTTTACCATTCATAGACCAGATGCTAGAGAGACTAGCAGGTTATGAATATTATTGCTTTTTGGATGGCTATTCAGGTTACAACCGAATTGCAGTAGATCCTCAGGACCAAGAGAAAATAGCATTTACATGTCCTTCTGGAGTATTTGCCTACAGAAGGATGCCTTTTGGTCTATGCAATGCACCTGCAACCTTTCAGAGGTGCATGCTCTCTATCTTCTCAGATATGGTAGAGAAATTTCTGGAAGTCTTCATGGATGACTTTTCAGTATTTGGAGACTTATTCATCTCCTGCCTTAACCATCTAGCACTTGTTCTGAAAAGATGCCAAGAGACCAACCTAGTTTTAAACTGGAAAAAATGTCACTTCATGGTGACTGAGGGGATTGTCCTTGGGCATAAAATTTCAAGCAAGGGAATAGAGGTGGATCAAGCAAAGGTAGAGGTAATTGAAAAATTACCACCACCTGCCAATGTTAAGGCAATCAGAAGCTTTTTGGGACATGTAGGATTCTACAGAAGGTTTATAAAGGATTTTTCAAAAATTGCAAAACCTCTGAGTAACCTGCTAGCTGCTGACACACCATTTGTGTTTGACACACAGTGTCTGCAGGCATTTGAGACCCTGAAAGCCAAGCTGGTCACAGCACTAGTCATCTCTGCACCAGACTGGACATTACCATTTGAACTAATGTGTGATGCCAGTGACCATGCCATTGGTGCAGTGTTGTGACAGAGGCATAACAAGCTTCTGCACATCATTTATTATGCTAGCCGTGTTCTAAATGATGCACAGAAGAATTACACAACCACAGAAAAAGAATTACTTGCAGTGGTTTATGCCATTGACAAGTTTAGATCCTACTTAGTAGGGTCAAAAGTGATTGTGTACACTGACCATGCTGCTCTTAAATACTTACTCACAAAGCAGATTCAAAACCCAGGCTCTTAAGGTGGGTATTGCTTCTGCAAGATTTTGATATAGAAATAAGAGACAAAAAAGGGACAGAGAACCAGGTAGCTGATCATCTGTCCCGAATTGAACCAGTAGCTGGGGCATCCCTCCCTTCTACTGAGATCTCTGAAACCTTTCCAGATGAGCAACTCTTTGCCATCCAGGAAGAACCATAGTTTGCAGATATTGCAAATTATAAAGCTGTGAGGTTCATACCACAGGAGTACAGCAGGGTGCAAAGAAAAAAATTAATTTCAGATGCCAAGTACTACCTATGGGATGAGCCATATCTCTTTAAGAGATGTGCAGACGGAATAATTCGCAGATGTGTACCTAGAGAGGAAGCACAAAGGATCCTGTGGCATTGCCATGGATCGCAGTATGGGGGACATTTCGGAGGTGATCGAACAGCCACTAAGGTCCTCCAATGCGGATTCTACTGGCCTACTATCTATAGGGATGCCCGAGAGTTTGTGCGTAACTGTGACAGTTGCCAAAGAGCTGGTAACTTGCCTCATGGTTACGCCATGCCTCAACAAGGGATCCTAGAGATTGAATTGTTTGATGTATGGGAAATTGACTTCATGGGTCCCTTCCCACCATCATACTCAAACACTTATATTCTAGTGGTAGTAGACTATGTGTCTAAATGGGTAGAAGCAATTGCCACACCCAATAATGATACCAAGACCGTACTGAAATTCCTACAGAAACACATCTTCAGCAGGTTTGGTGTTCCCAGAGTACTAATCAGTGATTGGAGCACTCATTTCTGCAATAAACAGCTGTACTCTGCTATGGTCCGATATGGAATTAGCCACAAAGTAGCAACTCCATATCACCCACAGACAAATGGGCAAGCTGAAGTCTCTAATAGAGAGCTAAAAAGAATCCTGAAACGAACTGCTATTGCCCGTAGAAAGGATTGGGCAAAGAGCTTGGATGATGCTCTGTGGGCATCCAGAACAGCCTTCAAGACTCCTATAGGAACCTCTCCATACCAACTTGTGTATGGGAAGGCTTGTCATCTGCCCGTGGAACTGGAACATAAAGCCTACTGGGCAACCAGATTCCTAAACATGGATGCTAAGTTAGCTAGTAAAAAAAGATTGCTCCAGCTAAATGAGCTAGAGGAGTTCAGACTCAATGCCTTTGAAAATGCAAAAATTTATAAGGAAAAGGCAAAGAAGTGGCATGACAACAAGTTGTCATCTAGAGTCTTTGAGTCAGGACAAAAAGTTCTACTCTTCAACTCTAGGCTCAGACTATTCCCAGGAAAACTTAAATCCCGGTGGAGGGGTCCGTATGTGATTACAGGGGTCTCACCATATGGATATGTTGAGCTTCAGGATATTGATTCTGACGAAAAATTCATTGTTAATGGACAGAGGATCAAACATTATCTTGAAAGCAATTTTGAGCAAGAATGCTCAAAACTGAGGCTTGAATGAATCTCAGTAAAAGGTCCAGCTAAAGACAATAAAGAAGCGCTTGCTGGGAGGCAACCCAGTCATTAGTAGGTTATCTGTTTTGTTTAATCAAAGTTTGAATACATATTCTCAAAGGGCAATCATCAAAATTGAAGGAATTCACAGAGTTACAGAAGGATTCAGTGCAAAAAGCAGAGAAAATGAGCTTGCTGGCGAAAAAATGCCAGTAAGGGGTACTCTGGGCGTTAAACGCCAGAATGGATACCATTCTGGGCGTTTAACGCCAGTAAAGGTACCATTTTGGGTGTTAAACGCCAGACTGGGCACCATTCTGGGCGTTTAACGCCAGGTTGGCAGCATCCTAGGCGTTCAGCAAAACGCCCAGTGATGAAGGGGTTTCTGGCGTTTAACGCCAGCCAGGGTACCTGGCTGGGCGTTAAACGCCCATAATGGCCAACATTTGGGCGTTAAATGCCAGAATGGATACCATTCTGGGCGTTTAACACCAGAAAGGT
>NC_029780.3:68678464-68679119 GCF_000817695.3 Arachis duranensis | reverse complement strand
CATAAACACATTTCAAACTTTCATCATTCACCTTCAAATCTTAAAAATTAAAATCATTTTTCAAATCTCTTTCAAATCCTTTCCAAATCTTCTTCAAAAAACTCAAATATCTCTCAAATTCTTTCCATATCTTCTTAAATCTCCTTCAAAATTTTCGAAATCTCTCCCCCCTCCCTTATAAATATACGTTCGGCCATCCCCCTTTCCCCACCATTCGAATTTGCTCTCCTCCTCTCTCTCCTCTTTCTTTTCTTTTGCTTGAGGACAAGCAACCCTCTAAGTTTGGTGTGTTTTTCCATGATCACTAAGCTAAGGCTCATCAAGATCGTAGCTCCCAAAGGAAAACAAACCAATTCTAGAGGCAAGAAAGAGAATGCTCCAAAGGATCTTTGGAGTCAAGAGAGGTTCTTAACTAAAGAACATGCAGACCATTACCACAAAATAATGGGTCTAAGGTCAGTGATCCCGGAAGTTAAATTCGATCTGAAAGAAGATGAATATCTGGAGATCTAAGATCAAATTCGAAACAGAGGATGGGAAGTTCTAACCAACCCTGAGACAAAGGTTGGAAGAAACATGGTTCAGGAATTCTACTCAAATCTGTGGCTGACAGATAAGCAGAGAATGACTGGAACTGCTTTTCATACCTACAGAA
>NC_029780.3:68677777-68678373 GCF_000817695.3 Arachis duranensis | reverse complement strand
TCCACTGAAGCCAAACTGGCTTACCCAAGCTTAATCTCTTTGCTATGTAAAGATGCTGGGGTGAGGATGGGAGTAGATGAATTCATCCCAATTGAACATCCAATCACCAAGAAGTCAATGGAAGGACAAATACAAGATAATTTTATCAAAAGGAGGGCGCAGGAGTTCCTCCCTGAACTCCCTGAAATTGACTACTGGACCCGCCTAGAAGCAACTGTTGCTAAGTTGCAAGAAGCTATGGAACAAATTAAGGAAGAACAGCAGAATCAAAACTGCATGCTCTGCAAATTGCTGAAGGAACAAGAGAAGCAGGGGCGTGAGCTACAGGAGCTGAAGCACCAGAAGCTCTCCCTTGAAGGGTCAAATACCCCACAAGTTGAGGGAGCATCCACTTCTCAAGATCAAGGTTGTTGAATCCTAACTCTGTGATAACCTCTATCAGTAGGAGTCATTTGAATTTTTGTTTTCTATTACTATTAGTCTTAACTTATGTTTATCTTTGAGTCTTGTTTTTAATTCATGATTAATAAAATTTAATGTCTATGCCTTAAAGCTATGAATGTCCTATGAATCCATCACCTCTCTTAAATGAAAAA
>NC_029780.3:68660318-68677167 GCF_000817695.3 Arachis duranensis | reverse complement strand
AGGTCAGAATCCAACAGCATCTGCAGTCCTTTTTCAGCCTCTGAGGGACCTGAGCAAAAATCTGATTCAGAGGCTGAAAAAGGACTGCAGATGCTGTTGGATTCTGACCTCCCTGCACTCGAAGTAGATTTTCCGGAGTTACAGAAGCCCAATTAGCGCGCTCTCAATTGCGTTGGAAAATAGACATCTTGGGCTTTCTAGCAATGTATAATAGTCCATACTTTGCCCAAGATTTGGTGGCCCAAACCGGCGTTACAAATCAGCTTCAGAATTCCCGGCGTTTAACGCCGGAACTGGCACAAAAATTGGAGTTAAACGCCCAAACTGGCAGAAAAGCTGGCGTTTAACTCCAGAAAAAGTCTCTACAGATGAAAGCTTCAATGCTCAGCCCAAGCACACACCAAGTGGAACCCGGAAGTGGATTTTTACGTCATTTACTCATTTCTGTATATCCTAGGTTACTAGTTCACTATAAATAGGATATTTTGACATTGTATCTTTACCTCATGACACATTACACGTTTCTTATTGTATCTTCTACGGCATGAGTCTCTATACCCCATGGTTGGGGGTGAGGAGCTTTGCTGTGTCTTGATGGATTAATGCAATTACTACTGTTTTTCAAACAATCACGCTTGCTTCTATTCTAAGATATCACTTGTTCTTCAACTTGATGAATGTAATGATCCGTGACACTCATCATCATTCTCACCTATGAACGTGTGCCTGACAACCACCTCCGTTCTACTTTAGATTGAGTGAATATCTCTTGGATTCTTAACCAGAATCTTCGTGGTATAAGCTAGAATTGATGGCGGCATTCAAGAGAATCCGGAAGGTCTAAACCTTGTCTGTGGTATTCTGAGTAGGATTCAAGGATTGATTGACTGTGACGAGCTTCAAACTCCTGAGGGCTGGGCGTTAGTGACAGACGCAAAAGAATCACTAGATTCTATTCCAACCTGATTAAGAACCGACAGATGATTAGCCGTGCTGTGACAGAGCGCGTTGAACATTTTCACTGAGAGGATGGGAGGTAGCCATTGACAACGGTGAAACCCTACATACAGCTTTCCATGGAAGGAGCCTTGCGTGCATGAAGAAGAAAACAGTGGGAAAGCAGAGGTTCAGAAGATAGAGCATCTCCAAAACCTCAACCTGTTCTCCATTACTGCAAAACAAGTATCTATTTCATGTTCTTCTACTTTTCACAATTAAACTTGAGAATTATTGATATCCTGACTAAGAGTTACAAGATAACCATAGGTTGCTTCAAGCTGACAATCTCCGTGGGATCGACCCTTACTCACGTAAGGTATTACTTGGACGACCCAGTGCACTTGCTGGTTAGTTGTGCGGAATTACAAAAGTGTGATTGTGATTTCGTGCACCATGAATTACATGGAAAAACCCTATGGAAACACTTACAACCCTTCATGGAGGAATCATCTTAACCTTTCATGGAAGGATCAACAGAAACCTCAGCAAGGTTTCAATAATAATCAAGGTGGAAGGAACCAGAATAGGTTTAATAACAGACCACCATTCCCATCTTCTCAAGGGAACATGGAAACCCCTAAGCAGAGCCTCTCTGACTTAGTTACTCTGGTTTTTAGCCTCTCTAAGACCACTCATAGTTTCATGAATGAAACAAGGTCCTCCATTAGAAATTTGAAGGTATAAGTTGGTCAACTGAGCAAGAGGATCCCTGAGACTCCTCCTGACACTCTTCCTAGTAACACTGAAGTGAACCCAAGAGAAGAGTGCAAGGCCATCACCTTTGAGGTAGAGGCCGAATCTGGAGAAATTGGGGAGGCATTGAACACCTGTGAAGAACCTATCACTGGGCGTTCAATGTCTGATTTGGTAGCAAGCCTGGCGCTGAACGCCAGTAAGGAACCCCTCACTGGGCATTCAACACCCATCTTGGCAGCAGAGCTGGCATTGAACGCCAGCCATGGAGCATTGACTGGGCGTACAGGAACTCTGGCGCTGAACGCCAGTAAGGAACCCCTCACTGGGCATTCAACTCCCAAACAGGCATACATCCTGGCACTGAATGCTGGTGAGGAACCCCTCCCTGGGCGTTCAATGCCCAAGGAAGCTAGCGTTAAACACCAGCAATGATACCCCTACTAGGCGTTCAATGCCCAAAAGGACAAAGGAACTGGCATTTAACGCCAGGAAGGGTGAACAGAATGGGCGTTCAACTCCCAAGGAACTAACAGAGCTGGCATTGAACGCCAGTAAAAGCACACCCTCTGAGTGCTCAATACTCACTCAAGAAACCCCTATCCAAGAACCAAAGGAAGACAAGGCTCACATAAAGACCATAGAGGTTCCTTTGAATGCACTTCTGCAGTGCATAAATTCTGATGAATACTCATCCTCTGATGAGGATGAAGACACTAGGGAAGAGGAAGTTAGTCGATACCTAGGAGCTCTTATGAAGCTTCCAGATCCTGGACGCTTTCTGATTCCTTGCACCATATACACTATGACCTTTGAGAAGGCTCTGTGTGACCTAGGGACAAGTATCAACCTCATGCTACTCTCTATAATGGAGAAGATGGAAATCATTAAGGTACAAGCTACAAACATCTCATTAGAGATGGCAGACAAGACAATGAAGAAGCCATATGGCTTAGTAGAAGATGTCTTGGTAAAAGTTGAAAACTACTACATCCCCGCAAACTTCATAGTCTTGGATATTGGAGAGGATGAGGATTACTCTGTCATCCTTGCAAGACCTTTCCTAGCCACTACCAATCTATCATTGATGTGGCTAAGGAAGAACAAATTCTATAACTAGGGGAGGATCACATCTTATTCAAGATGCTTCATCCCAATTCTCCCCCAAATAAAAGAGAGATAATTGTGCAACACCTAGTGTTCCAACCCTCTCTTTCTGTGCAGAGCTTTGTAGAGTCCCCAAACATCAATTCTAAGTTTGGTGTTGGACAACCGTCAGCAAGCTCTAAGCACAAAGGTACTAAAAAGAAAGTGCCTAAAGGCTGCAAGGACAAGAAATTCCTAACTGAAGGTCTCTCACCTGGCATGAGAGTTATCTTCACCAAGAAGCCAATCTTACCACATACAATGAGTCGTATCCTGTCTCTAGAGCATGTGGAGCTCATTCACAAGAAGACAGGAAAAAAGTTCATTGTAAGGGATGAACTTCAAAGCCCATACTCACCTCCATAAGGAGCTAACCGTCAAGCTAATGACGTTAAAGAAGCGCTTGTTGGGAGGCAACCCAACCTTAATTCATTATTTTTATTTTCTTTCATTTTGTTTTTCTTTCAGTTATTTTTAGAGTCATGATCATATGCAGTAGTCACAACAAAGACAGAATTGTTCAGCAGAGAAAACATAACACTCTGGATGGAGTGTTATTAAAAGTTGAACGCCGGCCAGGGAGCTCTGGCTGGGTGTCCAAACCCCCAAATGGGCAGTATTGCTGGCGTTGAATGCCAGCCAGGGAGCAGACCTTGGGCGTTCAAACGCTAGTACAAAGAGCAGAGAATCTGAATTCCCTAGCCTCTCAGGATCAGTGGGTCCTACAGCATCTTCACCTACCCCACTTACTTTTACACTTCCCTATACACACTTCCCTATAAACCCTAACCCAATCGCATCCATATCACTTTCCCAAATCCATTATAACTTCCACCAACCCCCACCCAATTCAAAATCAAATTTCAAACCCATGACCGAACCTACCCTAACCCAGTTCCTATAAATACCCCTCTTCATAACCCTTCTTACACACACCTCTCATACCCTCAAACACCCTACTTGGCCAAGCCCTCTCTCTCTATCTTCTTCTATTTTCTTCTTCTCCTCCTCCATTCTTCTCTTTACTTTATTTTTGTTTGTGGACAAGCAAAGTTTTAAGTTTGGTATTGGAAAAGCATAGTTTTTTTCTTTCCATTACCATTCATGGCATCCAAGGTTGGAGAACCCTCTAGAAAGAGGAAAGGAAAGGCAGTAGAATCACCTCCTCTGAATCTTGAGAGATGGAGAGATTCATCACCAAAACCTACCAAGAACACTTTTATGAAGTACTGGCAGAGAAGAAAGTGATCCCTGAGGTCCCTTTCAAGCTCAAGAAGAATGAGTATTCAAAAAATCTGAAGAGAGATTCGGAGAAGAGGTTGGGAAGTCCTAACCAATCTCATTCAAGATGTTGAGATTCTAATGGCGCAAGAGTTCTCTGCTAATGCATGGGTTACTAAAAACAATGACACTAGTGTGAACCCAAATACAATGAATTGGAGCACCATGGTCCGAGGGAGAATCCTAGATTTCATCCCTGAAAGTGTGAGGTTGACGTTCAACTTGCCTCTGATGCAAGGGACCCACATCCTTATACAAGAAGAGTCAACTTTGATCAGAGATTGGATCAAGTGCTCTCAAACATCTGTGTGGAAGAAGCACAGTGGAAAAGGGATTCCCAAGGCAAGTCCATTCAACTAAGAAGGCTTGACCTCAAGCCCAAAGCTAGAGGATGATTGGAATTCATCCAACATTCCATCATCCTTACTAGCAATCAGTCAGAAGTGACTGTTGATAGAGCCATCATGATCCATTGCATCATGATTGGAAGTGAGGTAGAAGTACATGAGGTGATTCCTCAAGAACTGTACAAGATAGCTGAGAAGCCTTCCACTAATGCAAGGTTCGCATTCCCACACCTCATCTGTCATCTTTGCAATTCAGTTAGAATTGGCATAAAAGGAGATAACTCCATTGGGGAGGACAAGCCCATCACTAAGAAGAGGATGGAGCAAACCAAAGAGCATACACAAGAGCCTGTGCAACCACCTCAGCATGAGATCCCTGAGATGCCTCAAGGGATGTATTTTCCTCCTCAAAGCTATTAGGATCAATGGCAGACTTCTCTTGGAGAACTAAGCATAAACATGGAGTAATTAAAGGTGGAGCATCAAGAGCATTCCATCACCCTCAATGAAATAAGAGAAGATCAAAGAGCCACAAGAGAAGATCAAAGGGCTGTGAGGGAAGAACAACAAAGGCAAAGGAGTGACATTGAAGAGATCAAGCATCATATTGGATCCTCAAGGAGGAGCACTAGCCGCCACCATTAAAGGTGGATTCGTTCTCTTTTACTTCCATTCCCTTTTATTATTTTTCTATTTTCTGTTATGTTATGTTGCCTGTTCTCTTGTTCTTGTTGCATGATTATTTGCATTGATGTCTTAAAGTTGTAAAATGTCCCATATATTTCTCACATTGCTTAAAAGAAAATTTTAATTGAAAAGAATTGAGAGATACATGAATTCCAAGTTTAAAATAAGAATAGTTCAATTATTTTGATGTGGTGGCGTTGCTTTTATTTTCTGAATGTATGAATAAACAGTGCATATTTGAAGTTGGAATTTTAGAATGTTGGCTCTTGAAAGAATGATGAAAAAAATATTATTCATAATCTGAAAAATTCAAAAATTGATTCTTAAAGTAAGAAAAAGCAGCAAAAAGAAAAAGAAAAAGCAGGTTGCAAAAGAAAAAAATAATAATGCATGCGAAAAAGAAAGAAAAAAATGGTGAAAAAGAAAAAAATAATAAAAAGCAGAAAAATCCATTACTACCCAAAAATGCAGGAAAAGGAGGGCAGATTAAAAAAGCCAATAACCCTTTAAACCAAAAGGCAAGAGTAAAAGGATCCAAGGCTTTGAGTATTAATGGATAGAAGGGCCTAAAGGAATAAAAATTTGATACCCGAATATTCAGTTTGATAACCCACTACTAATTCTTCTTCCGCTTCTGGTAAATCAAAAGGTAATCTTTCATTTTCTGCTAGGGAAGAAATTAGAAAAACGACGAAACTTATAGGTTGTCGCCACAAATTCCACCCCCAAAAACCATATTTTGATTGTGCATCAACTATATCAACTGTACTTAAACTATTATGTAATGCTAGTCGGTGAGAACGTTACTTAACCATATTTTCACCTCATACGGCTCCTCGAAAGCCTTAAATAAACCTAAGGACCTAGCCGATTATTTCTTTCTTGCGATATTCCTAAGATTAATAAGATTAAAAATTATTGGATGGTTCTGAATTAGACCAATTAAATTATGTCTATTCTCATTGTATTTGATGTGCTTGTGGCGTGAAGGTGTCAAGTGAAAAGTTTGAGACCGAACGGTTAAAGTCGAGATCCAAAGCAAAAAGAGTGTGCTTAAGAACTCTGGGCACCTCTATATGGGATTCTAGTAAAACTGAATCACAATCTGAAATTGAGTTTTTGTATTTTTATGCAACTTCAGGTAATTTCTGGCTGAAATTGAGGAGCTGGAGCAAAAGTCTGATTCAGAGACAGAGAAAGCACTGCAGATGTTGTCTGGATCTGACCTCCTTTCACTCAGAAGAGCTTTTCTAGAGCTACAGAAGTTCAAATGGAACATTTTTAACGAATATGGAAAGCTGACTTTCAGAGCTTTCCAGAAATGTATAATACTTTATACTTTGGTTCGGATTAGAAGGCCCAAAATTGGCGTCCAACACCAGCTTCCTACCCCCTTCCAGGCATCCAACGCCCACAAAGCAGAGACCAGTGTCCAAACGCCTAGAGAGGACCCCCTAGCCAGCATTCAATACCCTAGAGACCTTCTAGCATGTGGATCTCATCAAAGCTCAGCCCAAACACTCATCAAGTGGGCCCCAGAAGTGGATTTTAGTACTAAAAAGACTGTTTTACCCTTACTAGTCATTAGTTTAGTATTTAAAGTAGAAGATCACTCTTTGTTAAAGATCTTCGCCCATCATTTACCATATTCGAGTGTTACATTGTATTTTCCTTTCAGTATGAGTTTCTAAACCTCCTAGGTTGAGGGGAACCCTGCTGAGTTCTATGAATTAATAAAAGTATTACTGTTTCTCTTCGATCCGTGTTTGATTTAATTCTAAGATGTATACTTGTGCTTCAACATGGTGAATAGGATGATCAGTGACAATCAGCTCTGTTCATCGTACTAGGACTGCGTTGACAACCACCCGTGTCTTCTTGGGTTCGTGTGAATACGTGACTGGAAAGCACGAACCGCCAGCTTAATTATACATCTCTCAGACGGCTAATCCACGACTTTGTTGGGGACTTCTCGAGACACCAGTTCAGCCGATTTCCAAGAAGATTAAGGTCTCTGTGGTATAGGCTAAAACCCAAAGAAGCAGCATTCTCTGATCCGGAAGATTCGACCTTGTTTGTGGCGTTTTGAGTAGTATCGAGAATAAACTGCTAGAGCTTCACCCTTGTGCAAATTGGATGACCACGGCCAATGGCATTTGATCTGAAATAGAGAAGATTGATGACCACGGCCCATGGCGTTGATCAGATACAGCCTGTCATAGAAGAGATCATTCACAAGCAAAGAAGATAGTAATATCAGAATTAATTTAGAAAGACAAGGCAACTCCAATCCTTAACCATAGTCCTATTACTGATTTCCCTTGCCTCAATCCAACAACCTTCTGATTCACCTGACTAAAACCTGTAAGATAACCATCACTTGCTTCAAACCACAATCCTCGTGGGATCGACCCTGACTCGCTCAGTATTACTTGAACGACCCAGTGCATTTACTGGTACAGTTGTACAGAGTGTGGGGATTTGTGCACCAATAGACAAACCTTCTTTCTTTATGGATTTTAGTTGAACCTTTAATTGCTTAATCTGAACTTTAGAAGCCTTTGAAAAATGCTATTGAATGCATTCCCATACCTGATATGCATATGGACAATCAAGAACGCGGTTCTGGAAGGAATTGTCGATGGATGTAAGCAGCCATGTCATGAGAAAGTGATCTTTCTGTTTTCATTCTTTGTATTGTTCGGATTCAGTTCTAGCTTGTTGTTCAGCATTGGAGAATTTTGGGAGAATTTTATCCTTCTGAAGATGATCTTCCATGTTGCTAGCTCCAATCGTATGAAGAGCAAGTTGCTCCCAGATTTTGAACAATTTTTTATCAAATTTGTCTATGATGGGTATAGAAAAAAGGGATTAAAGGGATTAAAGAAAACAGAAAAAAAAAAAGGAATTTTATTCACCGTGAAAATGTATTTTACTGTCTCATATTATTGAAACAAGCCATTATATATGACAACACTATCACAAATGGAAAAAGAAAATAGTTACAAAGTGTTATTCTTTTTCTTTTCTGTTACTAGATATTATACTCCTATCAATTAACAAGAATAAAAGATGAAGAAACCACCTTGGTATGATGAATTTTTCTAAGAGAAGACAAATTGTTGGCAAAGAACAATAAGCAACAAGAGGAAATGATATGAAAGGGTAGACAATGTTAGGGTTCAACAATCAAGCTGCTTATCATGTTCTTCTCCTTCAAAAGAAAAAGTTTCTTTTTTATAAAATTAACATGGATCGATTTAAGTGAGTTATTAATCTGTCAATCTAAGTTGACATTTAATAGATAAATCAGCAATTTAATATGCCATGTAGCTTTTAATTTGTTAATCTAAGTTAACCTAAAAAAAAAAATTATTTGACAAAATTAAAGATCAAGGACAAAAAAAATTGTTGAGAAGCTTGTGATTTACACAGTAAATCCAAAAATTAAAATTTTTTTAACTAATGTGAGAATACTTAATTAAATAATATTGTTTGAATTACACTAATGGTGCACATAATTTAATTAAATTCATATTCAAGTCTAGTGCACTTTCGTTAAAATAAGCAAATTGACTTCGCTCTTAAACTTTTTAAAACTTATAAACTTTGATGAATATATATGTGTTATTTTTTCTTAAAATTAGTGAAAAAAAAATACAAAAAGAATCAGTTTACACATCTTTAAAGTTTAAGGAGTTAAACGTTAAACATAAAGTCTAGAAGTGAGAAACAGAGTAAAATTAACCTTACGAATTCTTAACGTTTATTGAAAAAGAGGAGCAAGTATTCTAGTTATCTTGTTATTTGTTATTATGACAAAAATGTTACATCAATAGCTTCATTTAAAAGAGAGAGAGACAGAGAGAGATAAATCTATGGTATATTATAATACACTTCTTTCTATCTTTTTAAAAATATATTTATTCATGTAGTCATCTACCTATAAGTTATATATTGATATAACATTTTACTTATTTTTACACACCCAGACAAAAGAATAAATTTCTTTACCCGTCATTTCCTTCTTTAACCAATTACCTATCAACTAAACACACTACCCGGTCCGGAGGTGTTTCTAAGTTAGATTTAGGAAGAATGACAACAAATACACGTATTCTTTGACGGAATAAGATGGATGACACAAGGATGATACGTTACACTGTTGTCATTTTTTAGAGATCTATAAATTGAATATTACAAATTTCAAGTATTTACTTGGTATTTTTTTCCTCACAGACCAATAAATTTTTATCGCAAATATCTTTCAATATCTTAATTGATACCTTTTTCGTGAAGAATTTATTAGTTTATCATAAAAAAAATTCATCATATTACTCTTTTTTATATACTACCTGTTCTGAGAGTTATCTGAAACGTTGATTTTGGCCCGAACGTAAGGTCCAAATCTCTTTGTGTGGTAGTGTATGACTTGATGGTGCTGAGGTGCCGCCTGTCCAAGTTCCTCGTGAGGAGGTGGGTGGTGGTACCTACAAGAGACTTCGATACTTAAGTTAGTAAGGACTTTAGGCAAGTTTTTAGTAGATTAGAATGTGTGTTATACCTTAGAAGTGTCAGTGTATTTACAGTAGAGTCAGTAACCACCTTTGTTGGAGTAGTTCCATCTTTATTAATGGATAATTGTTCCCTTTATCTTGGGAGTCTGTTAGGATCTCCCTTCTAGATGTAGCAGATATCCAGAAGCAGTTACTTGTTTGGGCAAGTAGAGCTGGACTCCTCTATCAGTGTCTGGCCTCATAGAAGAGGTCGAGTATGGGATAGAGGTCACCTTCTAAGGTTAGGCTTTTTATCTGTATTGGGCCTGACTTTATATTTTGGGCCAAAATATGAACAGTGCCCCTGTTTGGCTCCAAGCTTTAGGGTGGTCGGGCCCAAGCATTGACTTTGACATCGGTCACTCGACGAACTTTGAACGTTACCTCTTTAAATGGGGAGTGAATGTTACGCGGTAGTTTTCCTTGGATTTTGCGCATACTTTGATAGGATAGTAATGACGAATGTGCCCCTTTCTCCCTTTATAAGGTGTTCTCCCTACTCATTTTCCTCTTTTCACATTTCCAGAATCATTTTCTTTCTACTCTCTTTGTGAAACAATGTTCGTTTTCTCTTTTGATTTTTTGCTTCTCTAGAGCCTTTAGTTCCGGAATTCTCCTTCTTATTCTTTCTGGACATCTGTCTTGGGAGAGGAACGTTCGTGTTTTTCCTTATTGACGTGCCCACCTTCGATTCGCATCTCCTTCAAGGTTTGTTCTTTAATTGTTTTGAATACTTGTCTTGTACTTCTGAGACTTTCTTGTCTATGTGTGAAGATTGTAAAAGAAAAAATGTTTCTTGTGAGGATGCAGTTCTTCTTCTCTTCCCTTTTTCGAAAAATATGCTGAGACAAAAACTGCGATCTTCTTGATGTTTTGCAAAAAAGAAAAATATTTGCTTCGAACTGTATTGCTTTTGACTGTCGTCTTATTGCCCCCATATGGCATCGTTGCTATGCGACAATGTTGCATAGTAGGGACACCATTTGATTTTGTTGATTTTTTTAATTTTTCCGACTTACTTTTGACAAGTTCCAACTTCTTTTAGTAATAATTTTTTACTTTGCATCTGTAGGTATAATCTTTATGACTCGCTCTGTCCTTTTGAGTATGTTGACCAAAGTTCCTCCTAGTCTTCGAGTTTGGGTAGATACTACTGTCCTTTCTTGTGTCCCTGTGACCGATAGAGAGTATAATCAGAAGTTCCGCAGACACCATAGTATATGTGAGAATAGGAAAGACGAGAGAAACTATGAATTAGTGGCGCCCGATCTGGAAGAGAGGGTGTGTTTTCCCCTTTTAGAGGACTCTGAGCGACCTTTCTTTTATGCATACGACTGTTTCTTCACCCGACTAGGTATTCGATTTCCTTTTACTGGTTTTGAAATTAATGTACTGTGGTCTTGCAACCTCGCCCCTTCTAAATTGCACCCTAACTTCTGGTCCTTCCTGAAAATATACCAGCTCCTATGTCGGGAGCTGGATGTTCAACCTTCAATGAATGTGCTCTTTTATCTATTTGCTACAACCAAACCCTATAGTTCCACGAAGAAGACGGGATGGATATCCATACGAGTTGTTCAAGGATAGAAGATTTTTGTCATCTTTGATTATTCCTTTCATGATTTTAAGAATAACTTTTTTAAGGTCCAGAGCATGGAGGGAGTCTGACCTTTCCTTTTCGCCGAGAATCAAGTTCCTTTTTTCCCTTTATATTGGCAAGACACATTGGTCACCCTTAAGCCTGATGTCAAGGACTTAGAAGACCTTGAAAGGAGTGCTGTAGAATTTTTTCTAGATGCTTGGGGCCGAGCTCCTTATTTGGATACGAAAAGATTTTTAGGAGACCCTAGCCTTCTGAAGTCTGAGCTGGGTAGATCTCTTTCTCTTTGAGTTTCTGAATTCAGTTAACATTGTTACTGTTGATGAGCGAATATTTTATATACTTTTTAGTACTATTTTCTTAGTGATTTTGGTTATGTTTTGTCAAGTTTTATCAAGTCTTAGTAGGTTTTAGTGCAAAAATCACTTTTTGGATGCTACTTTGAGTTTTGGTGTTTTTTCTATGTTTTTAGGTGATTTTTGGGTTATTCTGGCAAGTTTTGGAAAAGTTTGATTCAGAAACAGAGAAAGGGCTACAGATGCTGTTAGATTCTGACCTCCGTGCATTCCAATGAGCATATCTGAAGCTATAAAAATCAAAATGATGCGCTCTTAATGGCATTAGAAAGCTAACATCCAGAACTTTCCAAAAATATGTAATGATCTATACTTATCTTTGGAAATGATGGCCCAAAATGGGAGTTGAACGCCCAACTGACACCTTGCCTGGCATTTAGACGCCCCAAGAGGATCAGAATGGCGTTTGGACGCCCAAAAGGGAGCAAGCCTGGCATCCAACGCCCCAAGAGGAGTCTCAGCATGTGGATTCACCCCAAACTCAGCCCAAACACTCACCAAGTGGGCCCAAGAAGTGGATTGTCGCACCAGGAGTCCAGTTTATCTTACTTTTGTAATTCTTAGTCATTAGATTAGTATATATAGACAAGAGTTCACCCTTGTTAGGAACTTTTGCCCTTTTGCACGTTTCACTATTATCTTTTTGTACAGTATGAGCAACTAAACCTCCTATGTTAAGGTTAGGAGCTCTGCTGATTCTCATGGATTAATAATATTATTGTTTCTATTTCAATGTGTTTGATTCTATTCTCTTATGTGTTCTCGTTCTTCAATCTTAACGAATTGGGGGTGAACCGTGACATTCATACTTGTTCTACATGGGTTCTGTGTGAGTCCTGACCCAGATAGCATTGAACTAAAACTAGAGAATGCATTGCGGATTCCAAGAGAATACCTGAGCAACTTTGGATACGTGACATGAAATCTCGTTGACCGTGGGTTACTGAGGTCTCTGTGGCGCTAAGGCTAGAGTCACAGAAGCAGCATTCTCTAATCTAGAAGATCCGACCTTGTCTGTGACATTTTGAGCAGGATTGTGAAGGAGAGTGGATTGCTTAGAGCTTCATTTTCGGCTACAGTGAGAAGTCATGAGTCAACTTGATGAGAGGACATGAGTTACTCGGGTATGGTGGACTGCTGTGGTTTAGAAGAGATTAACTTGATGAGAGGACATGAGTTAGTCATTTATAGCTGACATTGAATGAATCATTCGTTATTAAAGTAGATAGGAAGAAAAGTTAATCCGGAAAGAAAAAGCATCTCCGAAGCCTTAACTAAATCCTTATCACTGTTTTCACATCAATCTGGTATTTCGTTCTTTATTATTTCGTTTATGCGTTCACATACACAACCATCTTTTCTAATCGCTTGACTAAGATTTACAAGATAGCCATTGCTTGCTCAATCCGACAATCTCTGTGGAATTCGACCCTCACTCACCTGAGGTATTACTTAGACGACCCGGTGCACTTGCCGGTTCAGTTGTGCGAAGTTCAATTCCGTGCACCAACTGTCTTTTCTTAACTTTTTTCTTTGTTTTTGTAGAGAGTATGGCTCCAAAATCTACTCATATGAGAACACTTAGAAATTCAAAAAAGAGTGTGGTAGCTCGGAACCTCCAATTGAAAAAAATAACTCAGATCCTCCTCCGCGCGATCTTCTCCGAAGAAGTCAGAGTCGAGCCCCTCCGATGCAAAGATAATCATCCTAACCCCTACTTCCCGGCTTATACCCCTGACCCTTCTCCTCAGTCTCCCTCCTCAGTAGAAGCCCCTTCCAAGAAACAGAAGGTGGATGAGGAGGATAGCATATATACGAAGAGTTTTGATGCATTGGCTTGGGGTGAAAAGAACCTTCTTCCTCATCACCATATGAGCATGGATGACGTGGCCCTTCAGAATCACCTCCAAACCTTAGCTCGTGGCGGACTTCGCATGGTCGGTGTGTGTGTGCTACTTTGGCTAGGGAACTGAGAAACACTCCTATTCAGGTCACAATTAGTGCTCTGGTGGCCGCTCGAGCTGATGTGGAAAGGTTTAATGATATTAAGAAGGACCTGGAGAAAGAGAGGGAGACTTTAAGAACCAACGTTGAGAGAGCTCGGGAGAGACCAGTGAAGTCGGAGGCCGCCACTGTCTTGGCCGACGAGAAGATGAAGAAATCGGAGGAAAGCTATACCCGTGTTTACACGGAAAAGCTGGAACTCCAAGAGGAGCTGGAAAAGATGAAAGAGAGATGTGATGAACTTGAGGAGTTAGTGGCCTTAGGGATAAACGAGATGTTTGAGAACCTAGAGGCTCAAATCAAGGTCTTGGCTCCCGACCTTGAACTTTCTCTTTCAAGGATAACATTGTGGTGGATGGCAAGATTGTCCATG
This sequence comes from Arachis duranensis, assembly GCF_000817695.3. Classification (NCBI taxonomy): domain Eukaryota; kingdom Viridiplantae; phylum Streptophyta; class Magnoliopsida; order Fabales; family Fabaceae; genus Arachis; species Arachis duranensis. The sequence continues at coordinate 68,663,125 of NC_029780.3, read as the reverse complement.
CTCTTGATGAAGATGAGGAGGAACCTCCCCTTAACCCGAAGACCTCGGGTCCTCAGATCGGTCAAACCTCAACGTCGGAAGCCCGGCCTGAAGTTGTTGTCGTGGAGACCTTTTCTTTGGTTCCTGATAGTATTCTAGCCGTGTCGATATCTGTTCATCCTCCAACTCCCTCGGCCAAGAAAAAAGATGTAGTCACGGGCGAGGACCTTACCTCTTTTATTGGGGAAAAGTCTTGAGCCCTTTTTGTTTCTGTTTTAGACTTCTGGAATGGCCCGGCCTGTGGGTCTCATAACATTTTGACTTTTTTTTATAATTGTTCGTAGTTTTTCTTGAGCACTTTTACCTTTTATTTAGTTGTTTCTACAACCATTTTATGAAGTAATGTTCGAAAACCGTTCCTTTATATCACAGAGTGTTGCTCTATTTTTTGTTTGTAGCTGGATTATAGTTTGCTTTGACTTTTGAGCCATAGCAAATTTTATTAATTTAAGAGTTTCCTTCCACAGTTCCAACTTCTAACAATCGGCCTTTATTAAGTTACCTTTACAGCTCATTTTTATCCGTCCTCTTTGAGGTCACTTTATACGAGTTGTTTATATAACTTCTTACATTAACTTGTATCTCGTCGCTTCATCTTGCCAACCATGTTTAGGTCAGTCAATGATTTTTGCGGTTTATCGAGCTTAAATTAATGCGTTCAAAACTAGAAAACTTTTGAAGAAAGAAATAGGATGGAAATTTTTATTAGTAATTAATAAATTCCTCTACAAATCTACTTACTAGAGGCTCATGTGCCCCTATCCCCTGTGTTGGTGCCTCGTTAAAAACCCTTATACCCGGGAAAAAGAGTACACCAAGGCAGCGAGGTTTGCTTTATCTAGATGTAGTATTTTCTAAGGTTACATGTGTGCCAAGACCTCGGGAGCTCCCACCCTTGGAGATTGGATACTTTGTAGTAACCTTTTCCTAAGACCTCTACTATCTTGTAAGGTCCTTTCTAATTTGCAGCCAGCTTTCCTTCTCCTGATTTTTGTACTCCAATATCATTTCTGATCAGGAATAGTTCATTGGTGGCAAAGTTCCTTTTTATCACCTTTTGGTTATACCTTAGAGCTATCTTTTGCTTTAGAGCTTCCTCCCTAATCCGATCTCTTTCTTGGACTTCGGAGAAGAGGCCGAACTCTTCCTTTTGTGCTTGGATGTTAACTCCTTTATTGTAAAATATGACTCTAGGTGATTCTTCAGCTATTTCTATGGGAATCATGGCTTCCATTCTGTAAGCAAGTCGGAAGGGTGATTCTCCCATTATAGAATATGGAGTAGTCCGATATGCCTACAAGACTTGAGGGGACTCATTATCCCAAACCCCTTTTGCATCGTGCAGTCGGCGCTTTAACTCGGCAAGTATGACTTTGCTGGCAGCTTCGGCTTGTCCGTTGGCCTGGGGCTGTTCTACTGTCGTGAATTGGTGTTTTATTTTTAGGTCGGCCACCAAGTTTCTGAAGGTTGAGTCGGTAAATTGAGTCCCAATGTCTGTGATGATAGAGTGGGGTACTCCAAACCTTGTGACAATGTTCTTGTACAAGAATTTTCGACTTCTTTGGGCAGTGATAGTTGCTAAGGACTCCGTCTCGATCCACTTAGTGAAATAATCAATCCCTATTATAAGGTATTTGACTTGCCCTATTGCTTGTGGAAATAGTCCAAGTAGGTCGAGACCCCATTTCGCAAATGGCCATGGTGAGGTGACACTGATGAGCTCTTCGAAGGTGCTACATGAAAATTAGCATGTTTTTGGCAAGGTGGACAGGTTTTAACAAATTTAGCTGCCTCCCTCTATAAGGTTGGCCAGAAAAAACTGGCTCAGATTACTTTTTTGGCCAGTGATGGAGCTCCCATGTGATTTTTACATATACCACTATGTACGTTTTCTAAGACTTCCTTTGTGTTGGAGGTCGGGATGCATTTTAAGAGGGGTGTTGAGATTCCTCTTTTTATATAAGACATTGTGGACCAGTGTGTAATTTTGTGCCTCCTTTATGAGTCTTCTGGTTTCTTTTTCATCCTTGGGGAGGACATCAAACTTGAGGTAGTTAATTATGGGGTTTATCCATCCTAAATTCTGGTTGGATATGGTTAATACCTCCTCGTCTTTTGATATGGATGGTGATTGCAGAGTTTCTTGAATGAGACTTCTATTGTTACCCCCTGGTTTGGTGCTGGCTAATTTTGAGAGGACATCAGCTCGGGCATTAGATTTATGGGCTATACGTCGAACTTCCCTTTCTAAAAATTGTGTCATTTGTTCTCGGGTTTCATCCAATTATTTCTTCATAGTGTGATCTTTAGCTTGATAGGTGCCGTTAATTTGTGAAGTTATTACTTGCGAATCGCTAAATACTATCAATTTCTCAGAAAAAAATGGCGAAAAAAATAGAAAGAAAATGGCAAAAAAAATAGAAAGAAAAAGAAAAAGCAAGCAGAAAAAGCCAATAGCCCTTAAAACCAAAAGGCAAGGGTAAAAAGGATCCAAGGCTTTGAGCATCAATGGATAGGAGGGCCCAAGGAAATCAAGTCCATGCCTAAGCGGCTAAACCAAGCTGTCCCTAACCATGTGCTTGTGTCATGAATGCCCAAGTGAAAAGCTTGAGACTGAGTGGTTAAAGTCGTGATCCAAAGCAAAAAGAGTATGCTTAAGAGCTCTGGACACCTCTAACTGGGGACTCTAGCAAAGCTGAGTCACAATCTGAAAAGGTTCACCCAGTCATGTGTCTGTGGCATTTATGTATCCGGTGGTAATACTGGAA
>NC_029780.3:68659460-68660149 GCF_000817695.3 Arachis duranensis | reverse complement strand
ATTATTAGTTTTTAGGCAAAAATCATATTTTTGGACTTTACTATGAGTTTGTGTGTTTTTCTATGATTTCAGGTAATTTCTGGCTGAAATTGAGGGACTTGAGCAAAACTCTGAAAAGGAGGTTGACAAAGGACTGCTGATGCTGTTGGAATCTGACCTCCCTGCACTCGAAATGGATTTTCTGGAGCTACAAAACTCCAAATGGCGTGCTCTCAATGGCGTTGGAAAATAGACATCCAGAGCTTTCCAGAAATATATAATAGTTCATACTTTATTCAGAAATTGACGACGTAACTTGGCGTTGAACGCCAAGTACATGCTGCTGTCTAGAGTTAAACGCCAGAAACACGTCATGATCCGGAGTTGAACGCCCAAAACACGTTATAACTTGGAGTTCAACTCCAAGAAAAGCCTCATCTCGTGGATAGATCAAGCTCAGCCCAAACATACATCAAGTGGGCCCCGGAAGTGGATTTATGCATCAATTACTTACTCATGTAAACCCTAGTAGCTAGTCTAGTATATATAGAACATTTAACTATTGTATTAGTCATCTTTTGATCACTTTAGATCTGAGGAACATCTGGGGGCGCATAGTCCTTAGACCATGGGGGCTGGCCATTCAGCCATGCCTGAACCTTTCACTTATGTATTTTCAACGGTGGAGTTTCTGCACACCATAGATTAAA
>NC_029780.3:68653848-68658897 GCF_000817695.3 Arachis duranensis | reverse complement strand
GAGAGGATTAAAAGTAGCCATTGATGATGGTGATGCCCTACATACAGCTTACCATGGAAAGGAGTAAGAAGGATTGGATGAGAGCAATAAGAAAGTAGAGATTCCAAAGGATTCTAGCATCTCCACACGCCTATCTGAAATTTCCACTATTGATTTGCATAAGTATTTCTATCCCTTTTTATTTTCTATTTATTATTAATTTTCGAAACCCATAACCATTTAATCTGCCTAACTGAGACTTACAAGGTGACCATAGCTTGCTTCATACCAACAATCTCTGTGGGATCGACCCTTACTCACGTAAGGTATTACTTGGATGACCCAGTACACTTGCTGGTTAAGTTGAACGGAGTTGTGAGCTTCTCTAACAGTGCCTGGAACTCTTTTATCACAATTTCATCCACCACGTACGCGGAAGGTCACACGTATGCGCGATCGGCATATTTTCAAAACTTCATTTCTTCATGAATTCTCCACTTTACATGCTTTTTCTTCACTTCTTTGATCCAATCCTTGCCTCCTAAACCTGAAATCACTAAACAAACCTATCAAGGCATCGAGTGGAATTAAAGTGAATTCAATTAAGCAAATTAAGGGCCTAAAAAAATATGTTTTTAATCTTAAGTGCAAATTAGGAGAAATTCACAAAACCACACTATTTCATTGAATAAATGTGAGATAAGTTAATAGAATCTACTCATTTTAACACAAGATAAACTTTAAAATTGGGGTTTATCACACCTGCTCCACTTCCAACTTTGTTGGATGACCAGCATACGTACAGGTTCTATATGGATGGGTTCCCGGGCTTTCGGTATACTCAGCGACAAAGTCAGCAAGGTACTGCGACTTAATTGCTATCCGAACCTCGTACCTTAGGTTGAACTCAGACAGCTCCACAGCCCATTGTAGCATTCTTCTGGCCAACTCCATTTATTGTAGAATGTGTTTTATCAGTTGGTTAGTGTGGACTTTTATGGTATGAGCCTAGAAGTAAGGTTGGCTTCCCACTGCTAAATATAGCACGAGCTAGGTTGCTGCCCCTTTTCGTCTTCTCGGACCAGGGTTAAAGCTATAGCTTGGCTTCCCACTGCTAAATACAGCACGAGCTATTCTCCTTTGATAGGTCGGGTAAGTATGAGTAGGTGTCTCAAGAATGCTTTGAAGTCTTGAAAGGCTCATTCGCATTCTGGGATCTATTCGAATTGCTTCACTTTCCTTAAGATTGAGTAAAGGGGAGGAGTGATTTCAAGGCTGATCTGGCTAAGAATCCAGATAGAGTTGCCAAATTTCCATTTAGTTGTTGGACCTCTTTGACACAAGTCGAGATCTTCATGTTGAGTATAGCCTGGCATTTGTCTGGGTTTGCTTCTATACCTTTTTGGGTTAACATGAACCCTAGGAACTTCCTAGCTTCTACTGCAAAGGTGAATTTTGAGGGATTTAACCTTATTTTATGCTTTCTTAGAGAAGATAATACCTCGGAGAGGTCGGACAACAGTGTCGCATCCTCTTTGGTCTTAAGAAGTATGTCGTCCACGTACACCTCCATGAATTTTTCTATGTGAGAGGAAAATACTTTGTTCATTAATCGTTGGTATGTAGCCCCCGCATTCTTTAATCCAAAAGACATTACTATGTAGCAATAGTTAGCCTTTGGAGTTATGAACGAGGTCTTCTCTTGATCCGGCTTAAACATCGGGATTTGATTGTATCTCGAGTAGGCATCCATAAAGGATAAATATCTATATCCTGAGGCTGAGTCGACCAGAGCATCAATGCTGGGGAGTGGATAGGGATCCTTAGGGAAGGCTTTATTTAGGTAAGTATAACCAACACACATTCTCCACTTTCCGTTTTGTTTTTTCACTAACAGGATGTTAGCTAACCACAGTAGATATTTTACCTCCCTTATAAACTCTGCCACTAACAAGGCTTATACTTGCTCTTCTACGACCTGTGTTCTTGGGGTCCGAGCTTCCTGTGCTTCTACTGAATAGTTCAAGAGCCCGGATATACTGCAAGTTTATGGGACATCAAATCGGGATCTATACTGGGCATGTCAGAAGCTTTCCATGCGAAGAGATCCCAGTTTTTCCTCAACAATTTAACGTGTTATTCCTTCAGGCTTCCCTCCAGGTTTACCCCTATGCTTATTGTTTTGTCAAGATGCTCTCTAATTTGTACCTCTTCTATTTTTCTCTCAGGTTGGGGGTGCAATTCTTCCTGAGTTCGGACCCCTCCTAATTCAATGGTGTTGACTTCTTTGTCCCTGGATTGCCTTTCAAGCTAAGACTTTCATTGTAGCATTTTTGTGCTAACTTTTGGTCCCCTTTTATAGTGGCAATCCCTTCTGTTGTGGAAAATTTCATGCAGAGATCAGAGGTGAAAACAACAACTGCAAGTCGGTTCAAGGTGGCCCGACCTATTAAAGCATTGTAAGCCAAATCTACATCGACTACGATGTAATCGATGTTCAGTGTCTTTGATCTTACACCCTTTCTAAAAGGGGTGTATAACAAAATGTATCCTAAAGGTTGGATCAGCGTATCTCCCAATCCGAAGAGACTGTCGGGGTATGCCTTTATATCCTTCTCTTCTAGCCTGGGTTTATCGAAGGCGGGTTTGAATAAGATGTCGGCCAAACTACCCTGATCTATCAGGGTCTTGTAAAGGTTAGCGTTTGCTAGGATTATAGTTATCACCACGGGTCATCATGCCCAAGTGTTACCCCATGAGCATCTTCCTTAGTAAATGAGATAGTGGGCAGGTCAGTGAAGAACGAAATTCTCGCGCGATCTAGAATTTTCACAAATAAATTCCCGTTGTAAGTATAGCTTCTAGACCGACAAGAATTCCTTTCTTACAAAAGTTTTGTTTGTCACTTAAGCAAACCCAATAAAAATAATTAACCGAAGTATTCAAACCTTGGGTCGTCTTCTCAATGAATTGTAGGGAAGTATGATTTATTATTGGTTATGTAAAAAGATATATTTTTGGGTTTTTGAAATAGAGAACAAGTAATTTAAATAGCAAGAAAAATAAATTAATAATTAAGAAAACTCTTGGCAAGGTATGAGAATTGAAATTTCTATCCTAGTTATCCTTATCAGGTGTGATGAAATTAGGTTTTAATCCCGCTTAGTTATCCCTTATTAAATAAAGAAAAGTCAAGTGGACTAATTAAATTGATCCTCAAGTCCTAATCAACTTTAGAGTAATCCAATTCAATCAGCAATTGCCAATTTCAACCACTGCTGAGTTTGATAACTCAAGTGTTACCAATTAATTAACCAAAACCAAAAGGGAAGAAAATCTACTCGAATGAAAATAATTTGGATAAATCGAAAGCATCCATGGCATAAATAAAACAATCTTATAACTGAAATACCTCAAATTATATTAATTAGAATATTCAAATCTAACATGAAAAAGTTCATAGATTAAATTGGAAAAATAAATAAAAGGAACATTGAACCTGTGATTGAAGAAGATGAAATCCTAATTCCTTTAAGAGGAATCCTAATCCTAAATCCTAAGAGAGAGGAGAGAACCTCTCTCTCTAAAAACTACATCTAAACCTAAAATTGTGTGTATGATCTGATATGTTGAGTCTCTACATGTTCCCTGACTTTAATCTGTGTTTCTGGGCCAAAATCTGGGTCAAGACACGGCCCGAAATTGCCCCCAGTGTTTTCTGTTAATTCTGCAGATCGCGCATGTCACGCGTACGCGTCGTCCACGCGTGCGTGTCATTCAGCGTTTTTCCTTGCCACGCGTACGCGTCGTCCACGTGTTCGCGTCACTTGTGCAGCTTCCAATCCATGTGTTCGCATTAGGCACGCGAGCGCGTCACTGCGATTTCCTCCATTTCGCGCGGTCGCGTAAGCCATGCGTCCGCGTCGCTTCTTGTTGGTCATCTCCTTAATTTCTTGTGCTCCTTTCATTTTTGCAAGCTTCCTCTCCATTCTCTAAGCCATTTCTGCCCTATGAAGCCTAAAACACTTAACGCACAGATCACGGCATCGAATGGTATAAAAGAGAAATTAAAATACACAATTTAAAGCTTTAGGAAGCAAGTTTTCGATCATAGAACAATTTTAGGAAGGACTTGTAATATCATGCTAATCATATGAATAAGTGGGTGAAAGACTTGATAAAACCACTCAATTAAACACAATATAAATTATAAAATAATGGTTTATCAACCTCCCCACACTTAAACATTAGCATGTCCTCATGCTTAGTTGAAGGAGATAAATATGAATGAATAGGAACATGTAAGACTCATGTAATGCAATGCAACCTATATGAATGCAACTATATGCTAAAATGATTCTATCTACTTGGTTAAAAGCAAACAAGCTCTCCAAGACAAATACAAACCAAATTCCACTAATTCAAATCATATAATAAAAAGCAAGTAAACTTGTAAGAAGATAGCTCATGAAAGCAGGGAACATAAAATCAAGCATTGAACCCTCACTGGTAGTGTATATCACTCTAACTCTCTCAAGTGTCTAGGGTTAATTCACTCACATCTTTCCTAGTCATGCTTTCTAAAATTTTGTTCATCATCTAACCAATCAACACAAATTTAGTATACCAGTGCAAACATTATGAGGTCTTTTCAGGGTTGTAATGGGGCTGAGGTAAAGGTAAGGATATATATATATAAGGCTAAGTGAGCTAACAAAGTGAATCCTTGATTAGTCTAAGATCTCACCTAACATATACATACTTTATATAATTTAAAATGCTTTACCTAGCTACCCAAATTTTTTCCACTTTTGTATTACATGCTCATGTATCAAACTTATTTTTGAATTTTGTCCCATGTGCATTGATTCTTTTTATTTTGCATTTGGGGTAATATTTTTTTTGTATCCCCTTATTTAATTACTTGATAAATTTTTTTTCAATACACATGGTAATTTAATTATTTTGATTTCACATGAGCATGCTTCCCAAATTTTCAAATAACTTATTCAATTTAATTTCCTACTTTTTTTTTATCATCCCATGTTCCCATAAAATTCCCCACACTTA
>NC_029780.3:68629862-68653822 GCF_000817695.3 Arachis duranensis | reverse complement strand
TCCATACTTAAATTATACACAATATCTATCTTAAGCTAACCAAGGATTCAACTTGAAATTTTTATTTTATTTTTCTGCTTAAGGCTAGTAATGTGGTTATGAAATAGAAGGGGGTTAAAAGGCTCAAAGGGGCTAACAAGGATGGCATAAAAGGTAGGTTTATTTGGGATAAGCGAGCAAAAATACAATTAATGGCCTCAATCATATGCAAGCATGTAAATATACTAAATAATGGACATATAGAATGGAACAAAATGTAGATTGCAGTTATAGAGAAGGAAAACACACAAGAATAGAATATTATGGTTAAATAATGTAACCATATAAATAAGCTCAAAATCTCACGGGTTGTGTGTTCTTTGGCTCAAAGACCATGTTCCAAATACAACTTCAAACAAGTTTAACACAAAAAATTTTGATTTTAAAGTAGTGAAATTTTTCAAAAATAGAGTCTTTAGAAGAAACTTATTATTTTTCAACTAAGTAGAATATGCATAAAATCAAACAATTATGCAATCAAACATGCAATGCAACAATGAATTAACAAAGAAAATAAAACATTGGTGTTGAGAAGAAAATAACTAACCCATGGAGATCGGTATCGACCTCCCCATACTTAAAGATTCCACTGTCCTCGGTGCATGCAAAGCTGTGCAAGTGGGCGGGTTTCTCCAACTGACGCTTTTCTCCAAAGATTGTGCAGATGGACTTGTCTTCTCTCCCCATGGTAATCTCTCCCGTATTTGTGCTTAAGTGTAAAAACATGCTTTTTAAGCCTTATCTTGATGAATTCTAGTTTCTCTTTGATTCCATAAGATGCCTTGATGTGTTTGCTAGTAATCCCAGGATTGAAATAGGCTAGGCATGGATCAAAGGGAGCAAGGAAGGAAGCATACAAGTGGAGAGAAGCATAAAAAGTCAAAGAAGTGAAATCATCCAAGCACGCGCACGCGCACAAGGCGCTCGCGCGCACATTGCAGAATCGGCCAGGGACGCGTACGCGTACCGTGCGCGCACGCGTCGCAGTCCGCACATGACTTCATTAAAGTAGCACGTGCCTGGCGATCTTGGGGAGTTTCTGAACCAACTTTGGCGCCAAAATGCACTAAAAGGACCAAGGATAGAAGGGGAAGGAATCAATCTATCATTGAGCACCATTAGTTTTAGTTTAGAGTAGTTTTAGAGAGGGAAGCTCTCACTTCTCTCTAGAATTAGGATATGCTTTGATTCGCTTTTCCTTTACCAATTCTTAATCTTCTCCTCCTCCTTTTTCTAGTTATGTGCTTTAATAATTGTAATTCTTCATTTTGTTTTGGATAGATTGTTGTTCCTTTGTTTTCTTTCAATAATGCAATTTGAGGTAATTCATGATAATTGTGATTTCCTTGATTGTTGTTGTTAATTCCTTTCAATAATTTTTGTTAGATTATATTCTTGTTATCAATTTACTATGCTTTTCTTTTGTACCTTCCAAGTGTTTGATGAAATGCTTAGTTGGATTTTAGTGTAGGTTTTATTCCTCTTGGCCTAGGTAGAGTAATTAGTGACTCTTGAGTTATCTAATTCCTTTGTTGATTGATAATTAGAAGTTGCTAATTGATTTGAATGCCTCTAAAGTTAGTCTTTCCTTTAGGAGTTGATTAGGACTTGAGGAATCAAATTGATTTATCCACTTGACTTTCCTCCATGATTAGAGGTTGACTAGGTGGGAGCAATGGGCAATTTGTCATCACAATTGAGGAGGATAACTAGGATAGGACTTCTAGTTCTCATATCTTGCCAAGAGCTTTGTTAGTTATTAGTTTATTTTCTTTGCCATTTATATTTCTTGTCTAAAATCTCAAAAACCCCAAAATAACTCACAACCAATAACAAGACACTTTATTGTAATTCCTAGGGAGAACGACCCGAGGTTCAATACTTCGGTTTATAAATTTAGGGGTTTGTTTTAGTGACAAACAATCTTTTGTATGAAAGGATTATTGTTGGTTAAGAAACTATACTTTACAACGAGATTTCATTAGTGAAATTCTAAACCGTCAAAAATCCAATCATCAGGAGATCGGTATCGACCTCCCCCACACTTAAAGATTGCGCTGTCCTCAGTGCATGCTAAGATGTATAAGAGGACGGGCTGCTCCAACTGATGCCTTTCTCTATAGATTGTGCAGATTGACTTGCCTGTCTCCCTATTAAGAAGCTTTTTCTCTCTCTTCGTGGTGACCATCCTGAAAGAAGAGAAAAAGGAAGGAAAGTAACCCAAAAATAAAGATAAGAACATAAATAAATATGGGTGTTAATGCCAAATAATAAAGGTCTCAATTACATGGTAGCTACAACATGCGAGTGAGAAAATAGTGGAAGCAAATGGCATATCAATAGTGCAAAAGTTGCAACAATGGGGAAGACAGTACGGGTAATGCAAGATAGTGTAAGTGCATATCAATGCAAAAGGAATATCAGTATTATAAAAATTAGCATTGACTTATGAATAATAATACCCAATTAGAATAAAACAAGTCATGAAGCACCAAAATAATTCAAGAAAAGATGCAATAGTTGAAGAAGAGAACTTTAACACCAATAGAAACAGAAAAAGAAAGTAAGAAAGGAGGAAGAAAGAAATAAGAAGGGAAAGAAAAATTAGGATTTGGGGAAGAAAAGATAAGATATCTTGGCTGATTTGGATAAGCTGCGCGGCGCAGGCAATGCGAGTGTGTGGGTCACGCGTTCGCGCGGATAGCGCTTCTATGAAGTGATGCGGACGCGTGGGCCACGCGTTCGCGTGAAGTGGTTTGTGCTAATAGCGTGAGGGCAGCCTTGCGGTCGCGCAACTTTCTGTTTGAAATTCGTTTGCCAAATTTTAGGGTGACGCGGTCGTGTGGTTGACGCGATCGCGTGAATGGCCATATTTTGAAAATGACGCAGACGCGTGGGGCACGCGTTCGCGTGGTAAGGTTTGTGCTTCTAGCACCAGTCCAGCCCCATTCCATCATAACTCTCTGCCATACACCTCTTTACGTCGATTTTACAGGGCCACGCATTCGCGTAGGTGACGTGGACGCGTAGGAGGCATTTTTCCCACATGACGCGGACGCGTTAGCGATGCGGTCGCGTGGATCAATTTGTGCCAAAGGCACGCCTTCAGCCACACTTTCACGTGACTCTCTGTAAAATCTCTTTTCTTCCTTGAGGCACACATGACGCGGACGCATTGGCGACGCTATCGCGCCGCGTGCCCCTTTTTTTATGCAGTATGCAGAATGCAATGCTAATATGAATGTTATGCATGATTCCAAGTCTAATCAAAACTTAAAAACAAACAAAACAGACTAGAATTAAAACTGAAAAAGGGACGATCATACCATGGTGGGTTGTCTCCCACCTAGCACTTTTAGTTAAGTCTTTAAGTTGGACATTTGGTGAGCTCCCTGTTATAGATGCTTGTGCTTGAATTCATCCTGAAACTGCCACCAATGCTTAGACTTCCAATAAGCTTCAACATCTCCAAATAAATTCCTCAAGCTTTGATGGAGTCCGTTATAAGCTTTGAGCTCAAAAAATTGATCCTCATATATTCTCGGATCCCAAATCTTGTTTTTACACCCGTCTTCAAGTTGATTATCATGATTCCATCCGGGTGGTTCAGCCTTAGAATTCTCATTTAGGCACCCAAACATCCTCCTAGACCCAATCAATTGAGAATTATACCAACCTCTGTACTTCAACTTGGAGCATGCAACCATATTGAACCTTGCAAGACAACTCTTACCACTAACCATTTTCCTTTTACTCTTAATGCCACAAAGAGCTCTAAGTTGACCATCCGTCTCCATAGCTCATATTCAAGTGGGGAAGTAAAGGTCAAGGATAAGAATTTTACCCACTTGAACATTGTGTTGGACGGTAATAGCTTTGGGAGAGGTATTTCTAATGAATTTGCAAGCTTCATTCCCTTGTGCTCACCTCTGACAACTTCCACCTCTTTGCAAGCTTCTTCAATTTCAACCTCTTCCTCTTGGTAGCTTTCTTCCGATTCAATTTCTTCTTCATTGTTCACCAAGGGCATGGGAGGTTGTGCTTCTTCTCTTTGAATCTCCATCGCTTGATTAACTTCTTTCAAGTCTTCAACCAGGATATGCCTTGGAGGTTGTACACCCTCCTTAGCATCAATTTCAAGCATCTTGGAAGGAGGCTCTATGGCTTGACTTTCCCATGGAGGTTCAGCATCTTCTAAGTCTTCAACCACTTCTTCCTCTTCAAATATTATGGCTTTGTCCAGTTGTTTTAGTATAAAATCGAACTCCTTCTTGATTATTTCTTTTCTATGATAACTCCTTTCAACTATTCTTTCATCTTCAAGGGTCTCTCCTATCTCCACATGTTGGGCCTCCTCTTGCTCTAGACAAAATCAGACTCCTCCTTGATGTCTTCCTTCACTAATTCTTCAACCACTCCTTCGACTTCAAGGATCTCTACTACCTTCACCTTTAGGGCCTCTTCTAGCTCCTTATGAAGTATGAATTCGCGAAGATGATCCCTTCTCTCTTGTTTCATGTCAATAGCATCATTGGGATCATGTTGCTCTTGGATTGATGGATGTGGGTACTCTTCCAGGGAGGGTGGTGATGGGATGGAGAGATCATTATGGGATTGAAAAGGAAGTGCACTAGAGCTTGAGGGTTGATTGTTGAAGGTATTCGGTGGTCCAATTTGGGCGGCGAGAGCTTGTATAGCAGAGTTTAGATCGGTAAGTGCTTTCTCTATGGAGGTTTGGGGTGGATAGGAGGGTTCATTTGTTGGGAGAAAGGGTTCATGGTAGGAAGGTGGTTCATCTTGATAATGATAAGGAGATGGTGTATATTGAGGTGGTGGTTCATAAGAGTAGTTGTGTTGGAATGGGGGTGGTTCTATGTATGGTTCATTTGGCTCATAAGGTGGTTGGTATGGTGGATACGGGTTAGGGTCATATAGAGGTGAATGGTGAAAAGGGGCTTGAGAGTATGGTGGTCTAAAGTCATGTTGAGGAGAGGGTTCATAGGCATATAGTGGTGGTTGTTGATAATCAAAAGAGTGCTCACCATAGCCATTGCCTTGATATGTATCACAGAATGGTTGTTGATAGTCCATTGGAGGTGGTTGTCGCCATGAGGGTTGATCAAATCCTTGTGGCTCCTCCCATCTTTGATTGTCCCAACCTTGATGCATGTTCTCATTGTAATCTCCTCTTCCTGCAACATAATTATAACCAGACTCATAGCCAAAAGGGTGAGAGTTCATGGTAGCTAAAAGAAATAAAAACTAATAAAAATTAATGAAAATAAATTCCTAAAACTAGAAATACTAACAACAATATAAGATAAAAATTTGAAAAAGGTTTAAATTTTGAAAAGGTTTGATTTTTTTAAAATTTTAAATTTAAATTTTAAAATTTGAATTTTGAATTTTGGGATTTAAATATTGAAATTTGAAATTTGAAATTTGATTTTGAAATAAGATAAGATAAGATTTTGAAAAAGATATGACTTTTGAAAAAGATTTGAATTTTGAAATTTAAAACTAAGATAAGATAAGATAAAAATTTTAAAATAAAAATCTGAATTTTTTTTGTAATTTTCGAAAAAATAATTAAAATAAAGAGAAAAGATATTTTTGAAATTAATGAGGAAAGAGAAAAACAATAAAATGATACCAAACTTAGAATTTTTAGATCAAAGCAAAGAAAACAAACAAGAAAAAATATTTACAATAACCAATAATAAGGCACACGTTTGCAATTTCCTGACAACAGCGCCATTTTGAAGAACGAAACTCTCGCGCGATCTAGAATTTTCACAAATAAATTCCCGTTGTAAGTATAGCTTCTAGAGCGACAAGAATTCCTTTCTTACAAAAGTTTTGTTTGTCACTTAAGCAAACCCAATAAAAATAATTAACCGAAGTATTCAAACCTCAGGTCGTCTTCTCAATGAATTGCAGGGAAGTATGATTTATTATTGGTTATGTAAAAAGATATATTTTTGGGTTTTTGAAATAGAGAACAAGTAATTTAAATAGCAAGAAAAATAAATTAATAATTAAGAAAACTCTTGGCAAGGTATGAGAATTGGAATTTCTATCCTAGTTATCCTTATCAGGTGTGATGAAATTGGGTTTTAATCCCGCTTAGTTATCCCTTATTAAATAAAGGAAAGTTAAGTGGACTAATTAAATTAATCCTCAAGTCCTAATCAACTTTAGAGCAATCCAATTCAATCAGCAATTGCCAATTTCAACCACTGCTGAGTTTGATAACTCAAGTGTTACCAATTAATTAACCAAAACCAAAAGAAAAAAAATCTACTCGAATGAAAATAATTTGGATAAATCGAAAGCATCCATGGCATAAATAAAACAATCTTATAACTGAAACACCTCAAATTATATTAATTAGAATATTCAAATCTAACATGGAAAAGTTTATAGATTAAATTGGAAAAATAAATAAAAGGAACATTGAACCTGTGATTGAAGAAGATGAAATCCTAATTCCTTTAAGAGGAATCCTAATCTTAACCTAAAATTTTGTGTATAATCTGATATGTTGAGTCTCTGCATGTTCCCTGACTTTAATCTGTGTTTCTGGGCCGAAATCTGGGTCAAGATGCGGCCCGAAATCGCCCCCAGCATTTTCTATTAATTCTGCAGATCGCGCATGTCACGCGTACGCGTCGTCCACGCGTGCGCGTCATTCAGCGTTTTTCCTTGCCACGTGTATGCGTCGTTCACGCGTTCGCGTCACTTGTGCAGCTTCCAATCCACGCGTTTGCATCAGGCACGCGAGCACGTCACTGCGATTTCCTCCATTTCGCACAGTCGCGTGAGCCATGCGTCCGCGTCGCTTCTCGCTAGTCATCTCCTTAATTTCTTGTGTTCCTTCCATTTTTGCAAGCTTCCTCTCCATTCTCTAAGCCATTTCTGCCCTATGAAGCCTGAAACACTTAACACACAGATCACGGCATCGAATGGTATAAAAGAGAAATTAAAATACACAATTTAAAGCTTTAAGAAGCAAGTTTTCAATCATAGAACAATTTTGGGATGCTAATCATATGAATAAGTGGGTGAAAGACTTGATAAAATCATTCAATTAAACACAATATAAATCATAAAATAATTGTTTATCAGTCGGGCGGTTGACTATCTTCCACGACTTGATACACCTCCTTGAGATGTCTTTCCCATAATGATTTTGATATCCCTCCTCGAGCAAATCCTCCATTGATCATGTGTATATGTCGTTTCGAGGTTTGAGGTGGACATTCTTGTCATCCTCCTTCCTTATCTTATCTTTTTTTCCTCGGGTCGCCCGATTTATCAGCCAAGTATCGGTCTAGCCAACCTTTTCTGGCTAGCTTTTCTATGACATTCTTCAAATTGTAACATTCGATGGTGGAATGTCCATAGAGCTTATGGTACTCACAGTATTCTGTCCGACTTCCGACCTTCTTGTATTTGATCCAGCGAGGAGGTGGAACCTTCTCTGTGTGGCATATCTCTCTGTAAACATCCACCAGGAAAAACCTTAGAGGGGTGTAGTTGTGGTACTTTCGAGACTTCTCTATATTTTTCTCCACTTTCTTTTTGGTTTCCTTTTCTTTATTCCGAGGTTGGTAGGGCAGGTTTGACTGCAAGAGAGGTTTCTCGAGTCAGAAATTTTCCTCCATGTTGATATATTTTTCTGTCATTTCTTGAACTTCATTCAGAGAAGTTGGGTTTCTTTTGGATATTGACTGGGAGAATGGTCCTTCTCTGAGTCCATTGACCAATCCTATTATCACAGCTTCGGTGGAGTAGATTCTGAATTTTCAGGCATGCCTTGTTAAACTTTTTCATGTAATCCCAGAGAGATTCTCCGACCTCTTGCTTTACTCCTAGCAAACTCGGGGCATGCTTGGTTTTATCCTTTTGGATAGAGAACCTGGTTAAAAACTTTCTAGCCAGGTCGTCAAAGCTAGTTATTGATCTGGGTGGCAGGTTGTCAAACCACTTCATGGCCGCCTTTGTTAAAGCAGTCAGGAAGGCTTTACAACGGGTGGCGTCTGAAATGTCAATCAGGTATATTCTGCTTTTGAAGTTGTTGATGTGGTGCCTTGGGTTGGTTATCCCATCATAGAAATTCATATCGAGTGTTTTAAAATTTCTGGGAACCTTAGCCCTTATGATCTCTTCTGTGAACGGATCTTCTCGGCCTAAGGGGCTTTCTTTCTTATCCAACCTGTTAGTCCGGTTTCGAAGGTCAACTTCCAGCTTTCGAAGCTTTTCTTCTAGCTCCCTCTGTCGTCTTGCTTCTCTCTCTAGCTCTCGTTCTGCTTCTCCTTGTCATTCAGTCTCGTGTTCGAGCTATTTCAATCGATTTCCCTAGCCATAAACTAGGTCCAGGATCTCAGTTGTATGAGGAGCTCCTCATTTTCAGGATGGTGGATTTCGGAATGGACCCTCCTGGTATGTGGATTTCCTGATGGCCCTTCTTCATGGGGTTCATGCATTTGGTATGGTAGAGGCAATATAAGGGCATTGCCCTCAGGTTAGGACTCAGCTTTAGATTCAGAAGTCCTGTGGATGTCTTCATGCTGGTAGTCTACCATTATCAGAAGGTGAATTCTAGGTCTCCGACAACGGTGCTAATGTTCCGAGGGTTACCTAAAACATTGATTTGGGCCTGAACGTGAGGTCCATATCCCTTTGTATGGGAGTGTCCAACTTGATGGTACTGAGGTGCTGCCTGTCCGAATTTTTCGTGAGGAGGTGGGTGGTGGTATACCTGCAAGAGACTCTGATGCTTAAGTTAGGAAGGGCTTTAGGCAGGTTTTTAGTAGATTAGAACATGTGCTATACCTGAGAGGTGTCAGTGTATTTATAGTAGAGTCAGTAACCACCTTTGTTGGAGTAGTTCAATCTTTATTGATGGATAACTGCTCTCTTTATCTTGGGAGTCTATTAGAATCTCTCTTCTAGATGTAGCGGAGGGATATTCGGAGACAGTTACTTGTTTGGACAAGTAGAGCTGGACCCCTCTGCTAGTGTACGACCTCTTAAAAGAGGTCAGATATGCGATAGAGGCCATCTTCTAAAGTTGGGTCCTTTATCCATATTGGGTCTGGTTTTATGTTTTAGACCAAGATATAAACACTACCATATATGGACAGATCTACTTATTTTATTGTGAGGAGAATTGTCCCATGAGTTTTTAAAAAATAAATAATAAATATGTAAATAGATAATTGTCCCGTTATAATAATTTATTTGCTCTCACGCTTCAAAAAAAATTAATGTATAAGAAAGATTTATATTATTAAATATTAATACAATGATAAAAATTATTGTATTATATAAATTTAAAACAAATAATAACTAATAATAATTTAATTATTTAATTACCTAAAACTAAGCATAACTTTTTAAATATAAATGAGATTATTAGTATTTAATATTTTTTATAATATATATTATTTATTTATTTTTATTATTTTGTTTAATTTAATTTAATATTATTTTTGTCAAAAAAATTTTCCATAGTATTATAAAATGTCAACTTTGTAATTAAATATCAAAAAATTAATTGAATCTTTGTTTAATAGAAAAAAATATTATTTTATCTATACCTACATATAAAGAGAATGGTGGTTATTTGATTTGAATTTTTATTTTTCTCATAAGCTTTTTATCCTTCTCTCACATAATTTTAGTGAAAATTCAGACACCAAAAAAAAATAAAAATTTTAAATTAATTCATTTAAGTTATACTCTTTATAGATTTTTTAGTTATTGAGTTATTTTTTTGTATTATATAAAAAAGTATAATAAAAATATAATTTGACGGATATTAGATACTTAACTAAGCACTAATATTAATAATAAATGTATTACTCATGTAATATTACTAAAACATCGAAATGAAAAAAATATTTTTAAATTAATATACTTTTAGTTGTGTTAATTATATTTATTTATTAAAAATTTGAGTAACTAAGAGGGCAGCTATAGAGTGCAAAGAAAAGAATAGAGACAAGATTAGAGTAGTCATTCTATCGAGAAGAACTCTTATTTCAAAGGAAACATTTTTCCTTTAATTTAGACCTTCATCATCATCTCCACTCTTCCAACTAAAAGTATGCAAAGTTAGGTGGCTATATATATCTTTATGAGTAAGTACTAATTAATTACCAAACCAAATAATCAAAGAATCATATATAACAACATGCTTCTTGCTTCTGCTGCTCATGCTCGTGTCCTCATTTTTTTCTTGATCATATTCTCAACCTATGTCAATGTGAGTCTTATTGTCTCTACTATCCTTAAGTGAATACTAAGTACTTCTGCATGTTGAATATTATATATATAATTTGTTTTATATTTCAAGTTAACATTTAATGCATGTATTTATTTTAGATTTGCCTTCCATAAGTACAATATTATACTAAACTCACTTAGCAGTTAGCAATAAAAATTTCATATTAATACATAAGTTCAGAGTCTTTTAGTTAAAAAATATAATTTTTCAATTTTTCTTTACTCGACTAATATGCAAATAACTTTAACTCACAGATTTTGTGAAAGAGGTAGTATATGTTATAATTAATCTGTTAATGCTTATAGTTTTGTAAAATTTTCAATTAAGTCTCTATATTTTTTTTTAATTGGATTTCTGCATCAATTTTTTTTTTTTGAATTAGATCACTTTTAGCAATAATTGGCTTAATTATATAAGAACTCAAGTAAAAGAAAAATTAGTGCAGATACCCAAATAAAAGAGAAAAAAACGTAGAAACTCAATTAAAAAAAATTTTGATGTAAGAACTCAATTAAAAAGAAAAAAAGTATAAGAATTTAATTAAAAGCTTCGCAAAACTATAGGTTTAATCAACAAAGTAATTAAACCTCTATTTTATTAGTGGAAACATTTTCTATTTTCGTTTTGCATGTATTCTGGTTTTTAAAATTTTGTAAAAACGAATGTAGAAACAATAAAAAAAAAATTAAAAGCTTTTTTTTTTTCTTTTCTTACATAAAATACAAAATCTTAAAAACAAAAAAAAACATCGAAAATGAAAAAAAAATCACAAACCAAACACGTCCTAGAGTGTACTAAAGTGTCTCAAACTTTAATTAGTTTGATGATGATGATCTAGGAGGCAAACGGGGAGGAATTCGTTCCCATGCAAATGAATACAAATAAGATGATGAAGATGAAAGAGATGGTGATGAGTAGAAAAATATTTGGAGGCTATCAAGTTTGTTCAGCTTGCCAATGCTGTGTTGGAGGGAACAGACGGTCATGCGTGCAATCTTCTTGCTGCTATTCTATAATATCTCTGGTATGCCATGAAGCTGAATAATGACAGGTCAAGAATCTATTAGATACTAGTAATATTGGTGTAGTACTGTGGTGAAAATAACCAATTTAATTATTAAAATATTAGTTTATTCGTCTATTTAAAAAATGTTAAAATTTAAATTTTATTTTGTATATACAAAAATTCATTAAAAAAAGTATCATAGTGAAAATAAATAAAAAAATATAAGGTATATAGCATTTGAAATAACATGATTTTTTTATTTTTTTTACTCCACATTTCAAAATATTTATCTAAAAAATAATATTTATACATAAAATACATTTATCAAAGTTTTCACTATTCAGCCAAAAGTATTGTCTGAAAACGAGAATTAATTAAAATGCAAGCATTCAATTCTTGGAGATAATCTATAAGAGAATGCAAGCATTTATGTTATTTTTCTTTTTTTTTTTATTGAATAATCGTAATTAATGTGTTATGCCTAGTTATTATTCGATAATAATAATAATAATGATTTTGTACCTGAACCAATTTCTCACTTTAAAAAAAATGGAAAATAGGATAAAAATGTCATTAAAAGAGACCCTTTGAATTTTATTTTTTTTTCCTATTTTTTGACAAATCTTTTGGTTACCATATAGAGAAGAGTAACAAGTAAACACGTTGCATGACAATGAATAGAAAGAGAATCTACAAGGAAGGAGGCTTAATATAACCATACGACAAGGCAATAAAAAAAGGTTTGGGAATCGAAACGTAAACAAAATCAATAAAATAAAACTAAGATAATAAAGATCATGAATCCATCTATTCCTTTTCTGAAATTAAAATTCAAAAGATGTTTCCTCAAGGACTTCATCAATATTCCAAACTTCTTACCCATCATCATTGGGTGCCTTCCCTTATTATTTATTTCATCTTAAAAAACGCTGATTAAAAATGGAACGAACTAAATATCCCATATAATGCACCTAGCTTAAATTATAATTTAAGATCAAATTACCAGAGAGATTCCTCTAGGAATTCTCACTATGAACACTTTAATTTACCTGTATCCAATTGAATTTTCTTCTCTTTACATGAATGGCGTGTCTTTTTTTATGTGCAGAATTTACATAAAAATTTTTAGTGCCACTTTGATTGCATCACTGGCTAATGAAATGGATCAACCCAACATGGATCCTCTTCAACTGCCTTTTTCCAACGTTTTTGAAAGAGATCTAATTCCCTGAAAGACTGTCTTCTCACCTGCACAGCCTCCAATATGTTAGTAAAAATAAAAATCCAATAAAAATAATTCAAAAATGACTAAGACAATGGCAACACACTGTACACTAATAACAGAAAATTAATCGTATACTAGAATCTTAAATATAATAATGCTATGTGTATAGGCCTTGCTTGATCCCAAAGTAATTATGATATATTAGTGATGAACTGACAGATACTCTACAAATGTGGAAATTAATTAAAATAACTGAATGTAGTAATAAGTATTTCAAACAAAAAATGCAATATATGAGACAAGGGGAAGGAATTAACATGGAGATAGTGGTTTTCATTGTGACTTAACTGCTTTTTCCTTTGATAATATATCTTTTTTAGCACTATAGAAAATATGTTCATGGACTTGAGAAAACAAATTCCATACGACAAGTAGAGATCAAAAGATAGTTATATAATTAGCTAGAGATATCTATATAGATTAAAGGTGACAAGTAAATATGTTAGAAACTTTAAAGTTTTGAACTTTATGTTAAACGATTCATTTTATTGCATTAATTGACAAGCAATTAATAAGATAGTAACTTACATCAAGTCTATGATCCTGTTCTTGAGGTTGAGAAGAATCCTGTGAATAACAGAGTAGTCGTCTCAGTTTCAAGGCAGATAGAACAAGTGACAGAATACAATTAAAGTAGATGATATGAAAATATAATTTTTTTTTAAAACTTAATTAAGAATTTCTATGCTATTCAGCATCAATCAAATGCTAAATTTCGTTACGTTTGGCTTGTCTGCTCCTCCAAGGGTAGGACGATTGTAGTGAATTATGTATTCAGCATCCACAACACCAACATTTTTCGTTCGGTCACCCTATATACAAGAAACAAAGTCACATTGAACTAGAAATTAAAGATTAAAAAATAAGAGAATATAGAAAAAATGGAAATAATAGAATTGAAGAATCCAAAAAACAATAAGCATAACATGCCTGAGCACAATATCCGAGCTGCATATCAAGACCCCATGCATGGATCAAGTCGTTCTGTAACATAAACAACAAAAGTTGAATGAATATGTAACCATTTTGCAAAGCAATTCTTCAAGTAATGCCTATATATACATATAGAAGCACTGAGACGAAAGGACAAAAAATCTATATTCTCACTACAAACAACAACAACAACAAAGCCTTATCCCACTAGGTGGGATCGGCTACATGAATCAAACGACGCCATTGAGTTCTGTCATGTATCGTGTCTACAGAGAGACCATTTACATGTAGATCTCAAAAAAAATTATATCCTCACTATTAAATTTTGTATGAACGGAAAATAAGACAAATGTTATCTCAGGAAAAAGGCATTTAGCCTGTTTCTCCAAACAAGTTCATATCTCTCAGTATTTTTACGTATTTGTCCTAACATTGTCCTAACACAATTACAAAATGAGGCTAAGAGAACAGAATAGTGCACCTGGATCATATACCAAACGCAACGCCATGCAGCTCTTGAGAAAACAGGAGCCATCATTTCAATCCACCTGAAAAAAATAGATAATCTTTCTTCAAGTCTAGGAAAGTAAAGAGAAAGCCAATTGAATTACATATTACCGAAACTTTACCCGGTACAAGGAGGAGCAGTGCTGCTCAAATCACAACCTCCAGTTTTGTATGTCCTTCTGCAAGCACAACAACCAAAAGTATGTAAGAACATGATTGTGAGTATATGCATCCTCAAAAGCTTTTTGTTAAGCTATGCGTTTCTTCTATTTAATGTTCTCTAATAAATTCATCTTCTCATTCTCAGATTAAATGTATGATTGCAATTTGGTAACTACCTTTTAAGTACTAAACTTCAAAAGCATAAGCAAATCTTGATGTCATATATATGCATGAGGAAATAGAACACCCAGAAAAGTGTATCAAGAATTGGATTTGCTTATAATACTTTATTCGAACCAAAGTGGCTTTCCATTCAATATTTGTAATACAAATTGCTTATTTGTAGTAATGGTCTAACTTATGATATAATGGGGAGGCAGAAATCTTGAGAATAGTGAAAATATTTTTGCTAGTTATGTTCTTTCTAAGAACATATGTTCCGCGAAATTAGAAAATATCATAGCTGACAAAAAAGAAACAAAAAAGCATATAAATGAGAACCTGTGTACGATCGTCCGTTTACTACGTACAGTTATCTGATGATGAACTTCAGAAAGTTGAGGATCAAGAGCTGGTTGTGAAATCTCCAGCCCTTCACTTTTAATGATAGATATATAACTGAAAAATCATTTGAGAATCATTAAGATTTTGTGCCATTATAGGAGTGCCCATTTTTTTTTAAAAAAAAAGCAGAAGTAAGCTCCCCCAATTTTAATTTTAATTAAACAATCCAAGAGCATCAAACTGTATTTTTTCTAATTTCCAGAAATCAGAAAGGGTTTTCAACATACTTATCTGGGTGGAACTCTTCAACTCCAAGGTCCTCATCCCAAAGGAAAATGTAATCATATTCTTCAACCATATCAGGGTGTAAGAACCGCTTTGCGAACCACCTAATCATTGGAAACATGTTCAGGTAAGACTCGCTGAAGAAAAATGAAATATGGGAAGGGAATGAAATGTGAGGATACCGACCATTTGCCTTGATTGAGTACTGCCACATGAATGACATGATCATTCCAGTCGAATTCCTTCCAATCGTCGACAATACCATCATAGTGAAAGAGCATCATAGTAAAATTAGCTGCTACAAACTGAAATTTGGAGTAGAAGGAGGATCACAACACATGGATCAACTTGGATTATTAGTAATGAGAAAACTATATCAGACTGGTACCTTTTCAACCATTTTGTCCACAAGATCCTTCTGCTTTATCCCCACTGCCATCGCAAACAAGTTTCTCGTCATGTTTACCTCATTCTGATAAAGTATAAGAAAGTCAGGCATACTATAAAGAAATGAAAAGTAACTAAGACTATTATATCATGATACGTGTTTCATGTCATTGAAGTGTCAATTAAAAAGATTATGTAAGCTATACCAATAACTTCAAACACAAACAATAAAGAATAAAAATGCATCTACAAGGAGAGGACAAACTTTTAAAAGATATCTAAAGTCCAAATGCTCCCATATCAGGATATGGTGGTGATCTTGCCCCAACTCAAACAGAGCAGGGTGTCTCCAAAATTATTTCAATTTTAATTCTGGACACTTGCCTAAGTATCTTGGCCACGTATATGAGCACATTTATTAAAGAGTTTAATTTTAATGTACTGTAAAAATTTTATCTTATCATATTCACTCATTTAGATGATCATGGTATAAATTTGGCAATAAAATATATTGGATGTCTGTAAAACCTAATTGCATTTTACATCTTTACATTTTCAAATCAAGGATAGTATCATCGTGAGGCTGTACATTCAGAAACACATCAATCACATCACTTATAACAT
Organism: Arachis duranensis; assembly: GCF_000817695.3. Classification (NCBI taxonomy): domain Eukaryota; kingdom Viridiplantae; phylum Streptophyta; class Magnoliopsida; order Fabales; family Fabaceae; genus Arachis; species Arachis duranensis. The sequence continues at coordinate 68,637,796 of NC_029780.3, read as the reverse complement.
GATGTTCCCCTAAAACCGATGGGCATTGGAGAAACTGCAATACCCTATTAACGCACGGAATTCAAGTATTCAGTTATTCATGACTGACTGAAACTTACAACTTGTCTGCGCTGATGATGCTTCTTCCTTACGGCAGGAATATCCCATAGAGGTCGCGTTTCAAAGCTGGAAGTACTGGACACTATACCAGCAGGTAATGCCTCGCTTCCCCTAGGCCTGCACTGGTTCTACTAAACAAGATAAACAAATATAAGCACCAAAGTTTTGAACATCTAGAATAATAGAACAATGAATATGACTCGTCCAGGGAAAAAAACAATTAATCAGTTAAATATTATGTACAACTTAGTGGATTAAGAATGAAGGCACGGTAAGAGAATGAACCTTGCATTTATCCTTAACTATATCAGTTTCCATTTTCTGAGTCAGACTGTCCACATTTTGATTCTGAGTGTTCACACTCCAGCTTGTTAGTTTCTGTAGTATGACACGTAGAGGATCATTTTACGATTGGTGGGAAAACAAACAGTACTTAAACAAAAGGCAAATTCAAAACTGGTTGCTTGAACTATAATCAAATACCCTCCAACTTAAATACAGGGCACACTTTAAAACACTGATTTTGTTACCATGGTCGATAACACAACAACTAAGCCTTGTCCTACTTGCCGATCAACTACAATGATCAGAAGACACCATAGTGCCTATTCATAAATTTTATCTGTGTTTGAACTGTTTATATTTAAATCTTCCAATAATTTCCATATTTTCTTAAGTCTCTCGCTACCTCTAGCTACGAATACCTTCTAATTCCATCATCTGATTCACTTTCAACCCTAATGTAACCCTCGACAAGGCTTCACTAAAAATGTCCGTACCATCTAAGCCAAAATTCTACCATCTTTTCTGTGATCTTAGATTATAGATAGATCGTCATCAATGCAGAGAATCTGTTCAATTTTTCATCCTATGTTATGATGCTTCTATTTGTTCATACCTCTCTGTTGCCTTGCGAGAAGGACGAAAAAGCGAAGAACAGGCCAAGACATATCAAACAAGCTGCTGGAAATAGGGTATAAGAACAACAATAGCTTCTTTTACTCTTGGAATCAGCAACCAAAACAGCCTGATTCAATGCAAAAGATAACAATGCTATTAGATTGAAGACAATAATAACACACTAACTCTGAAATTGAATCGAATTGAAAGGGAAAAAGAAAGTTAAGCATTGTTGACGTGAAAACAAAACTAGTTCAACTGCATGACATGAAGTGTTTAAGCAAGTAATCGATATCACCTATATGGATATAAAAACATTGAATTGGAACATATCCTAATCAAAGAGTGATTTGCGTATCAAGGTGATGAATAAAAGCGTAATTTGAATAACAAGGTATAATGTAACCCTGCGAAATTGATATCAAAATTGGAAGCAAAAAAGAAGAGGCTACGGTTTCTGAAAATAAAAATTCAATTAAAAAGAAAAAAAGGAGAGAAAAGCAAGCAATAGCGATGATAACATGTATATATATTATATATACCCGAGAAGAAGAAGGAGAAGAAGAAGATGAAGGTGACTTCATATTCTGGCGTTGAAAACGCAGAGAATTCTCTGCAGAGGGCTATGTCGTTCTATGTGTTACGCATGAACAATTCAAAATAAAAAGTAAACGGAAGAGAACAAAAGAAAAGAAAAGAAAAAAAAAAGAAGTAGCAATAGTTGTTTGACGAAAATATTTTATAGTCGCAATAATTAGGATTAGGAGGAATAAACATAGACATAAATATAAATATAGTCAATGAATTTAGTGTGCGATAAGAAAGGAGAAGAAGATGGTGATCGTAATCTTTTAAAATTTAAAAATTAATTGAGTGGATTATAAAACATAAGATTAATTGCTTAAATATAGTAGAGAATGAAAAGAATTAGTTGACGTAAGTAGCGGAAACGGTAAAACATGAAAATGCTTATATACTTCTACTTATTTTTTCCAATTTTTTATTTATTTTTATTTTATCATTTTCATAGCGAAAGAGTGACGGGAAGAGAATTTTGACGCGGACGAAACAAACACGAGACACACACGAACTCCTCCAAACTCAAACGCCCGCTTTGGCTTTTATCATCCTTTACTCGTTTTTCTTCTTCCCGTGTTCGGAAGTTCCACAATTAGCCGCCAAAAAATATCTACTCTTTCCATCCTTAACGTTAAACCCTTTTTGCGTGATTTTAAGTTAAACTTTTTGCTTAATACAATTTGTAATTTCATTAAGTTCAATTTTGACGACCTATTTTATGTCAACCTCTCTTTCTTTGCCTATAATTACGTCCTTGGTTTTTCTTTGTTCAATTTTTCTTTCTTTGTGGAGCTGCAGATTTTTTTTTTTAGACAAAAAATTCAAGGCAATAAAGAAGAGTAGTTAGAAAGAATAAAGTTAGAAGGTAATAAAACAGAAAACTAAACTATAGTCATCTTCGATTTTACCATCAACAATTAGAAAAATTAAAATTAGGTCATTCTTTGTAGTTCCTAATTGATTTGTTGATAACTTCTGCAACATATGGTTCTTGATTCTTGAATATTCTCGAAAATGAACCTCTCCAAAGAGAGAATGGTGTTAGTATATCTTAATTTCCTGAGTAAATAGTCAAATTAGTTAATTAATTTTTGAAAAATCACTCATTTTTCAAATTAGTTTTCAAAAAATTTTTTTAATCAAATCCGTCCTTCCAACATTTTTAAATTAGTCATTTTGTCCTTCCATAATTTCCATTGCTAATGGCGTAAGATCTGACATGTTAAATGACACCACAATACACATTTAAAAGTCCTAATTAACGGTTAATATGATAAATTTATGAAATTAAATCAAATAAATCACAAATTAAGAGATTTCAATGCCTCAAGTTCTTCCTTCAATTTACGTTTGATTTAAACTAATTTCATAAACCCATCATGTTAATAGTCAATTAAGACTCCTGTGTGTATACTGTTGTATCATTTAACATATCATATTAATAAATTTTAGCGCCGTCAATAAAAATAATTGGTGAAGAGAATTTAGAAGACTCCTATGTGTATGTGTATATTTATGAATTTATAAGAGAATTGGTAAAAATTAAAGAAAAAGGAGGCCAGAAATCACTTTGAGCAACAAAGAGCAAGAATAAAAAAGCAAACAGAAAGCTCTTTGGACTAAACAGAGAGTTCTCTATGTTGAAATCAAGCTTCACGTGCAATGTAGGAGGTCAAGCATGCCATGCCAACCAATTATGCCTTCCTAGGGGCACTAGGTTCTTCAACGTGCAACATAGGAGTATTGGCATCCAACGCCAAAACAAAAGTCATGCGTACACATGACCCATGCATACGCATAAATGGCAAAATTTTCTCATTCATGCGTACGCATGACTCCTATTTCAACGTGGGACGTGAAGACATCAACGTAGTACATGGGCTATCATGCGTATGCATAACCCACGTGTACACACAACAAGAGAATTTTGAGATACGCATGATGCATGCATACTCACAACACCTAGTTCACGTCCCATGTGAGATTTTTGACGTGCAAAACTTGAGAGAAAACAAATGCCAGAATTGAGAAAAATTAAAGCCACATTCAATGTGGGACTCTCCACGTTCAACATGGGTAAGACAGGGAGTGAATTAAATTGAAATTGAGCTTCACGTACACGTGCAACGTGGGATTATGAACATTCTCTTGGGACCTCAAACTAAGCCACTAAATCTTCAATTCTTCATCACTTGTGTGGTTAATTAAAGGCTCAGCTTAGACCCACTAACCACATCATTAATTGAGAATTTGTAGGAAGAAAATATTAAAAGTTTAGGTGGAGGAAAACATTAATTAGTTGAATTTTATTTTATTTTAAAATTGATTTTATTTTAGTTTGAATTTGAATTCCTTTTAAGGTTAGTATTTAAGAGGAGAAGTGCGACGTTTTGAGGGTTCTCTTCCTTCTTCTTCGGCACATTGTACTTTTCATAATATTAGGTTTTCTTTGAAAATATAAGCAACTAATCCTCCTTGGTTAAGGTTAAGAATTCTGCTGGTTCCTATGGACTAATGCTTAGTTTAGTAAAACTTTTACTTTTTAAAAGTAGCTTATAAAAGTTAACTTTTAAAAGATGACTTTTTAAAAGTTGTAACATTTATATTTGAAAAATTAAATTAAAAATAGCTTTCAATAAACACAAGCAACATCAATTGCGTTCGGTAAAATAGCTTTTAAAATTTAAATATACTATATAGACATAAATGTAAACATTAAATTTAAAAATTAGTTAATATATGATGTTATATTAGACTTTTAAATTTTGAAAAGTACAAGTCAACATTGAAAAGTTCTATCTTAGGTGTTTTTAAAGGATTTGGATTCTCTAAAGTTTGAATTTCACTTTAGAGAGTAAAGTGTGATCTTTCACCATTTATTTCATAGGTGGGACCAAGAGAAAATATGAGAGAGAAATCATTCAAGAGTGAGAGATCATATTTTACCCTTTAAAGTAAAAATTCAAAATTTAGAGGATCCAAATTCGTTTTTAAAAATACCCCGATCTTTTAAAAGCTGCAAGCACAAGCACATGGACTTTTTGATTTATCAAATACAATACGAGAAGATTGAACTTTTAAAAAGAACAAGCACCTCTTCGAAAAGTTTTACCAAACCAAGCCTAATATTCTAGCTTATGAGAAATATACCATGTTGCAGAGTGACGTGCTCCCTCAAATTCGTCAGGAAAAATTATCATGATTCGGTGGACTCCGACTCGACAAGTGCAAATGCTATGGGCAGAATATTATTGTTTCCATCTTGAGCAACAATAATTAGTAACACACCCCGTATTTACCATATAAATGCGTCCTATCAACTGACGCAAATGACTTGCAGTGCTTAAAAGTTTCGATACACACAAAAAAGGTCCAAAACACCTTATCAAGCTTGCTATACTCTCTGTCAACGAGGTTTCCATTGTAGTATGGAACAACAACACAATCTTGTACAGGTCCTGGGAGGTAGTCAGACAAAGCTTGTAACAGGATAGGAAGCTTATTGTACGACTCTTCCTAGTCGTCATACATATGTGCGATAGCCTTCTGCTTTTTCATCCACTCTTTTCGATATGATGACTTGAAATGATAGTTTTGTTGCACTGCACTTTGTAAATACAAACAAGTCAACATATATGATTGGTAGGATAACAGAACAAATCAAAGTGCTATCCAACTGAGCATGATCTTAAGACATTGTTGGCGCTAAGCAGGTATGTGACCCTCTAAACCTCTGCACCCCCCTACAATAAAACTCTTATTTTTCATTATGTAACACAAATTTTAATAAACATGACTTTAATTTAGAATATTGTAGTATACAACACTTACCAATAGTTGTGATTTTGATGTAGTGATACGTGAAGGCTCCATGGACACCCAACAGAGAATTGCTTGCATCGACAATGATATTTCAGTCTATTAAATTCTAAAATTTTGTATTCAACATTTCTTTGAATGTTGTAATTCTTCACTGCCATCAATACAGCATCTCTACTCTTAAACCTGTGGCCCACTTGAGATTATACTCCGCTATCCGTATTGTAATCTTCGCTGTCACCGAGATTGAAAAGGTCGTCTAGTTACATCGCATCCAGATTAAGAGTGTGATAATGGTTTGAAACTTCTAATAATTGTGGAATGGACAAAGGGAGGAAGAAGAAACCGAGCACCCCCACAAGCTAGAGTCTCCAAATCAGATTCACTCTTGTTAGCCGACTCGCTTTTGGCTACATAATCTGAATTAAAGTCACTCAACTCTACGTCAGTACTGTCTCGAGAGTCAACGAAGTGAATCGACCTTGCCAATACCGGGATTGCTTCGGATATTGAAGAAGATGACCCAAAACTACCTCCTACGTCACGAACATTTGCATACTACTCCATAATATGTTGCGCCATTAGCCTAACATGTACATCAAACATTATACTGACGTATCAGCTTTAACACGAAATGTCCAGTTAATAAAACCTCCACCAGGCAATGCCGATAGGAAGCTATATGCGACTCTACCAACTACCTTTGAACTAATTGTCCCCATATTGCTCAATGGCAATTTTAAGCGCATCTAGAAAATCAACACAGCAAATGTACAATTTTAAAAGTGAATTACACTTAAATATCACCCTCTTTTTACCGTTTTTAATAATTCCATTAGAATAAATTACCACAAAAAATTATTATTGGCCATTTTTTTGAGATAAGAATTAATAGAATTGAGATATATTTAGTGTGAAAAATGAGTAAACCAACAAGCAACTTATATAAATCTTTTTTGTTGTAAAAATAAATAAATAAGATATAATAAATATAAAATAAAAAGTGTAAATAGAAGACTCTAATATTGATATTTACTAATATAATTATCTCACTATAAAAGTAATTAATATATTTGATAGTATTATATATGTAGTAACTTATACTCAATAGATAGAAGAAAGAGAGTTTTGTACGAGAGAGAAAAGCTAAGAATATTTCTATTTATATTACTTTTTATATGTGTGTAATATTCTTGAGATTGCTGGTGCACAAAATTGTGATCATCAACAATGGCGCCAAAGACTTGGAGCTCTCTAAACGTGAATCACACTTTGTCACAACTTCGCACAACTAACCAGCAAGTGCACTGGGTCATCCAAGTAATACCTTACGTGAGTAAGGGTCGATCCCACGGAGATTGTTGGTAAGAAGCAAGCTATGGTCATCTTGTAAATCTCAGTTAGGCAGATTCAAATGGTTATAATGGTTTTCGAATATAAAGATAAATAAACAAAAAATAAAGATAGAGATACTTATATAAATCATTGGTGGGAATTTCAGATAAGTGTATGGAGATGCTTTGTCCCTTCTGAATCTCTGCTTTCCTACTGCCTTCCTCCAATCATTCTTACTCCCTTCCATAGAGCGTCACCATTGTCAATGGCTACCTCCAATTCTCTCAGTAAAAATGGTCCAAATGCTCTGTCACAGCACAACTAATCATCTATCGGTTCTCGATCATGTTGGAATAGAATCCAGTGATTCTTTTGTGTCTGTCACTACGCCAAATGGTGGACGAAATTGTGATAAAAAAGTTCCAGGCACTGTTGGAGAAGCTCACAACTTCATTCAACTTAACCAGCAAGTGTACTGGGTTATCCAAGTAATACCTTACGTGAGTAAGGATCGATCCCACAGAGATTGTTGGTATGAAGCAAGCTATGGTCACCTTGTAAATCTCAGTTAAGCAGATTAAATGGTTATGGGTTTCAAAAATTAATAATAAATAGAAATAAAAAGGGATAGAAATACTTATGTAAATCAATAGTGGGAATTTTAGATAGGCGTGTGGAGATGCTAGAACCCTTTCGAATCTCTACTTTCTTATTGCTCTCATCCAATCCTTCTTACTCCTTTCCATGGCAAGCTGTATGTAGGGCATTACCATCATCAGTGGCTACTTTTAATCCTCTCGGGAAAATGGTCCTATGCGCTGTCACTGCACGGCTAATCGTCTGGAGGCATCTCCCTTGTTGATAGCTACATCCCATCCTCTCAGTGAAAATGGTCCAAATGCTCTGTCACAGCACGGCTAATCATCTGTCGGTTCTCAATCAGGTTGGAATAGAATCCCTTGATTCTTTTGCGTCTGTCACTGACGCCCAGCCTTCAGGAGTTTGAAGCTCGTCACAGTCATTCAATACCGGAATCTTACTCGGAATACCACAGACAAGGTTAGACTTTCTAGATTCCCGAAATCCTACTCGGAATACCACAAACAAGGTTAGACTTTCCGGATCCCCATGAATGCCGCCATCTATTTAGCTTATACCACGAAGATTCTGTTGGGGAATCTAAGAGATATGCGCCCGGGCTA
>NC_029780.3:68539385-68629686 GCF_000817695.3 Arachis duranensis | reverse complement strand
AATAATTGTATTGAAACTTGAGGTACAGCAGAGCTCCACACCCTTAATCTATGGTGTGCAGAAACTCCACCGTTGAAAATATATAAGTGAAAGGTTCAGGTATGGCCGAATGGCCAGCCTCCTAAAACGTGATCAATAGCCTCCTAAGATGAAGAATAAAACAAAACTGAGACCAAAGATGAAACGTGGTCAAAAGACGACTAATACACTAGTAAAAAGTCTTATTTATACTAAACTAGCTACTAGAGTTTACATGAGTAAGTAATTGATGCATAAATCCACTTCCGGGGCCCACTTGGTGTATGTTTGGGCTGAGCTTGATCTATCCACGAGCTGAGGCTTTTCTTGGAGTTGAACGCCAAGTTATAACGTGTTTTAGGCGTTCAACTCCGGATCATGACGTGTTTCTGGCGTTTAACTCCAGACAACAGCATGTACTTGGCGTTCAACGCCAAGTTACATCGTCAAATTCCGAATAAACTATGGACTATTATATATTGTTGGAAAGCTCTGGATGTCTACTTTCCAACGCCGTTGAGAGCGCGCCATTTGAAGTTCTGTAGCTCCAGAAAATCCATTTCGAGTGTAGGAAGGTCAGATTCCAACAACATCAGCAGTCCTTTTGTCAGCCTTTTTCAGAGTTTTGCTCAAGTCTCTCAATTTCAGCCAGAAATTACCTGATATGTAGGCATAGTCTCAAAATGAACAACAGCTGATGGTTCCTTGTAACACATGGCCTCAAACCATATGGCAACGCTCCGTACGATGCTTCCCAACCTCCAAATATTTTTTTCACTGCCTTTTGCTTAGCCAACCATGCTTTCCGATAACTAACAATGTAGTTGAACTTCGATTGCACCTCTGCTATAACCGATTTTACCTTCAAGGCGAGGTCCGCCTCAACCAACGGCTTAATTGCTTCTGCAATTGTGGTCGAATCCAGTTTCGAATGATCTTGAGAAATTGTGGCTCTGGTACATGTGTGACTACCATTATACCTCCTTATAATCCAACAGTACTTCTGGCTGATCATGCTAACCCAGATAAGCCAATCACATCTTGACCCATACTGTGTACATTTTGCATAAAATGTCAACGACTCAAACTCATACACCCGGTAGTCTACGCTTCTTCGTATAGTATACTCTTTTATCGCTTTAATAACAGCTTCCCTGAAACTGAATTCCACCCCAACGGCAAATTCACTATCTGCGACAAAAGAAATTTCTGCCCAGAACAGCCATACAACCAATTTTGAAAACACATATTTAAACATCGAAAATAAAGGTAAAACAATTTTTACTGCATCAATTATGATAAAAACCTCCAAACTATTTATATTTAACTAATTTACTAACAAATACTTATTTATATTCAACTAATCTACTAACAGATACTAATTTTAATTTAACTAATTTACTAGTTTACTATTCTATACTAATAAATACTAATTTATATTAATATAATTTACTAATTTACTAATAAATACTAATAAATACCAATTTATATTTACTTAATTTACTAAATTAACTCATAAATACTAACGAATATTTAACTAATTTACTAATTAACCAATAAATTCTAATTTATATTCAATTAATTCAATAACTCTCTAATAAATTTACTATCTTAAAGTTAAATACACAAACAGGTAAACAAAAATAAATACTGATCGAGTATATTTTCACACCTCATTTAGCTACTTGGTCCAACTATCAAGATAAATTATTAAAAAATTCCAATCCTTCTTATAAATACGGAGAATTACGTACCTGCACTGATATAATCCGGAAACTCCGGAACATGCATGGCTTCCAAATCCAAAACTTGCGTGAATGATGGCTCCTCAAATGGCACATCGTTTGCCAGTGCAGTTGCCACATCAGACACATCCGGAGCCATAGCTCCGTCACCTTGAACCTCATCTCCATCTACACCAACAACTTCGTAGTTGCTTTCGAACTCTTCTTCACTGTCACTATTGTAATCTTCCCGTATAATATTCCGGTCGATCTTAGATTGCTCAAATTCATCATACAACTCGATGAACGAGAGTTGACTCCGATTTTCAATATACATGAAAAACATATCTTGCATGCTCGCTTCGTCCGTTACATATTTGGTTTGAAACTGGACAAATCCACCAAACACTTGTATAGGATATCTATATAGAATACAGGATATTCTTCTTGCCCTCTCAGAATGAATCTTTTCACAGATCACACCTTTGAACTCTTCAAATTTGATTGTGAAAGGAATCACAACATCTAACGGATTTTTACAAACAAATGTTACTCCTTCAGATGTTTGTAACAAAATCTGACCAAAATAATACACCTTCAATAACACTCTGTCACTCATTTTTCTCAATCACATTAACAAGCTCATAAACTTGGGTTTTAGATTTTTAGCTATTATGCCAAACAAGTAAGAAACAGAGGAACTAAAAACCAGAAGAAAGAACCGTTCAGGAAGGAGAAGAAGATGCGAGTTATTGTTCTGATCTAGTTTTCACTAACTTTTATTTAAAGTCCCAACCAAATCGGACCATGCGATTACCTTTAGTGAATTCAAAAAAATAATAAAAAACTCAGCTCGGACCCTCCGATTTCATAACACAACACAAAAAAAATCAACACTACTAACAATTCGGAGGGTACGATTACTACCTTCCGGAATTCCAAAATCTCTTCCTCCTCAAATCGGACCTACTGATTTGCTATGCCAAACTTGAAACTCAAACAAGTCATACGGTCCAAGTTTTTGGACCTGACACTAATAAAAAAGATGTTTCACATATTTGTATGGCGTCCCCATGACTTCATATCCAGAAAAAACACACACAAAGTCTCCATATCAAAAAATTGAGCCTTATTTTTTATATGTGTGTAATATTTTTGAGATTGCTCCTCTATTTTTAAGCGTACGAAATTTGCTTTTCAACAGCATCTAATTTAATCTTATCACAACATTTTTTAAAATGTACATATCTAAAGTACAGAAAACCCTATACATTTATGCATTAAATCTGTCTTGTCGTTGTGGCTTATTCTGGGTGCACCCGCCAGGCCGCCACCCGGTTTCTTTATTTCTTTTTTTTTTTTAAATTTATTTCGGGTATAGAACCTCTCAATTTGTATATTTAATGCTTTTTTTTTTCTAGACCCGGGATATGACCGATAATGTATATTGGTAATTTTTTTATTAGATGTATTTTCGTAATTATAATACTTATTTAATTTAAAAAAAATCCATAGTATATCCCGTATTTAATTATTTATTTATGTTTTCAGGTTTTATTTATTTAATTATTTTGTTTTGAATTGGAATAAATAAATAAATTAAAAAGTAAAGCGGTGGAGAGCTGACGGTATACGAGCAAAAAGTATAAACCCTCATTTGCAAAGGTTGCAAGTAAGACGACGAAGCTACTCGAATTCGACATATACCAGAGACACACAGAGGAAGAGGTATTTAATCCTTCATAGGTGGTTTTGCTTTATATGAAAAATCCCATTCTCGTTTCGGTGCTGTGAAAACAAAATTAAAATTGATTCTTTCTTGTCTTTTTCTTTTTTGTAATTTTTTGTGTGCAGATTGGTGATTCGTGTATCCAAAATCATGTCGTGGTGCACCATTGAATCCGATCCAGGTACGCTCTTTCTGCATGCTATTCAAATTTTCCCAATAAATTTGCAATTAGTTTTTTTTTAAATATTTCCTTTTATTTATTAATTTACTATGTTCGCTGAATGGTTGACGTCTTTTACACAAACATGTCTATATAGATTGTTAGAGTGAGGGCTCGCAAAAAAAGTAATCTTATGTTTGTTTATTCTGTGACCACTGGATACATAGAATTTGATTCGTAAATTGGTACACTATGTAGCAGTTTACTGCTTTTTTTTTGTCATTAAATTATATATATTTTTCGTTGTCAGGGGTTTTTACAGAGCTCATTCAGCAAATGCAAGTGAAAGGAGTACAGGTCTGTAACTTATTTTTATTATATGACATTTGTTTTCTTTTAGAATCGCACATACTTTTCATGGTTTTTCTTTAGGTTTGGATGTTGTTTTTCTCCCCCTTTATTTTTGGTATTCTCTTTTATGACTTTTTGCTTCCTTAAGGATTTCTGCTTTGATCTCATTGGCATGCTCTAGCATCCACGTTTTCACAGGGATAATAAACTGGCAAATATTGCCATTTGTGTTCAATATTCACTGGATATGTATTAGGTCCCAGCTTCATGGTATGGGATTTCAATTTTGCGGGGTTCGGGTTGGGGCTATAAGGCATTGGGCTTGTTTATTTATCGTCTTTAGTAAAACGAAAATAGAACCATAGCTAAGGAGGTGTTTATGTTATGCGAAAGCATTGAGAAAATAGGGAATTTAGGTAGCGTTTGTTTTGAGTTACTAAGACAGAGACTAGGAGACTGAGATTCAAAATTTCAGTATTTCAGTACCTCCAAAAAGTGGGGACACAGGGAACTAAAATTTTTAGAGATGGAGACTGAAACTTTAATAACATTTTATACCTAAAATACATTCATTTTAATTAATTAATTCCAATTTTACTCTTTTCACAAATTAAATTAGAATTTCATTCTTGTTTCAATTTTTGCCTCCCACTTTGCACCAAACAGAATACTGAGATTTATTTCAATCTCTTTCTCTTAGTCTCTATCTCTCAGTCTCAGTCTTTCCGTCTTTGTCTCTTCACCAAATGCTACCTTAGTTTCAGCTGTTTTCCTCTTGTGTAACCATTGACTGATATGAACACCAATTCATGGTAAATAATATTGGTGGTATATATGTTTATGTTAAACAATTTGTTAATGCATTTTATTTATGCAAGCATTGGGCATAAACTATATGCTGTTTAAAACTTAGCCTACTCCAAAAACCTTTATAGCAAGCCATCAGAAACCCTATAAAAGCAAAGGTCTATGCTTAATCCTAAAGGAATTGTTCCATCATTCTGGAACTAAAAATAACACGACAGCAGTGTACTTCAGTTGGGGAATTTTTTTTTTTTTTTTTTTGAAAAAAAAAGAAGGGGAAAAAAAACCTTTTTGGGATAATGATATAAGATTTTTCAGAAGTCACAACAATGGTATAAGTTGGTGGTTTCCTTATCAGAAGAGAAAATTGACCTTAGGAAATAGTAAATGTAGAAGGGGAAGATAACTACACTTCCCATCAACTGAACAAATAATTAATTTCTTGGAACAGGTTAATGGGGAGAAAAACAAGTGTTCATTTTGGTGACCAGAATAGTTCTAGTAAAATCTATGGACATGGAAAATAATTTCCTATCTGATTTAACTTGCAGTCAGGTTTGTTATGAAATGGATAAGCTGGCAACTTCATTTTATTTTCGTACCTCCATATTTGTTTAGTATTTCTGTACATGTAATTTTCTTTATGTATATTTTAGAAAGAGTATGGGTTGTAATTCCACCTAGAAAGTGAGAAAGGCGTAATTTCATTGTAAACTAAGCACTTCTCACATAGCAGCAGGGACATGGAAAAAGGGAATTGGTGAGGGGAAAAAGAAAGGGGAATTCGGGAGAGGTCAGGCCTCTCAAGTTCCTGAGTTATCACTACAGACTATCAGTTTGTGTTCTTTTAATTTTCTATTAGTTTTCCAACTTGGATGCATGCATCAGATTCTACTGGTCTCATATCATCTTATGAGTTCCGGAGAGGAGATACATATCTTAGTTTCTGTTTTTGTTTGTGATTATGATCTTTGTACCTGCGATTATTTGGCAGGTTGAGGAACTTTATTCATTGGACCTTGAGTCTCTAAACAGCCTTAGGTTAGTGTACTGTCTCAGTTAGTATTGGACTTCTGATATTCAGTGATCATGATAATTAATTTATGAGCATCTGCCTTTACCCCCTTTTTTTGGATTTGCACTGTCAATAACAGGCCTGTGTACGGGTTGATCTTTCTGTTCAAATGGCGTCCTGGAGAAAAGGATGACCGTGTTGTAATCAAAGATCCAAACCCCAACTTGTTTTTTGCAAGCCAGGTCTGCTGCTTTGTTTTAAGTTTTCTACCCAAATATCATAAAAGTTTACCGTTTTACAGTTTTACTGATCTTAAAAAACTCTAATCCTTGTGCATTTGTAGGTAATTAATAATGCTTGTGCAACCCAGGCGATCTTGTCTATTCTTCTAAATTCACCAGATGTTGATATTGGCCCAGAGTTGACCAAATTGAAAGAATTTACCAAGAACTTTCCTCCTGAGCTCAAAGGTTTGGCCATCAATAATAGTGAAGCCATACGTACCGCCCATAATAGCTTTGCAAGGCCAGAACCTTTTGTCCCTGAAGAGCAAAAGGTTGCTACCAAAGATGATGATGTTTACCATTTTATTAGCTATCTTCCTGTTGATGGGGTGTTGTATGAGCTTGATGGATTAAAGGAGGGTCCCATTAGCCTTGGCCAGTGCTCTGGTGGACAAGCCGATATGGACTGGCTTAAGATGGTGCAACCTGTGATCCAAGAGCGTATTGAGAGGTATTCCCAAAGCGAAATAAGGTTCAATCTTATGGCAATCATCAAGAACAGGAAGGAGATTTATACTGCCGAGCTCAAGGAGCTTCAGAAGAGGAGGGAGCGAATTTTGCAGCAGCTGGCTGCATCGAAGTCAGAGAGACTGGTGGACAACAGCAATTTTGAGTTACTGAACAATTCTCTGTCTGAAGTTAATGCTGGGATTGAAGCCGCTACAGAGAAGATCTTGATGGAGGAAGAGAAGTTTAAGAAATGGAGAACAGAAAATATTCGTAGGAAACACAATTACATACCCTTCTTGTTTAACTTCCTAAAGATTCTTGCTGAGAAGAAGCAATTGAAGCCCCTGATTGAGAAGGCGAAGCAAAAAACAAGCAGTACTAGTTGAAGAATGTACTTGTTAATCAGTTTAGACAAACATTTTATGTGGGTTTTTCTCCCCTGATATTTAAGCATGCTCATATGTATCATGTTGAAAACTTCCTAATTTATTGTTTTTTGCTCTAGGATTTAAGCAGTTGTTGAGTACTGTTGCAAACCTTTTGATCCCAGGTTACTTGCAGTGTTCAGTTTAAGATTCTTGAGTTCACTTTACTGGTGAATCATTTGTCTGGATTCGATAATGTGCCTTTAATTTTATTTAGGGAAAAATTTAAGCTTTAAACCAACATTTGGCTTAGTGAATTTTACTATGTTTAATCTTTTATTGTGCATCACCCACCTACAACCAAGTGGATGGGAATTCCTTCACTGTCCATGATACTTCTATGAAAAAAAGGGGTCAAAAACAGTTTCTGTTGTCGCAGAACTTGGAAGGCCACATAGATTGTCAAGTAACAGACATTTTGAATTTTCAGAAATAATAGCTGAGGAACAATAGATTTACTAAGCTTAACGGGATGTGCAAATACATAATGTTGCAGAGAAGTGAAATTTATGCTGGAAACTACATTCCTTGTTCTACAAATTAAGATTCAAGTTCAAGCATACGCATGCAATATGCATGGAGTTGAACTTTGGAGCTATGAGTTCTGATTAATACACTAATAAGAAAGCCTTAATGCTTTTAGGGTGTCTTATTTGGTGTATTGGCTCATTGAATCAATCTTTCTGGTCTGACAAGTGAAATCTTGAGGGATCAATTGCTAGTGATCTCCCCTTTGGGCAAGCAGTGGTTATAGTTGACTAGCTAAAAGAAAATTTGGGTGGGAGGAGCATGGAAATTGGTTGTGGATCTGGTGGCATCATGTTCTGGATAAGTATAGGTTCTTGATTTGGCTTAGTTTTCGTAATGTTCCTACAACGAAGATTATGTTTAATTGTGGCATAGCTATGTTGAATCTTTGCCATCAATGTCAACTGGGCTTTGAAACTTTAACGCAGTGTCTCAAAGATTGTGTTAGACCCAACGAGATTTGGAACCTTTTAGGCTTGTATTTATGGTGTGGAATTTCTAACCACAAACTAACTGGCAAGTGCATCCAGTCGTACCAAGTAATACCTCAGGTGAGTGGGGGTCGATTCCACGAGGATTGATGAATCAAGCAACAATGATTGAGTGATTGGCTTAGTTAGACAAGAAGAAAAGAGCGTTTGGGTCTCAATTGCATTAAACAGTAAATTCAGAATATAAGAAGACAGACAAGTAAATAAGTTGGAAAAACAATATGAAGAAGGCAGTTAAGGCTTCAGAGTTATCTATTTTCCGGATTGACTTTTCTTATTAATTTATTTTAATCATGCAAGATTTAATTCATGGCAAAATATATGTGACTAGACCTTAATTCCTTAGACCTTTCTAGTCTCCTCTAATTCTCATCAACTGTCAATTCCTTGGTCAATTAATTCCAATTAGAGGGTGAAATTCAATTCTAGTTTATATGCCACAGAAATCCTAATTATCCAAATATAAGAGGATTATATGTCATGTATCCTATTAAATCCAGATAATTAGAATTTAGGAGAAATTGTTTTCAACCTATTGTTCAAGTAAAGAGCTTTTCCAAGTTATACAAGAATTCAATTAGAAAGAGGGTCATACTTCCGTTCCACCCAAATTCATAAGATAAAGAACGAAAACAATTCTTGAAATATAAATCAAACATGAATTAAAATAGAAAAATAATAGTATCAATCCATACAATAGACAGAGCTCCTAACCTTAACAGTGGAGATTTAGTTGCTCATGGTTCAGAGTGGAAAACTAGGATTCAGGTAAACTATAAAGTGCGGAATCCCGTTGGAATAGAATAATATTATCTTTTATATCTAATCCTAATTAATTAAAATCTAATTTCTAAAATTAAAATAATATCTTTTCCTATTTTAAAATTTAAATCTAAATCAGAATTAATTAAATAGTCCGCGCCTTGTAACGTGGGGACCACTTGGCTTTACTGGATCTGCGCCTAACTTGACAAAGAGTTGCGCCTTACTTGAGTGCCAAAATGGGGCCCAGAAATCGCCCTAAGTGTTTTCTGCGTTTTCTGCACGTGACGTACGCGTTGATAGTCTTCTTCGGGTGTCACGCGTACGCGTCAGGTGCGTGCACGCGTCGCTCCTCGCTGGTCATCTCCTTTAATTCTTGTGCTCCAAATCCAGCCAAATGCTACCTAAAATAAACAGAATTGCACAAGAATCAAAGTAGCATCCATAATGGCTAAAAGATAATTAATTCTTGATTAAACTCAACAATTTAAATGTAAATTTATTAGGAAAAGATAGGAAAGATGCTCACGCATCAATTCACACCATCCAAATTTGAGTCAATGGCTTCGTAAAAGACTAAAAGCTATAGACAAGGTGATGCTTCTGTGTTTTACTCGGCCCTTTGGGGGGATTTGGAGAAATAGAAATAAGGACTTATTTAACTCGGATGATTCTTGGAGTACTAGCAAAGTGGGTAGACTGATCCGTAGCTCAGCTAAGGAGCTACGTATTGTTTTCTCCATGCATCAATCCTGAACTCCTTCTCTTTGCTTGTCCCGGTTTCCTCCCACTGTTAATCCAGTTAAATTAAATTGTGATGCTAGTTTAAGCGCTTCCAATGGTCTTGCTAGTTTTGGTTGTATTATCCGCAACTCTGATGATTGGTGGTTGAAAGACTGTACTGGGAAACTTGAAACTAGTACCGTTCTACTTGCTGAGGTTTGCTATTTGGTGGGGCTTACTGTTTGCTTGGGACAGTGGGTTCTGAGCGGTGTATTATGAAACAGATTGCTTGGATGCCTTCTCTTTGGTGAACAGAAGGATGTTCAGTAATGGTATTGCAGAGTGGGATTTGGCTAAAAAGATTCAAGAGGTCATGAATGGGAATTGGAAGGTTAGCATAGTTTTGATCCAAAGATCAGCAAACAATGTGGCTAATTTTATGGCTAAACCTGCTACCTCTAGTGCGGACCCGTATTTGGATTGGAATCAACCTTGCGATGAGCTTCAACACCTTATTAGTATTCCATGTGACACTACTTGGATGAAAAGTTTCTGATTAAGTTCCCTATTTTAAACCCAAATTTGAGGACTTTAAACATTTTCTGAGCTGAAGCAGATTGAGCTAAACAAAACCAACAGAGATATTATGTTACATTAATATTGGCAATCTTGTTAGACATGAAAATCTTTTGGCAAATATCACATTTCCAACACATGCCGCACAGCACAAAAGACACAATCATTAAAAAGGAAAAATAAAAAAGAATTTTCAAGTCAGTTCTTATTTCACATTATCTCAGTGGATTTAGTTGCACGGATAAATGCAGTAGGAGGCTTTGTCACAGCATCTAAAATGTCGGCGTATCCTACAATGCCAACTAGAACATCATCCCTCTCATCCTCAGTCACCCAAACATGAGTTGCTCTGTGTGAAAGCATCTGAGCTATGACAGCAGCCAATGTGCTTTTCACTTTACATGTCAAAGGAGCACTTCTTCCTCTGTACATGCTCCTGCTTTGGCCGAAAATGCCGGGGCCTGAAGGGTTACTCAAGAATCTAATGCTCCTGCTACTGAATCTTTTAGGTCTTTTTGTATCCACACTCAACTCAGTTTCAATATCACTATCGTTATCGTTATCTTCAACTCCCATTACGAATTGTCCTGCGGACAGATTCGCCAAAGCCCAAGATGCAGCTATGTAATCACATTTCCACAACTTATGCGCAGAGATTTCCCCTATAATCTTGTTCTTGCCTTCCGGTGTTTGTTCCACCACTGCAACTGCAATGGAGTCCGTTGGAGTTGCTTTTGCTGCTTCAATGGCTGGTTTGAAGGATTCAACGGTGTTGTAATGCGAATTGATTGCACCAAGGTGAGCCATGGAGGTTAAAGGAAGAGGTGCCAAAGCTCCAAGACAACCAATGATGAATCGGAGCACGTCTTCTCTGGAGAGGCAACAAAACTTGTTAGGAATCGAGGTAACTCTTGAAGGTGATGATGTCGAGGATTCTTGAAAACTCATGCTTGTTTGTTTGCTGTTGCTAGATTCAATGTTCTTGAGCCATCTAGAATAGTAAACAACCGAGAAATGCTTGCACGAACCTTTCCATACAAGGCACTTGTGAACAAGCAGGCGTTTTACTCCTTGCTTCATCAATTCGAGTGCATCGATGAGCCTTGTTGAAGGATCAACAATCTTTAGTAGGGAGTTGTTTGGGACAACCGCCTCGGAAACTGGGGAGTTGAGCTTCCTGTCCATGTCCAAAGATTGATCCTGACTATTAGTTGCCGTGTTGGCCAAGAAAGCAGCAATGTCAAGAGAACTGAGCATGCCAACAAATCTTTGTTGCCTCAGTTCATTGTCTTCATGGGCATTAACATCTGAGGATGATGATGACAGCGACAATGATCTCTTCTTCCAGATTGGTATGCTGCCTCCAGGTGAATCTGCTATTGCTTGAATTGCTGACTTAAGTGTCTCAGTGTCATGAAATTCAACCAAGTCAGGCTTTCCAACAGTGAGATCTCCCACTGTGTGATACACAAAGGCCAATGCCATAAACTTATTTGATTGATGGTGTTCTTACACCAGACTGGTTCCGACGATTCGTGTGCAATTCATGGCCATTTCATAGTTTCTGTATCGCCCGGATGACGAATCGGATCGATTCATGTGACTTAATGTTGTGAATGGGCTATGTGTGTAAATTGTATAGAATCAAATGTAGGAGAGAGTGAAGGAGCAAGAGATGGATATGGATAATTAAGATTTGAAGAAGGAGGTGATCAAGGAAAATTAATCAATCATCCAAATATATCTGTGTAACTCCGAAAGACTAGACTGACGAGGTCTAATCTGGTTTGTGGCTTATGAATATTTAGCATGTTTTGAAGAATGAATGGTTTGTTGGTTTAACCCACCCTATATATACGGTGTGAAATTGAGCAAACCAATTTGTTAAATCGCTAAATTTTTTTCAAGGCAATTAACAACGGTAGAATTTATAAAATTGCTACTAACATCATTGAGATATATCATAGATTCGGACACTCCATTAAAAATGCTGACAATATTAAGAGTTTTTTTTTTTTTTTTCAGTATACTATTATTCTAAACACTTATGATCAAAATATTATACTTTTTAAATTATTTATTTAAATGTCACCATTTTATCACAGTGCCATTCCATGTTTTTTCACATGCTAGAGCCTGAAATTCGGTTAAACACCATCCAGTCAGAATGCGAAAACAAATACGAGGGGTTTATGTTACCATGATAAACAGTGCACCTAAGTAAAACGACCACATTTTGGTAATAAAAATTTAAAACAGTAGTATATTGGAAAAAAAAAAATTGTTCCAATATTAATCTATCATTTACTTCAACTTTTATTGAATAACACAATTTTTATTATTTTTTGGTTAGAGGCACAACACACACACGCACTCTTAACTCTTAAGAGCACTGAGCACCTAATAATTTTATCAACGAGTATTTTAATAGCAAAATTAAAAGATACAATATTACACGTTTGTGCAAAACTAAAGTGCTATTAGGGCAATTTGCTAAAGCTTACAAGCATTTGAATTGGTGTTTTAGATGAAAAGATTTGAATCAAGTTTAGAGAAAGAATCGAGATTGTTTACTTTATTCACTACTTCTCTTAGGTTGGATTAAGAAATCAGAGAGATCGGTACGATCTAATATGAAAAAATGGTGAGAATATTGTTAAAAGTTTATTTTCAAATAAAGTTTGATTTAATTAGAGTAAATAAAAATTACTTAAAAAATTAAAAATAAGAGGATAGAGGTTAAATTACACAGTTGGTCCCTATACTTTCAGTAAAATTGTAAATTGGTCTCTATATTTTAAAATTTTATAACTGGTCCATAAAGAGAATTAAAATTTATAATTTAGTCCCCACTATTCAAAAAGTGTTTGATTTAATAGAATATTCTCAACATATTCTCTATTTTAAACATGTGAGCTGCATGTTTAACAATATGGACTAATTTGCAATTTTAGTGAAAGTATGAGAACTAATCGTGTAATTTAATCATTTGAAAATGATGAAAAAATCCCTAAGCTATCTGAACCCACCTCGCCCCTCCCTAGCTCTCTCACTCTCACTTTCTCACTTTCTAAAATGACACCCCAACCCCAGCGCTCTCTGTCTCTCACCTCGGTTTACCGTTGCCGCGCTGGATCCACCGTATTTGTGCTCATGAGTTGGGTCTCGTCTCCTTCTTTCATCTTGCCTCTCTTATCCGTCGACTTTTTCTTCTCTTCCAATCTCAATACTGAACACCGATAAATGGAAGAGAACAATTCCAATCTCAAACACGCTCAAAGCGAACAATTCAATGTCTAAGAAGAAAATAACAACAAATTAACATAAATATTAGCAACTCAATTTATCAATGGATTTAGTGTGGTGACGGGGATGAGAGGCACGACGATGGTGAGTCAAGATGAGAGACGGAGAGTGGGGATGAGAGGCACGACGATGGTGAGTCAAGATGAGAGACGGAGAGTGCTGGGTTGGGGTGCCATTTTGAAAAATGAGAAAGTGAGAATTAGAGAGCTATGGAGGGATAGGGTGGATTCTGATAGCCTAGAGAGTTTTTGACCATTTTCAAATGGTTAAATTATATGGTTGGTTTTCATACTTTCACAAAAATTATAAATTGATCTTTATTTGTAATATGTGTAGCTCACATGTTTAAAATAGAGAATATACTGAAAATATTCTGTTAAATCAAATACCTTTTAAACGGCAAAAATTACTAAATTGCAAATTTTAATTTTTTTAAAAATTTAATTATAAATTTTTAAAATATAAAGATCAATATATAATTTTACTAAAAATATAAGAACAATTGTATAATTTAACAAAAAATAAATAACTATTTTATCAATCTTTTAGATCAAATATTTACAGAATTTATTAAATATAGAAATAATTTATTATTTATAAAAATAAAGCATTTTTATTGATAACAAAATTCAGAAATATTTTTCGAGCCCAAAATAATTCGGGTGTTTACAGTTAAATAAACTAATTTTTAACTTACTAAACGATAACAAAAAATGGCAGAATTAATAAGAAGGATTTCATAATAATATGGCTGGTGTTTCGTAGTTAAGGTGCTGGAAATGGATGGGTTTCTGAAGTAGCGAATCTAAAATAAGGATCTCTTTTTGCTGCGAAGGCATAGGAACAGAAAGCTAACGAAAGAACGAACGAAGCAATCAGATCCAGTAACACAGTAGCTAGCAGCAGCAACTAAGTAGATTCCACCTTCATCATCTTCTTCAGATTTGGGATCCAAAATTCACAATAATAAAAGCTAGAAAAGAAGAAGAAAATGTTCAAGTTTTTGAAAGAGGTAGTGGGTGGATCTGGGACAGGGTTGAAGGATCTGCCTTACAACATCGGCGAGGCTTACCCTTCCGCTTGGGGCTCTTGGGTTCATCACCGCGGCACCAACAAGGTACCCCCTCCTAATTATCCCCCTCATTAGGATTATAATTACAATTATGATTATGATTGTGATTGTAATTATTAATGATCGCCTAGTTTTAATGTTATAATACATGTTGCTTGATCTCATCTAGTTATATCACATAGCAACAACCGATCAATCATGTAGTTACTTACTCGCTATATGAGTTTATTAATTTGATTTAGGGTGATGTGCTTTTATGCTTGCTAGAACCAAGTTGATTATTCGCCATTCCTCCACCCCCCCACCCCCACCAAATAAAACAAAAAACAATTTATTTGATTCATGTATGCACTTGCTCACTATTGGATTTTCTTGGTTGAGATTTAGCATGGAGCTTTCTGCATAGGACTTGCTAGATTGAATGATGGTAGTCCTCTAAATATCACGTTGACTTGGTTGATAATGCTACAGTTTTTGTCGAATTCAGGATGACGGGTCTCCGGTATCAATCTTCTCTCTGACTGGGAGCACCGCCCAGGATGGGCATTTAGCTGCGGGTCGGAATGGTGTCAAGCGACTCCGAACTGTGGGTTTCATCTTAATGTTATGTTGTGTGCTGTCAGATTTTTGAACGTTTGTGAGAGTTTCAGTTTCGTCGAAAATTCCCCCTATTTTGAATGGTAGTGCTGGTTTTCAGGTTAGGCATCCGAATATCTTGTCATTTCTTCATAGTACCGAAGTCGAAACCTATGATGGCAGTTCTCCCAAGGTTACCATCTACATTGTGACTGAGCCTGTGATGCCACTTACGGACAAGATTAGGGAGCTAGGCCTTGAAGGTACACAAAGGTAAGAATGGGTTCCTACTTCATAAGTTTCAGTTGTCAAGTATTTATTTCAATTGCTCCAAACTATTTCTTTTATGTTTTCTTTTTTATGGTCTACACTTTCATAGTACTGTCATGTGTTAATCTGGTTTATGAATTAAGTTGAAATTCACTTGTTAATACATTGATTATTGGGGATGTAGGGATGAGTACTATGCTTGGGGTTTGCACCAAGTAGCTAAAGCTGTGAGCTTCTTAAATAACGATTGTAAACTTGTGAGTATTTGTGAGCTAAATGTGGTTTCTGGCTCTCATGTTCTTCTTTCTTATGTTCATTAGTTTTGTTTTGTGATTCTTGACATACTTTGTCCGTTGCAGGTTCATGGTAATGTTTGCATGGCTAGTGTTGTCGTCACACAAACTTTGGACTGGAAACTCCATGCTTTTGATGTTCTATCGGAGTTTGATGGGAATAATGAAACTTCATCTACCTCAATGCTGGTAATTTCTTGATTGCTTGTACTACCCTGTAATTGTTGAGTAGACTGAAGTGAGCCATCTGTAACCTGCTTTCCAGTTTCAGCCATCTGTTGTATACTTGCTGCATTTATGACAAAATTGACTGACATAATGGATGCTCCCTTGCAATTTTACCCCTTTTTTGGCTAATTGCAAGGATTTCCTCTGATTTTTTTTTTCAATTAAAAATTGAAGTAGTTAAAAATAAATATATAATCATCATATGGTCTCATGTTTTCCATTCAGCAATATGCATGGCTTGTTGGGGCACAATACAAACCAATGGAGCTGGTAAAATCGGACTGGGCTGCAATTAAGAAGTCTCCTCCGTGGTCCATTGATTCTTGGGGCATGGGTATGTTATATGCTGACCCTTTATATTCTTCTTAATAAATAACACAATATAATAGCAATTTGGAATATAAGGACTATCCAGTGTTTTTCTATTTGTTTTTCCTTGCATGCTGAAGGTGACAACTTTCATTTGCTATCTAGGCCAGTTAATATCCCATTTAGCACATGGCCATCACTTATGTTTCGGAACTTATTCTTCATTTAGACCTGTTGTTTCTCTGCTTCTGTAAATATACATACTATTAAGTTTTGATTTCTAGTGTGTGAAATTCTTGCGGTTAGAGTTATAAAAACTAAACCTTGAACTTTCACTTAATTGTTTAAGTTTCTTGGAGAGTTGGTCCTTGGCATGCTAGATGAACTGTGGTTAGTATTTCTTTCCGGCCACCTCCATTGCTCTAAATAAAGTGAGTTTCAGCACAGTGAGTGAGTGTTTGCATTGTTCATGCTTACGGTCTAGATTGGTATACTGTGAAGGTTGTGTTTAGGATATACAAGCCAATGTCCAACCTTGGACAACATATTAAGCTTTTTAGGAGTGGGTCTTCGACGCATGCTTACATACTTGCCAACTTTGTGGCCTCAATTAATTCTTGCTTTGTGGGGAACAGATCATATGGTATGTTTGGATAACTATAATGAATGGCATAATAAAAACTATTTTATTAGTTATCCAAACATTTTTTCTTAACATAAATGTTCTTTGAATTATGAGTTAATAACCTTAGTTTAAATTATGTGAACTAACACACATGTAGGTTCACAGAACATTTTTTGCCCCATTATATATTAGTATTTTACCTGTTCCAAGTGCACCTCCCTCATTCTGGATTTTTAGGTTGTCTAATCTATGAGATATTCTCTGGCACGAGATTGGGAAAAACAGAGGAGTTGCGCAACACAGGCTCCATTCCAAAGGTCAGCCTACTTAGGAATTTATCGGTTTGTTTATATATTTTAGTTATGGCTGTGTGCAAAGACTAAGGGTGGTTTTAGTCTGTTGTGATTGATTTACATCTTATTCTAATGGAATAATCGTTTTTCATGTTTGTCCCCCCCTCCCCTCTCAGTCTCTGCTTCCAGATTACCAGCGACTACTGAGTTCCATGCCTTCTCGTAGATTAAATACTTCAAAGCTTATAGAAAACAGTGGTAGGTGCTCTGCTCTTTGATATATTTATAGTTAAACAACATTTCTTTAGCTTGATATTATCATAGGCTTGGTGATATTAGTTTGATTTGTAGCTTGTAATGGCTCTTGGCTACTTAAAGCCTTTATTTGTTATATTGAGGTCTTCAGAAGCATGAATTTGACCAATATGGTATTGTTAATAAATAAATGGTTTAGCAATCTATTCTTAGCTAGCATAAGGCTTTTGTTGGAAGTTCCTTGTTTAATCAGTTTTAAAGGTTGTACTTTGTTATAATCAGGCTGCAGTTAAAGTCTTGGTTTGGTAAAGCTTTTTGAAGAGGTGTTTGTGCTTTTTAAAAGCTCAAGCTCTTCATTTTGTGTTTGGTAAATAAAAAAGACCATGTGTTTGTGCTTGCAGTTTTTAAAAGATCGGGGTACTTTTGAAAGCACCTAAGATAGAGCTTTTCAAAGTTGGCTTGTGCTTTTTCAAAATTTACAAGTCTAATATAACCTCATATGATAACTAATTTTCAAATTTAATGCTCTCATTTATGTCTATTATAGTATTTTTAAATTTTAAAAGCTGTTTTACCAAACACAATTATTGTTGGGTGTGTTTATTGAAAGCTATTTTTAATTTGATTTACCAATCATAAATGCTACAACTTTTAAAAAGCCATCTTTTAAAAATTAGCTTTGATAAGTTACTTTTAAAAAGTAAAAGCTTTACCAAACTAAGCCAAAGTCTGCCATGTGTTGTATAACTCTAAACCTAAACCTTAAACCCTACTTTTTGATGGTATACGCACCAATATATTTTGTTGTGTTTAGGGTATTATATATGTGTACTGAGGGTTATTCTTAACATGATAGGCTCATATCATATTGCAGAATTTGCTTGTGTAAACTGATTTTAGCATCTTTTACTGCTTATATATATGATTGTAAACTCTTCTGCTAAACTATTTATAGACAAGCAAAAAGAAAAGATGGTGATTCACATTTTTAGAGCCTATACACATATTGAGATTATTGTGTCATTGCAAACAGTTGAAATGAAATTTCGCTTTATCAACAATCTATAGCACATCCAGAGTTTCCCCTTGTTTCAATAGTTCTCACCTGATTGAATCCCTTATCTAATTCTCTGTGATCCTTGTATTTAATTTGTGTCGATCCCCTATGGATTTGCAGAGTATTTTCAAAATAAGTTGGTTGATACAATACATTTCATGGAAATTCTGAGTTTGAAAGATAGTGTTGAAAAAGACACCTTCTTCCGCAAGCTTCCAAATTTAGCAGAGCAGCTTCCTCGTCCAATTGTATTGAAGAAGGTAAATCTCTTTGGAAGTTATAATTTTTCAATTCTATATCAACCTCATTTAATACCAATTGATTATGTCACTCATTTTTGGTTTTCACAGTTACTTCCTTTATTAGCTTCTGCCCTTGAATTTGGTTCAGCTGCTGCCCCTGCTTTGACTGCACTTTTGAAAATGGGTTCCTGGCTTTCTGCTGAGGAGTTTCGTGTCAAGGTATCAGTTTCTTCACTTTTTCCTCTTTTTTTAATAAAGTACTATATTCCTTCTAATTCAGTATTCATCATTATAATTTAATATTAGGTGCTTCCAACAATTGTTAAACTATATGCCTCTAATGACCGATCTATTAGAGTTGCCCTACTTCAACATATTGATCAATATGGAGAGTCATTATCAGCACAAATTGTTGATGAGCAGGTATGTGATTCTTTTTTTGTCCTCCTCTTGTTACATCAAGAAAGATTCTCAACTACAATATGATTACTTTGCAATTATTGTTGACGCTTATCGGCTTATGTTCAGGTTTACCCTCATGTTGCTACTGGGTTCTCTGATACATCTGCTTTTTTAAGGGAGCTGACTCTCAAATCCATGCTAACTCTGGCTCCAAAGGCATGCTTTCTTTCGTATTCATGTTAGAAAATTATGCATTATCTCTGGTTTCTCATTTACTTAAATTTTTATGTTTTCTTCATAATTGCAGCTTTCTCAAAGGACAATTTCAGGGTCTTTATTAAAGTATCTGTCAAAGTTACAGGTACTGCTTATACCACTAAAGTTTGGAGAGTTATAGATTAGTTGCCTCTGGTGACTGATGAAGTGAAGCATATGATAGCTTTCTTTTAGCTGTGTTAACAGTTTATAACTGCTAAATTCGTTTCAAATTGGAGCATTTGACCCTGCGTTAACTACTAACGTGGGATGCTTGTTCACTGGGCTACCCTTTTAATTTTTTGTAAATGAAATTTTTTTTTTTAACTCTTTCCGGTTTTCCAATTTAAACTTTATAAACCTGAAATTTGCTTTGTAGGTTGATGAAGAACCAGCTATACGAACAAATACCACCATCTTGTTGGGAAATATTGCAACCTACTTAAATGATGGGGTATGATCTAAATGATATCTGCAAACTCAAATAGGATTGGTTTACTATATTTTACTTTATGATAGTAGCTTATGTTTCATTGTTGAGTTTACTGATGGCTTAATAACTATATTTGCAGACAAGAAAAAGAGTGTTGATTAATGCATTTACTGCTCGTGCTTTGCGTGATACTTTTCCACCTGCTAGAGCAGCAGGTAACTCAATCATACACATATCTATTAGTGTTTTTATTGAGTTGTTCTTGTTCAGCCGATAAATTCTTCAAGCAGTATTTTCTGACCATTTTAACTTTACTCGGTCAGGCATTATGGCTTTATGTGCCACCAGTTCCTACTATGACATTACTGAAGTTGCAACGCGTATTCTTCCTAATGTTGTTGTACTCACAATTGATCCTGACAGGTTACATCTTTTTTTCTTTCTTTCTTTATTTCTTTCTAGAAAAAGACATTTCATTAGAAGATAAGAGAATGATTAATGGGTTGTTATTTCCTTATATCCCTTTTGCTATTTGTACATGAAGGAGTTCTCTAGTAAATTGATATATGCGATTATTTAATATCTTTTAATGGGTTCACTTAGTTTTTCATCATACAATTGTACTAGCATTGCTGCAAGATTCTCTTTTTGATTTCCATTTTCAAATTCCAGTACTGTTGTAGGGGAATGTTCATGATAAATGTTCCTTTGTGTGAGCATTTATTTGTGCTATGTGGTGCTTTGGTTGTTTTGTGTGTTCAGATTCCAAATAGATATCATTCTTATGATCAGATCTTTAGTTATTTCTCCTTTTTAAGACAGTGATTATGTTATCCTTGTCATGTTCCAACTAGTGATGTTCGAGCTAAGGCATTTCAAGCTGTTGATCAATTTTTACAGATAGCGAAGAATTATTATCAGAAGGTAAATTCTGAAGTTTTTTATCTTTAATTCAGATGCTTAACTGTAAGTAAATCTTATGTGTATGCACATAATTAGTTTATTAACTTCTCTTAGCTAAACTGATTTCTTATGTATTTGCGGTTTATCCTCTATGGCCTGCATCCATCATGAATGACTGCATATATATAGTTTAGTGTTGGACTGGTTGAGCAACTTTTTTATTTTTGCTGACTGGCCTCTAAATTAAATATTTTTTGTCGTGATAATTTGTTGTTGCCGCCTTTTATTGCTGATCTGTGATACTGAATTTCTGATGGTCATGTTCTTTTCTGTTCTCTCTTCCAGACAAATGTAGCAGAGGGTGCTGCAGCTGCAGGCATGGGAAGCTCATCTGTTCCAGAAAATGCTGGCTTACTTGGGTATGTCCGTGCAAATTTTATTGGCCTGTCAGTTAACAAGTTAAAGTACAAGAGAAAGCAAGAATGTCATTAAACATTTTTTGGCATTAGCTTTTCTTATTATGATTATTTACTGCAGTACCCCGTCTATTAATGTCAAAGAAATTCAGAAAATAGTAGCTAATTCTTAAATTCCTGTCTACTTTGTTTTGGTACTGTTTTCGTTAATATGTAATCTCTTGTAATCTGCTTTTGAAAACTTGATTCAGTGGCCACATAAATAAATATATGAATGTGATAACTAGGGAGGATCACCGATGATAACGTACATGATAGCATAGGAAAGCATGAGATATCTCTTATATTCTCAAAGGCGAGTGTGCATGTCAACTTAGAGTACCTGATATTTCTCCTTGTTTAACATGATTGATTCTTCCCGTTGTCTTTGTGTTCCTGATTAAACTCTTGTCACTCCACAGATGGGCTATGAGCTCGTTGACCCTGAAGGGTAAACCTTCTGATCATCATGCTCCAGTTGCTTCAGCAACCACTAGCACACGTACACAAACAACTTCTAGTGCCAGCTCAGGTATGCTAAATGATCAGTGTGCTTGTGTGTTTTTGGGTACTAGTGTCTCAGGCATTTACTTATTTTGAACCTGATCTGCTTATTGCATAATCTAAATTTGTGTCATGAATTGCATCTAGCTGTTTTGATTAGTCTTTACTTTCGCACTGAACATCTACGACATGCGGGAGGGTTCCACCCTGCTTATCATTTAGATAATTTCAAATGCTAATGATGCCTTCCAATTAGCCTTAGTCAATCATACTAGTTAACCAGAATAATGCTAAAACTAGCTATTTAGAGAATAAAAAATCGACTTCCTGGAATGACAAATGTAAGTGTCAGGATTAAGATAATGGAACTTCCTCTAAAACAATGAAATTATCTGAGAAAAGTT
This sequence comes from Arachis duranensis, assembly GCF_000817695.3. Classification (NCBI taxonomy): domain Eukaryota; kingdom Viridiplantae; phylum Streptophyta; class Magnoliopsida; order Fabales; family Fabaceae; genus Arachis; species Arachis duranensis. Next base: position 68,607,764 of record NC_029780.3, on the reverse strand, counting down.
TCTTAAAGGATTTGTTGTCTCTCCCCTTTTTCTTTGAGAGGGTATCTGAAGATTGAACTGTTCTTACTATATAACTGATGAAGCCACCATACAGTTTGGTTTATTAACTTTGGGTATAACTCCTTTCTTGTCCATTTTCGTTTATGTCAAGTGCCCTACCTGCTGTTAGAGACAGAGTCTAATCTGTGCTGTTATTAACCATGACTTTCTCATCTTTACAATGTTTTGTTTATTCTCTTGGTTTTGTAATAACCAATATATATTCCTATATGACATTGTAGGCTTATTAGTTGTAATATTTTATTTTAGACTTACATGATACATTTCTATGATACATTTCTAGATTCTACCACAAGTAACAGTCACCTCTCCTTTAGTTTATCCATTTATCTTAGATTATCTAATTTACATCCCTCTATTTTGTCATCATTTTGTACGACAAACACAAGATGCTTATTAGTGTATGTTACTTGTGGTATGATATGATTTTTAATTTTAATGTTTAAGCTAAAATTACTGTTACTCCTGTTAAACTTACATTTCATTTATTCCAACATATTTCTACTTAAATGAAATCGTGTGCTTCCAAAACTCGTCTGCATACCTCTTACTTCTCATTTGTGATGATTTTTAAATGAAGGGGAGGATAAGTAAATGGAGAAGTGTGAGGAGAAGGCAAAACTGAACCCGTTATTTTTTCTTCCTTATTTGATTTGTTGACGCTATCTTGCTTTACTAGAAAGGTTTCCTTCTATTAGTTGGTTTTAGGTCTAACATGTTTATTTCTTTTTGCATTTTGTGTATTCTAGCTGTAGAAACACCATCAACAGTACCTGTCCGAGTAAGCTCCTCAACTGATTTTGCTGAACAGCCTGCTCCTCCATCCCCTACATCAACGGATGGTTGGGGGGAACTAGAGAACGGAATTGATGAAGAGCATGAAGATGACAAAGATGGGTGGGGTGATCTGGAACCACTAGAAGAATCGAAGCCAGCTCCGGCTCTTGCAAACATTCAAGCAGCTCAACGGCGGCCAGTTACTCAACCTGTTGCACAGACAAAACTAGGTATCAAGTATTCAAGTGTTAATGTTCTGGTTTGGAATTCCTTGTTTCCATTATCTGCAAATATGAATGAGATATTGAAAGTCATGTATACTATGTGCGTGTGTGTGTGAATTCTTGCACCAAATGAATGGATTGGCCTTTACTAAAAGGGAATTAAAGCAGAACGCACTTTGAGCTTTTGTTGTTTGTTAGATGGCATTGAATTTGATAATTATCTTGAGAAATACAGTTATTTTTCAGGGATTCTACTGTTTTATAACTAGTAATCTGTATAATTTGGTTGATTGTTTGCTCATGTGTTAATCGAGTGGGCTTTCTTATTTATATTTCTTTCAGCCTCAAATTCGAGAAGCAAAAGTACACCGAAGTTGAACGAAGATGATGAATTGTGGGGTTCCATAGCAGCTCCTGCTCCGAAAACATCAAAACCTTTAAATTTGAAACCAAATGCAACTGATGATGATGACCCCTGGGCCGCTATTGCTGCTCCTGCACCCACCACTAAGGTCAAACCCTTGGCAGCAGGCCGAGGCCGGGGAGCCAAACCAGCTGCTCTAAAATTAGGTGCTCAGAGGATAAACCGAACATCGTCATCCGGGATGTAAAGCAAATTGCCAGACAACAAAAGGAGTAAGGAAAAATGTCGAATCTGCAGGTTAACATTTTCTTCTGGCCGCTGGTGATCATGTTAAAATAGAAGAAACTTCTATGGTATATGGATTTTAATTGTGTTTTCTATTGGCTTAGTTGATTTGTAATATTCTTTCATAGATAATGATTTTATTTGAAGGGAAATCTTAAGGGCAGCATAATGGCTGTGTGGTATTTTGCCCATATGTTTTGGGGGCATGTCTAAATTTTCTTGTGTTGAACAAGCAACATTTTAGAGGCAATGTAATTAGTTTCTGTTATAGGAAAAGTTTTGGGTTAAACATGTACTTAAACCTTTTCAATATCGGATGGATCAAATACACTGTATTCTTTGATGCACATTACTAGTGATTAGTGTCATACGGTAACAACCCATGTGTGCGTCTTAAAGGCTATTAACACTATTAATATTAATATACTCAATATTGTTCTTCAAAAATTTTTTTTGTACACAAAATGTCAATCATTAAATTAATGATTAATTATTATATATTTGTATATAAATATATGGGAGATTTAATTTATTTTTAATATATATTTTATACAAATAATTGATTTGATTGTTGGTCTTTAGTGTATACGAGCATGATTGTTCTTAAAGTTTTCTTGTTTGATTATGTCTTAAAGGGATAAAGTAATTTCAAGAATAAATTTTTAGTGAAAAATTCTAGCAAAAACATTAAGAAAAAGTATCTCAAGAAAGAATTACATCATGATAGATTCTACATGTTAAAATCTATTATAAATTAATATTGAACAAGAAAAACAATGATAATATTCATAATAGTAAGTATTCGAATATAATGAAAATTATATTTATAGTTTGATTTATTTTGAATTTCATCTGTAAAATAATAAATTATATAAATTAAGAGTATAAATAAGTGCTTCGGATAAGTCAACCCTAGAAGGAAAACTAAGAGTACCAAAGTGGGGAAAGTGGGAAACACGAGGCAGAAGACAAAGTTGCATAATATCACCTTGGCCTACAATATGTTAAGAGAGCAAGATCATCGAATAATATACTTATATATAACAAAGTGTTGTAAAATAAATAAATAAATAAAAAAGAGGAAATAAATATAAAATAAAAAAAATATAAATAAAAAATTTTAGGATTAATATTCTCTAATATTATTATCTCAATATAATTGATACAATTCATATATTTTTTGATAATTCACTTTTTCATAGCATATATATATGTGTTTTATGCTAGTATTTTGTGTATTTCTTATTTGAGACTCGACTATTCTATTTATACAAACCTCATTAAATTCAATCTCTCTTGATAACATGTTCAATCTCTCTTGATAACATGAGTCTCCCAACATTGAAAAATCGAGTCACTCATATTGTAAAAGAAGTCATGGACATCCATATCACAACACTCCTCCTTGAATGTCCATTTAGGATTATACCTCACTAAAGTCTTACTAAAAAAAATTCAAAGAAAAAAAACTTTAGTGAAAGAAAAAGAGTACAATATCTTTTATGATGAAAAATGTCTCATTAAAAATCTTGTCAAGAAAAATCCAATAGGGATAAAAACATGATCAAGAAAAAAAAGTACAGTCTCTTCCTCTTGTTGACATTATTTAATATTTTGAAATCGGTGCATCCCAATCTGATGTACCAATCTTTCAAAGGAGGATTTTGGAAGCGACTTTGTAAATAAATCTGCCAAATTATTGCTTGAGCTAATCTGTTGGATATTAATTATTCCTTGATTTTGAAAGTCATGAGTGAAGAAGAATCTGGGAGAAATATGTTTTGTGTAAGAACCGGATTCTTCACGGATAAAATCATTTAAATGCCCAAATTAAACTCCGGAAAGTTAGGATGAGAATTTGGGGATTTAAATATGATTTTTGAACTCAGTAGGTCCTTCCGAGTCAGAAAATGTGTTTTCTACGAAAAGCCGTGAAAAATCGCGAATCAGCAGTCGAACCGGTTGAACCGGTTCAAGTCTGCTCGGTGCTGCGCAAGAAACAGTGAAAACAGTAAAAAATCTTAGAAAAACATTAGAAATGGAAAATCGGGTGTTAGTGTTAAAAGTTTGGTCCGAAGTTAGGCCAAACTGGCTAAAAACACTAACGGATTGAACCGGGCCCAAGTTGGGCCAAAGTCCAACATATATAAGGGTTCATTAATGAACCCAAACACTCATAATACACTTAAACACACACACACACACACTCAGCTGAAGAGAAGGGGGAGAAGAGAAATCCTTGAGCACTATTCACTTCAATCTTTCCAAGCTAATATCTTGAGCTATGGTGCTTCGATTTGCGTGCCGTCAGCGGCTACGCGTTTCTTGTGAAGAGCTCTACAAACCCATGTAAGAAATTGGTAAGAAAAGTTCGAAATCTTCCCAGTTCCTCTCCTCTAAATTTCGGGTTTTAGGACTTTGGGTTAAGTGAGTTTTTGTGATTTTGGATGTTTAGGTTTGCTCTAATCCTTGCTTAGCATTAGATTTTTGCTATCAAATCTGTTGAAAAAGGTAAGAGCCATTAAACCCTTGTGATATTATGTTTAAATGGAACCCTAGGTTGATTTTGTGGTGATTTATATGTATATAGCTTGATTATTGTGAGTTTGGAGCTTGTTGGTGCTTGTTGGAGTTACATTGGTGGTTGGATTTTGGTTGAAAGCTCATTTAGTTCATATTGGGAACCGGCCAAGGTATGGTTTCGGTTTCCTCTATGTCGTATATAATATTCATGGACATTTAGGCTAGTGACCCATAAGATATGTTTGAAATTATATGGTTGTTGGGTTGTTGAATGATGGTATGTGGTGATTTATGAAGGATTGAGGATTGTTGAGTTGGATTATGTTAATTGAAAGTGATATAATGATGATGAATGATTTGTAAAGTTGAGAAGTGATTTGTGTTGATATATGTGATGATAATATTGATGATTTGGTAATGTTGTTGAGAGAGTGTTAATGAGGATTAATTATAATGTAATATATTGATGTTAAGGTTGATGATGAGGAATGGTAAAGGAAAATATGGTAATCCTGGTGTAATATGACATATAGTGTTAATGGTGGTGACAAATGGAATTTGGTTTGCTTTTGGTTGTGTTTTATGAAAGATTGAGGAAATTATGATTTTGGGTAAAAGTTGAATTTTGGTGAAATTTGTCTGATCATAACTTTCATCTCAGTTTTCAAAATTGGTTGAGATTTATTTAGAATTAAAGATCTTTGAAAACCCTTTAAATTGATATAAAGTTTGTGAAATTTGGAATTTTGTAGAGGAAGTTATGATCATTCAAAGTTGGTGTGGAAAATTTGGAATTCTGTAAAGTTATAGAATTTTATGTTTTTTGGTATGTGCGCACGCACACTCTGCAAAAATTGTGACCTGTACGCACGCACAGATATGTGCGTCCGTACACGCAGAGGCAGGCAGTCTGCTTGCAGCGCTGGCACAGATCGTGCGTGTGCGCATCAATGGAAAATTGCAACCTGTGCGTGCGCACAAATTCGTGCGCACGCACACGTTGGGGAGGCCAGTCTGTTGGGGGCACTGGCACAGGTTGTGCGAGTGAACAAATCTTGCAAGTTTTGTCACCTGTGCGTAAGCACACCCTTGTGCGTACACACACTTTTAAAAAAATTTTCCTGGGCGTGCGCACGCACACCCCTGTGCGGACGCACACGCTCTGTTTCTCAAATTTTACTTTGTTTTCAACTATTCTACCTTTCCAACAAGGTTGTAAGCTTCTCTAACACCATTTTAGGACTCTTGGGCTTAATTTTTGAGTATGGAAATATGGGAAATAGGCTAAGGGTTTTAGTTGATGTTTATTATGAAAAATTAGAGAAACAGAGGTTTAGGTTTCTGGTGTACTGAGGATGGGTTGGCAGAGTGAGAAGAGGAATGGAAATATGAATTGGCAATGGTTGGGTTGAGTCAAAGACTCTGAAGGAATTAAAGGATCCATGACATATTGAAAATGTTTTCTGAGAACCACTGATGTATCATTGTATATTGAGATTATGAGACGTTATGCGCCCGGCAAGGGCCGAGGTTGGATCCCGCCTGTTCGAGGTAGCGGCGGCGGCATAAGGGCGGTGGTTTGTCCCGCTTGTGCTTAGATGTGAGGTCGGTGGCAATGGATCCCATTCGCATCCCTTCGGATCTCCAAAGTGTACAGGCGCACAATCCTGGATAGTGATCCGAGCAGTATATCTCGGGGGTTCCCATATGATGATTCCGAAAGGCGACGTCTCCATGGAGACGTGTCGGGTTGGCAGTTGAACCGATAATGTGATATCACAGCTTGTAGGGCAGACATTCATTATGTGCATCTTCTATCTGTTTGTATGCTTTGCCGACTTGATATTGTTTTCCTATCTGTATAACATGTCTAATTGCTATTTGACTTAATTGATATACATGCCTATACTTGTGTTTTACTTGTATTGTATATACTTGCACTTTTACTGGGTTTGAGGAGGTTTAGAAGGCGGTGGCGATGGGATCACATGGAGGATCGGTTGGTGAAGGCTGTGGGATAGCGGTGTTTGATTAGATTAGAAATCCCCTAAGATAGATTACACTTTTATGGTGCTATGGTTCTAAGTTTTGTTAAGGTTTTACCTATTATGCTTATTTGGTTTAGAATGATTTAAGCTTGAATTCTTGTGATGGATATGGAGTCTAGGATTGCCTTTGGCGTCCCTGGGTCTTATATCCTACACCACTGGGCACTGTTACCATACTGAGAACCCCGGTTCTCATATCATATTTCTGTTGTTGTTTTCAGATGTAGGTCGCAACCCACCTTGGTGAGTTATCTAGTTGGTGACAGAAGCGGAGGATATGGATACTCCTTTTGGGTTTTTTAATTTATTTTGAATTATGTCTCTCACTTTTGTATTTTCTTTCACCTAGAGGCTTGTATCTGAGAGAACAAAATTTGTATAAGCTGTTTTTACTATTTGGGTTCATGTATTGTCCGTATATGGCTAGTCGGCTTAAACTCTGCGAGCCGTGACTAGCGTCTTATGATATTATACTATTTTACTATGATATGTTGTTATACCGTACCTATTCCTTGTGCCTTAAGTTAGTAGCTTCGCTAGTACGTTTTGCGCTTTTCAAATCCTGATTTTTGAGCTATATCTTTCATCGGGCTTCTAGATAATATTATTCCTTCTATATATCATATGTATGAGCTTAGAACTGTCGTAATCCTTGATTAACCTTTGCTTTACGACGCGAGGTAAAGCTTAGGCTAATTGGGGTGTTACATTTTGTTCTATCAACTTTGATATATCTACCGTTAAGTTGAGCAATACATGCTGTATTATTTTCAAACAGAATAGTTGGAGCTATTTTATGATCAATCAGTCTAAATATAACAGAATATATTAGATTAAACTCCTAAGCCAAAAACACTCGTGACTTGTTTCATGTACCGCTAGTATTTTAGCATGATTAGAGGATGTTGTGGCTATCATATGTTTTTGTAGACCTCCATGATATAGCTGTATCACCATATGTGAATAGGTATCTTGTTTGATGCCTTCTTTTTTGTGGATCAGACAATTATCCTGCATCTGCATAGTCAACTAATTGTGACTTGGATTCATATGGATATAATATTCCTATATCAACAGTTCTATGAAGATATTGAAAGATTTATTTGATTCCTTTCCATGTCTTTTGATTGGAGAGGAACTATACCTTGCTAGTAAATTCACAACAAATGATATACCAGGTCATGCATTATTAGCAAGATAGATTAGTGCTCCAATGACACTGAGATATGGGACCAAAAATATCTTCATTTTCTTATTTAGGACGGAATTGATCCTTTTTCACATCCAAAGACCTTACGATCATTGGGGGTACTTAATGGATGTGACTTATCTATATAAAATTTCTTCAAGATCTATTCTGTGTATGTTGTTTGATGAATAAAGATCCTATTGTTTGTATGCTCGATCTGTAAGTCGAAGCAAAATTTGGTATTTCCAAGATCTTTAATCTCAAACTCTTCTTTTAGAGCTTTTATAATGGTTGGAATCTCTTCAAGGATTCCAATGATATTTAATTCATCAACGTACACAGCAATTATAACAAATCCAGATGTAGATTTCTTTATAAAAACACATGGGCAGATATCATCATTCTTGAATCCGTTTTTGGCTAGATACTAGGTAAGACGATTATACCACATTTGTTCAGATTGTTTTAGACCATATAAAGGTCTTTTCAATTTGAATGAGTATAACTCTTATGAATATTCATTGGATAGTTTAAATATCTTTAGTTCTTCAGGAATTTTTATATAGATATCACTATCTAATAATTTGTATAAATAAGCTGTAACATCCTTACTATCAGAATGTCACGCTTCTGGCTGTGCCACTTTGATGGTGAGAATATTATGACTTCTTCTATATACTTAATAATAGAATAAGAGCCTTTGACTCGAAACCATACCGCTGTTTTCTTTGAAAAACCGAAAATACTTTTCTTAATTAATTAAACATGTGCATATAACCAAATTTTAATCACAACTCTCATATATATATATATATATATATATATTGATATAAACAAACCAGACTTCTTATACAATTAACTTACAAATTATTATAAGCATATATGTCTTTACAACTCCTATCCCTCTTATAAAGATATAATAACAAGGGCTAGGAAAAACTATAATACATACAATGATATAAAACACAATCAGATGTGAAGAAGGAACTCCTTAAACTCTTTGTCTGTCGTTAAAAGGGAAATCTGTAGGGGGTGAGAACATAGTCCTCGCTGGTTCTCAGTAGAGGCTTTTTAAGAATTGTCATAAGAGGATACGTATAAGAAAAGAATTGATTTCAACTATAGTGATTATCGCTCGTCTTATGAATATATTCAAAAATTAATAATTAATTATCCAAAAATTGAAAGTTCACTTCTTTAGTTAAAAGAATTTCAAAACTCAATTAATATCTCATAACATAATCAATTTCAACCTCTGGCCCAACATATAATCAAATCAACTCGACCTCTGGCCTAAATCAAGCCAAAATACGGCCTCCGGCCCAACTCAAATCAAATCACCATCAAAACTCAGTCTCAAATAGAATCAATTAGAGAACAATTATAGCCAATATCACATCAGGAACAACCTTCAGTGTCACCAGCATCAGCATAAGGGATCTCTCATTTGTTCAAACATAGTCAAAACAATACAAGGAATGCACAATCATCCAATCTCATCAATCCCAATTTGAACCAACTTTAACAGCATCAACCAATAACTTAGAATTCTCAACCTTCTCAAACAGTTTCAAACCAAACATTTCCTCAATATAAATATATATAAACCAGACTTCCAACACAACTCAATTCTCAATATAAATATACCAATAAGATTTTCAAATCAAGATTTCATTAACTATCACAACAACAACTCAATCAATCAAGAATTCAATCAAGTAAACAATCACATTCTTTCATAATAACTTAGTCAATCCATAAGACTCACATAATTAACAAAAATATATTTTTGCATCAATATCAATTTATAACAATTCTTGAAAATAAAATGAGTTTAAGGAAAGAGCCCCTACCTTGTTCGCGACAGACTCTGTTTCTATTCTTATCTCGCAGCAGTGGCATCAATACCGACCATTCCCACAGCAGCCATAGCCTCTAAACACAGCACGCAAGAACTGTATTTCAACCTTAAGACATTAACGTTGTAAAAATCTCAGCAACATATAATAGAACAATGACTATAAAAGTTTTGAAGGAAAACAACTTATTGTATTAAGAAAGAATCGAGACAACGGAGTGGTAACAACCCCCGAACAGCTCCGGTGAATTCCATCAGCAGCCGTTTCGACCACTGCGATCCAAACAACGGTGACGGAAACTTAGGGGAACAACCACGAGGCCCATGACAGCGGTGGTAGGGGATGGCAGCTCCAGAAAGATCCTGCGGCCCACAGTAGCTTGACGGCGGTGAAGATTCCTTCCTCCGCGCGACCTGCTTCTCCCTCGACAACTCCTTTCTTTCACGCGCTATTCCTCGCATTGATGGTGGCTCTGCAGCAACAGTAACGGCTCCTGGTGACTCCACAGACGGCGACAGCAAGACGGTTAGGGTTTGTTTCGGATAAAATTAGGTATAAGGATAACTTTGGTCATTTTAATGAAATTAGAGGTTATAGAGTAATTGAAAAGTAATCTAAATCCAACATTAATATTTATAAAAATTCTATTTAATTATCAACTTACAAATTATTTTCAAATAAATACTCTAATTTAATAATTAGAGATAATTAAATTAATTTCTTTTAAATTATAAAATAAATTTTAAAATCTAATTATTCAAATTAAAGCATATAAAAATTAACATAATACAAAAAACATTACATAGTTTCAGCACTCTACTTTTTAAACAACTTATTGAAAATGAAAATGTCTCAGCATATAGATATATACATATAGTTTCAAATACCATGATATTCATATGACATAAAATATATACAGGAAAAAAAGCATGGTGCGAAGTAGAAGCTACAAGGTAGACTTGATGCAAAAAATTATATGGTTCAAACATGCGATGGTAGGATAGTGTGGCGAAGGGTCACTGACATTAGGATTTTTGCTAGTAAAGAATTTTACAAAAATAGTCGCGTTGTAGATATAGATTCTAAACCAACAGAAATCCCTTCGTGCAAACGTTTTGGTTGTCACAAATAACAAACCCCTTTGAAATTGATAACCGAGTATTCAAACCTCGGGTCGTCTTCTCAAGGAATTGCAGGGAGGTATGTTCTTATTATTGGCTATGAAAAAGGTAAAATTGGGGGTTTTGGAATTAAGGAAGAAGTATGACAAGTAATTTAAATGACAACTAAAATAAATAAATAACTGTAAAGCAAGCTTTTGGCAAGGTATGAGAAATTAGAAGTCCAGACTTTGTTATTCTTAGCAATAATAATGAAAATTGAATCTTAATTCCACTTAGTTAACCTTTACTAAAGCAAAGGAAAGTCAAAGGACTAATTAGTTTGACCTTCGAATCCTATTTATTTCCTAAGAAAAGGTTAGGATTATTGAAGTTCAGTTCAATTAGCAAAGATAACAGTTATCAATTATGTTGAGCTAAGATAACTCCTGAGTTACTGATTTCTTAACCAAGACCAAAAAGGGGAAAAGTAAAACCTACTTGAATGAAAATAAATTGGATAAAGCCAAAGTATCCATAACATATAAATCTGAAATACCTCAAATTATATTAAATAAAAATGTCAATTCTAACATGGACAATATCAACAGCCAATTAGGCAACATCAATCAAACACAATAAAAGCTTCAGAGTAAACAAAAATAGAAGAGAAATTAAATAGTAAAAGGAATATTGAACCTGGGATTGAGAGTCACTCCTAAAACTAAGAGAAGTCCTAAATCCTAAATCCTAATCCTAAAGAGAGAGAGAGAGGAGAGAACCTCTCTCAAAACTAAATCTAAATCATGGAAAGTGAATTATGAAAAGCATCATCATGAATGGATGCATTCCCCCACTTTATAGTCTCTAATCTGTGTTCTCTGGGCCAAAAACTGGGTCAGAAATAGCCCAGAAGTCACTTCCAGCGCTTTCTGGTCCGTACAGGTCGCGGCCAAGCGACGCGGAGGCGTCGCCCACGCGGCCGCGCGGATTGAAGTTCGCAGATGCGACGCGTCCGCGTGGATCATGCGTTCGCGTCGCCTAGTGTCAGGGCAACTATGGCATATTATATATCAAATCAAAGCCCCGGACGTTAGCTTTCCAACTCAACTGGAACCGCGTCGTTTGGACCTCTGTAGCTAAAGTTATAGCCGTTTGAGTGCGAAGAGGTCAGGCTGGACAGCTTAGCAGTTTCTCCAACTTCTTGTATTCCTTCCATTTTTGCATTCTTCTTTTCCATCCTCTGAGCCATTCCTGCCCTATAATATCTGAAAACACTTAACACACATATCAAGGCATCTAATGGTAATAGAGAGGATTAAACATAGGGAACTTAAGGCCAAAGAAGCAAGTTTTCAATCAAAGCACATAATTAGGAAGGCAAATGTAAAACCATGCAAATAGTATGAATAAGTGGGTAAAGAGTTGATAAAAATCACTCAATTGAGCATAAGATAAACCATAAAATAGTGGTTTATCAGTCACAAAACAAGCTGACGTTAAAATAATGTGATTAACATTCGCACACTGATCTCGTACTAACTTAAGAGTTTCAAGTTCCCAAACTTCAATCTGACGTATATTCACCATTCAATCCGTACTTTATCAAACAGATCATTCGTGAATTCTCAACCCCATGAAATACTTTGCAACCCATTACTGGTCACAAACCAAACATCAATAAAACTTTTTCACGTGAAACAAGGCTCTAGAATAACCTGTGATGTCGCACACTTAAAAGCTTCACCTTTCGCATCCACAAAACGTGTACTAAATAACTAGCGCATCACTTGCTATGCTTAAAGGTCACGCATGGCACAAAAACAAATCTTGAGTCACTCAAAAGGAGATCTCAGAGAAAGGACAAGCAACAAGTGTAACACCCTACCACACAGAGCTTTACACCTAGGAAAGAACACAATAAGCTAGGAGCCTTAAAAGACACAGGAATTACTTGCATGCTAAGAAACCTAGGGATCATAGGTGTAACTTGTAACACCCTAATTAGCCTAAGCTTTACCTGGTATCGTAAAGCAAATGTTAACCAGAGATTACGACAGCTCTAAACTCGTACGTATGATATAGAGAAAGAATAGTATACTTCTAGAAGCCTGATGAAGGATATAGCTCAAAAATAGGATTCGAAAAGCGCAAAACATACTAACGAAGCTACTCGCTTAAAGAACAAGGGACAGATAAGATATAACAAAGGATAAGTATATAATATCATAAGAAACTAGTCACGACTCGCGGAGTTTAAGCCGGCCAGCCATATACAGATATATAGGACCATACAGTGAAAACAGATTATACAAATTTTGTTCTCTCATATACATGCCACTAGGCAGAATAAAATATAAAAGAAGAGATGTATAAACAAAATAAACCAAAAAGACTCCAAAAGAATCTAAGATCCTCTGCTTCTGTCACCATCCAAAGCAACTCACCGAGGTGGGTTGCGACCTGCATCTGAAAAACACAACAAAGATATGGCATGAGAACCGGAAGTTCTCCGTATGGTAACAGTGCCTAGTGAGGTAGGATATAAGACCCCGGAACGCCAAAGGCAATCTTAAACTCCATATCCATCACAAGATTCAAACTTAAAACATTCTAAAACAAATAAACATAAATATACCAACATTAACTTAAATAAACCAGGTAATCTATCCTAGGGGATTTCTACTCTAACCAAACACCCTGTCCCACAGCCTTCACCAACCGATCCTTCATGCGATCCCATCGCCACCGCCTTCCGAACCTCCTCAATCACAGTAGAAAACACAGGTAATATACAATGCAAGTGCAATATATACAAGAAAAACCCAGCATGAAATGCAAGCAACTTAGTAGGTGAAACTAGATGGGATAAAGTATCTACTGAAACACCACAAGAAAATCATTTAAACACAGCAAAAGTGTATAATTTTGGCAATTCATGAATGAAAAGAAAACCTTGCTTCTACAATGTACTTAGGGGCATTTGACATGCTTTCCATACCACCAGCCACAACAACATCATTTCTACCCAATTCTATGGTCTGTGCTGCAAGCATGGTAGCTGCAACAAAAAATACAGGACCGTGATTTCATCACATACTCGCTAATAAATCATATATTGAAGTATGAATAGCCTTCCAAACCCACTAAAAGATGTACCTTTCATCCCCGATGAACACACCTCGTTAATAGTCATGCAGATTACAGAAGTAGGTATGCGTGCCCCTAAGGCGGCTTGTCGGGCAGAAGCTTATCCTAAATTTGCACTAAGAACATTCCCAAAAAAACACTTCTTGCACAAGTGATAGATCAACATCTGCTCTCTTGAGAGCAGTTGCATATATTTACATGACAGCATAAAACACAAGAAGATCAAGTATTTGACTCCATAAGGGTTTATCTATCTTATGTTAAGTTTACAAATTAAGAAAGTTTCCATTGAAAATATAAAAAATTTAAGTTTCCAATGCATTTGTTTTGCATGCATTAAACAAAAACATCTAAAACTTTCTACTAATGGTAAAGGTACATGTGCTAAACCCTTTCAATAATTAATAAGAAAGAAACACCCCCAAACCAAAAAAAAATTGGACGAAGCACATTGATCAGTACCCTTATTAACAATTGAGCCTAGTTGTGTTGCTGATAGAGATGATAGGTTGCCAAGTAGATCCCCTATTGGAGTCCTTGCAACACCAACAATACAAACATCTGTAACAAAAAAAGTACACACACATGCACCGAGGCTGAGTTAAAGCGGAGTTAAATTCACTGATTATCAACTATACTTCCCTTAAGGGGGATCCATCTTAAGTTTCTAAAAATTCAACAAGCTAAGGAAGTAGAGAGAAGCGCCAACTCATGATCTCAAAACTGAAATTTGTAAATTAATGATTGGCGTTTCAAAATTTAACAAGAGAGAGACATACCTCGGGATTTTGGCGACATGGGGAGCTTCTGAAAATAGAAAAAATAAAACCTTTTGACAACAAAAATGATATGTTATTGTTATTGATCACAAGAACCATCACATAGGTAAAATTACGGTTACAGTTACGGTTGCAGAGGAAACTCACAGTCAGAACAATAAGGAAACATAATAGAAGAAGGTCGATGTTAGAACAGAGGCGCAAGACTTTGAGAAGCCAAGCAAAGTAGTTCTCTGCAACAAAGGCATAGATTAGCAATTTGGTCTTGGAAAAGATTGGACATAGAGATGTTGAAGTGAAAGAATACCGATGAGTTGGGCAATATTCTGTCTCCTCAGTACTTATAAAAAATTACACTTAACATTCACAGAAACCAAACTATAGCATTTACTATAGTTTACCCTTTCAGATATGATCCACACATATTAATAGGTCTTGGATTTTGTTCAAACTTTTCAATGCTATATATTTTGTTAAGGGTTGTGAATATATGCATTTACAGAATTCTCAAGACATACTTTGCAAGAACTACTTGTCAAACTCTTCCAACAATTAGCCAAAACATAAGCAGATTCATTTACCCTTCTAGAAACATCAACCTTCCCTCTTGCATAGTATCCTATGCTGTTTGGTGCAGCTTGAACTACTTCCAAAAGCACATGCTTTGCGGCCGCTCGAAAACTTGAATTCATCCTAGTTTTGTTGCCACAAACAGCCTTGTCCCCTGGCCCTGCATACTCATCAAAGAAGCTATAATTTTCAGACCTCATGAAGCATCCATCAAGAAATATTTGGGACATTGTGGCTTAAATCAAACATGTTAAGGAACTAGTTTGTTGCTCAACAACAAAATACTATCATTAACTATAACTTTACAAAAGCAATACCAGGACAGCAAAGAGAGATCAAATTAAACATGACCTGAAGTATTATTGTAATAGCAGTTATCATGCAAATTGAAATGAGTTTTAAATGAAGATGTAAATTAAAGAATACAATGAGAAATATCCATCAGGTCTAAAAAATGTAACTCTCTGACCACCATTGAGTATAACTTTGACATTCGACACTTTTCCGGGAATTATATAGTCTTTTGTTCCTATATCCGCAAACAAATTTATGCACACCATCAACAAGAAATGGATGCAAGGAACGGATGCTGACGAACGGATTTTTTTTGCTAGTAAAGAATTTTATAAAAATAGTCGCGTTGTAAGTATAGCTTCTAAACCAACAGAAAATCCTTTTGTACAAACGTTTGGTTGTCACAAGTAACAAACCCAATAAAATTTATAAACCGAAGTATTCAAACCTCGGGTCGTATTCTCAAGGAATTGCAAGGAGGTGTGTTTTATTATTGGTTATGGAAAACAGTGTTTTGGGTTTTGAAAAGGGTTTTGAGCAAGAGAAATGGGTTGCAGAAATTAATAAATTAATAACGAAGAAATCTCTTGGCAAGGTATGAAAACTGGAAGTCCTATCCTAGTTATCCTTATCAATGGTGATGAGAATTATACTTTTACTCCCACTAAGTCAACCTCTAACTATGAAGGTCAGTTAAGTGGAAAAATTAATTTAACACCTAGAGTCCTAGTCAACTCCTTAAGGAAAGACTAGAGTTATAGGAATCTAAATTAATCAGCAAGAATAATAATTATCAATCACGATGAGTTTGACAACTCAAGAGTCACCAATTAACCAACCAAAGCCAATAGTAAAAATCTAAATTATTTATATAAAGAAAGGGAAGCAATCATAAGTCTGAAATACCTTAATGTCTATTAATTAAGAAAATCATAACATGAATGGTCCATAAGCCAATTTGGCAACATATAAAATTAACAAATAAGAGAAGTCAAAATAAAGGAATATTGAACCTGATATGAAGATGAGATAATCCTAAGGTTAAAAGAAATTCTAAGTCCTAAATCCTAATCCTAAGAGAGAGGAGAGAACCTCTCTCTCTAAAAGCTACATCTAAAACTATCTATGAATATCTGTTGTATGCTGTATCTAGTATCCCTATGAATGGATATATTCCTCCATTTATAACCCTTTAATCTGTGTTCTCTGGGCTTGGATCTGGGCCAAAAAGGGCCTAGAAGTCACTGGGGCCGACTTCTGCAAATTCTGCAGATTGCGCACGTCATGCGTCCGCGTGGGTCACGCAGTCGCGTCATTTGGAGTTTTGCTCTTTCATGCGGTCGCGTCAATCATGCATCCGCGTCAGTTGTGTTTCGCACGTCACGTGTTTGCCTCATCCATGCGCTCGCGTCGATTCTCTTTTGCGCGAACCACGCGTTCGCGTCGTCCATGCAGACGCGTCACTGCCAGTTCCTCCAGGGACTCCAATTTGTGCTTTCCTTTCATTTTTGTATGTTTCCTTTCCATCCTTTAAGTCATTCCTGCACTATAAAACCTGAAAGTACTCAACACACAAATTACGGCATCGAATGGTAATAAAGGATAATTAAATTTGGTAATTTTAAAGCATAAGAAACATGTTTTC
This sequence comes from Arachis duranensis, assembly GCF_000817695.3. Classification (NCBI taxonomy): domain Eukaryota; kingdom Viridiplantae; phylum Streptophyta; class Magnoliopsida; order Fabales; family Fabaceae; genus Arachis; species Arachis duranensis. Next base: position 68,590,897 of record NC_029780.3, on the reverse strand, counting down.
TCACATGTTATATCATAAGGAAGGAATTGCAAAATCATGCAAATTCATATGAATAAGTAGGTGAAGAGTTGATAAAATCATTCAATTTAAGCGCATGATTTATCATAAAATAGTGGTTTATCAACCTCCCCACACTTAAACAATAGCATGTCCTCATGCTAAATCCAAGAGAAAAAGTAAAGGTAAAATGGTGGAATCATATGCAATGCAATCTACTCTAAATGCAACTACCTAAATGAGTCATGCAAATCTAGTTATTATTCACCTATATATAAAGCATACATGTAGTCAAATTAATTCATATCTTCAAGGAATCATGTATGTACAACTAGGGGCAAATCATATTAAAGCACAATTACAATTGAGTTGAGTTAAGATAGTTCACAACTTGCAAGACAATCAATAATTAAACATGGACATATGAGAATGAGCTATTGAACCCTCACTGGATTTTGTGTTTACTCTCTAGTCACTCAGTGTTTATTTGGGTTAATCACTCTATTCTTCTTTCCATCCTTACTTTCTATAACTTTGCTCTTCATATAACCAATCAACAAATACGGAATATAGACATACAAAAATCATGAGGTCTTTTCAAGGTTGTAATGGGGCCAGGGTAAAGGTAAGGGTATATGTATAAGGTTAAGTGAGCTAATAAGTGAATCTTTGACTAGTCTAAGATCTCACCTAACATATACATATATAATTTCATAATTCTTCACCTAGCTACCCAAATCTTTCCACTTTTTGTGTTACATGCTCATGCATTTTATTTTTGACTTTTGTCCTATGTGCATTGATTCTTCTTATTTTGTGTTTGGGGAATTTTTGTATCCCCTTATTGAAAATAATTTTTTTTATATCAATGCACATGGTAATTTAATTATTTTGATTTCACATGAGCATGCTTCCCAAATTTTCAAATAACTTATTCTAATTTCCTACTTTTTCTACCATCCTTTGTTCCCATAAAATTTTCCATACTTAAATTTTACACACTATCTATCTTAAGCTAACCAATGATTCATCTTGGGATTTTTATTTTGTTTTTCTGCTTAAGGCTAGTAATGTGATTATAAAATGAAGGGGGATTAAAAAGCTCAAGGGGGCTGACAAGGATGGCATAAAAGGTAGGCTTTATTTAGGATAAGTGAGTTAATAATAAAATATGGCCTCAATCCTATCTTGGTATGTATCTATATTCTATATTAGACATATAAATTAAAGCAAAGTAAAGAACACTAGAATAAAAAAGAAGGGCAAAACACACAGGAATAAAATTTATGGTTTGAATGCAACCATACAATTAAGCTCAAAACTCACGGGCTGTGTGTTCTCAAGCTCATAAATCATATATCAGTTATGTATGTCATGCAAGTAGAAATTAAGAGTTTCCATTCAACTTAATGTAAATCTTTTAAGGTGCCCTTTAAAATCCTAGTGTTTCTCCTTAAAGAAATGTTGTTAACTAACTAACATGTAATGCTATATATACAAGGTGTGTGGATTGTTTTACTATACTATGGTTTCTAGCTTACTCTTTTTATTTTTCAATCAAATCAGCTATCATATGCAAAAAAAGGGTAAACTATACTAATTAATCCACTTAATATATAACTAGTAAACTAAGGTGCAAATTAAGCTAAAATATCCAAGATATATATAGTCCAAAGTGCAGAATGCAAAAGTACAACAAAAACAAAAGAGAGAAAAATGTGCAAATAAAATACAGAAGATGGACAAAATAAGATAAGAGTCTGTAGTGGTTCACCAAAAGAAATAGATGCTAGAGATGGCGACCTCCCCACACTTAAATAATAGCATCGTCCTCGATGCTCACTCAAACTGGACGTGAGGAAGTGTCATCTCCGGAAGGATGGGTTGCTGGTGTCTCGATGGTAGGCTAAGGGTCTGCAGTCTCTGTGAGGGTAGGAGGAGCGGTCTGCTGAAGCGGGGGCTCTGTCTGCAGAGGAATGTCCAGATCAGCAGTCTATAGTTGGTGGTGCTCCTCATGATGTGGTGCAGTGTGCTCGGGTCCTCCCTGGTCAGCCTGGGTAGGTGCCTCCTCCTCATGATCGCTCACCTCCTTCTTAGATGTGTTAGAGGGCATGTCGGGCTCGGAGGAGATGTCGCCACCAGATCAGATGATCAGCTTGAGGTGTTCATAGCCCTGCTTGTGGCGATGCTCAGACCTCTCATAACATCGCCTGTTGCGACATTCAGACCTCTCAAAGTGCTGCTGGTGACGGCACTCCATCTGGTCTAAGTGGTCAAAGAGTCGGTGCACCAGAAGGTAGACAGGCTCAGGAGCAGGTGGGGGTGCAGTGGGTGGTGCTGGGCCAGTGGAAGCAGAAGGAGCAGTTGAAGAAGTAGCTGCCTCAGTAGAGTCAATGAGAAATGGAGGTTGATAGCCAAAAGCCTGAAACTTCCGACTATGAGGGATGATCTTTCTGCAGTCCGCAGCGGTTGGCTTTTCATCAGCAACCTCCCAGGGTACCTTAGCTCGGCGACCCAACTGAGTAATCAGGAATGGAAAGGGGAGGGTGCCTCTAACATGGACTCTAGTCATGTAATGCCGGATGAAGCGGGGTAGATATAGGTCCTTACCCGTCATCACGCACCAGATGAAGGTAATCATAACAGCTGGCACCTCCGTCTCATGAGTGCTCGGCATCACATAGTTACTCAGAATCTGTTGCCATAGCTGAGCCTCATCATTCAGATAAATTAGCCTGATTCCCTTGGGTACCACTGTGCTCTTTCCCATGACCCATGGAACAGTAGGATCAAGGGTGATATCCCATTTCATTGCATCCCAATCAAACCTCATGAATCTTATATCCTCCTCAGCTTTCTGGTAACCATCTGGCTGATCTGATTTAGGTAGAAGCTGGAGGATGTCTTCAATTGCTTCCTCAGTGAACAGAACTTGTTTGCCTTTGAGCTGTACTGCATCCAGGGATGATAGAAAGTAGTTACAGTAGAATTCTATGACCCAGGATGAGTTGATCTCAGTCAAATTTCTCTCCAGGAAGAACCAGCCTCTTTGTTTGATCTGATCTGAAGTGTACTGCTTGAGTTCTTCTGAAATTTTGAGAGTCCGTTCCAGGTATAGGTTCCTGGATGTGGCAAAAATGGGGTACTTCAGCTCATAGTATTTGTTTGCAAATTTAACCGAGTGAGTCGCAGGTACCAACTGATAAGCTTTTTCCTGCGGGGTAAAGTTCTTCTCCCACCAGGAGTCATCATGTATGATGCCAAGGATGGAAGCAGAGGATTCGCCTCTTTTCCTTTTGCCAGTGGTTTCTTTGCCCTTTCCCCTGCCTTGAGAGTCAAACATCCTGAAAGACAGAATTACCAGGATATAATTGAGGAATAAAAGCAGGAAAACAAGTAGGCAAATAGGATAATAGCAATATAAGCATAGAGTGGCAAAAGATCAAGAGAAGCGAGAATTGAGTGAATGATGTGAGTATTCGGGATTGTGTATAAGGAAAAAGTCTGAAAATAAAAATGACAATCTAAAATACATGCTAAGTGGAATTCACGTTAAGAAGGAAAAACAGTAATCATGCCTTGAGTTAGAAAGTTAAAGTAAATAAAGGAAAACAGAAAGGAGAAGTTTTGAAAGTTAAAATGGTTAGGATGTAAAAAGGAAGTTAGAAAGTTAAAGAGTGAGTTAGTGAAAAGAAGGTGAAAGGTAAGTGGCATGAGAATGGTTTCCTAGGTAGCAATAAATTCACACATTTAAAGAATAATCCACTCATATTCAAGCAGGGATAACAGGGTATTGATGATGAATCAGATAGATACAAAAGTAGTAAAAATTAAAATCAAATTATCAATAAAGCAATTTTTTAACCAGGAAGCTGAAAGGAATAAGGAAGCAGGCTCGTGCATTCAAGAATTGGTTTGGTTGAGTAGTGCAAAATTGAGAAATACCAAAACCAATTTCTGAATGTAAAAAGGAAACAATTTGCAGAAAATTGGGCAGAATTCTGGCTAAAATTGTATGGTCCCAGAAAACAAATAGCAAGAAAATAAAACAGTTCATATGAATGGAAATAAGGCTGCATAAATTACATGAATATGAAAGAGTAGTGTAACAGCAGCATGGAACAGTTAAGAGCAGCATATGAACAGTATGAACATCATAGCCAGATGACAATTGCAGAACAGATAAACAGATAACAAGAACGGTGCAATTATCAGGCTTAAATCCACTAACCACATCCTAGCTACCTAACTACCTAAAATCCACTACAAACATGCATCTCTATCTAGCCTATTCGGAACAAAAATTGGAAAACGAACTGAAGAACCGCAAGGAGGAATCGCAGTAAGACGGAACCTGGTGCATGTACGAACAAGGGATAGGGCAGAGGGAAGGTAGTGGAGATGTGGCGGCATCGAGGGAAGCACGGCGGTGCGGCGGTGGAGCAGGGGCAGTGGCAGGGGTGCAGGAGCGGTTAGGGTGGTGGTGGTGTGGTGACGGCCTTGGTGGTCGGGGGTGGTTGTTGGTGGTGGCTGGGGGTGATTGAGGGGAGAGAGTTGCAGAGGGGTATGGAGAGGGGGGTTGGGGTTTGGGGACGCGACGGGTTAGGGTTCGCGTGAGTTGGGGTTAGTGATCGCAAATCCACGCGAACGCGTGGAGGATGCGATCGCGTGTGTAGGGTGAAATAGGGTTGACGCGGATGCGTGGTCGACGCAATCGCGTGGGTTGGGGGAAAGATGGGTGGCGCGGACGCGTGAAACACGCGAACGTGTCGCTGGAATTTGTGCTAGACGCACGCTTCCAGTGTCGTTTCAGCGCAACTCTTTGTCTCCTTTTAGGGAGTCATAATATCTACGCGACGCGATCACGTCGCTCATGCTTTCACATGGGATGGGTGTTGTGTAATGACGCGTTTGCGTCAGGGACGCGCACGCGTGGGTTGGTTTGTGCTAAACGCACACAAGCCGCACGATTCCAGCCCAAATTTCTGGGTGTTGGATCTTTACGCCGATATCTAGATCACGCGTTTGCATGAGTGACGCAGACGCGTGGGAGGCATTTTCCGCAGCTGACACGATCGCGTAGGGCACGCGGTCGCGTGGAACAATTTATGCCAAAGGCACGCCTCTAGCTATGCTTTCGCGGGATTTTCTGTTCAATTCTCTTTTCTTCCTAATGCACTTGTGACACGGACGCGTCAGCGACACTATCGCATCGCGTGCTTTCTCTCTTTTTTTTATGCAGTATGCAGAATGCAAAATACAATGAATGTTATGCAGAAATTCCAGGTTCAAACAAAATTCAAAAACAAAGTAAAATGGAAAGGGAGCGATCATACCATGGTGGGTTGTCTCCCACCTAGCACTTTTAGTTAAAGTCCTTAAGTTGGACATTTGATGAGCTTCCTGCTATGGTGGCTTGTGCTTGAATTCGTCCAGAAATCTCCACCAGTGTTTGGAATGCCAACAGCCTCCGGGGTCCCAAACAAGGCGTGTAAAGCCCTTGAGCAGTTTCAAACAGGTTTCCAGGCTCCCGCGGTGTTGAATGTCAGAACAGATTTCAGGATCACAAATCTTACTGTTACACCCGTTTTTGTCTTGATCTGCATTTTTCCAGCTGGGTGATAAGTAATCTGAATTCTCACTGCAGTGACCAAACAGCTTCCGAGATCCTTTCAGTTGAGCTTGACACCAATCCTCGCACCTCAAATTGAAGTGTGAAACCTCATTGAGTCTTGCATACCAGCGCTGAGTGCGAGTCATTTCCCTTTTGCTTTTAAAGTCGCAAAGAGCTCTAAGCTGGTCATCTGTTTCAAGTAAACCATACTCAAGTGGAAAAGTAAAGATGAAAGATAAGGATTTTACGCACTTGAAGTTTGTGTTGGGCGGTAATGGCCTTGGGATAGGTGTTTCAGGTGGTTCTGCAAGCTCTACTCCTTGGTGGTCTTCTGCGAATTCCTCCACTTCTTTGCAAATTTTTTCCATTTCAACCATGTCTTGATCAAAGTCACTGATATCTTCCTCACCACTTGAGTCATAATTGGGAGGTTGAGAAAAGTCTACCTCTGCATCATCTTCGTATTCACTTGGAAAAGATTCTCCTATCTCGAAGAATTCACTTGCGGATGCAAGTTCATTACTAAGGTAGCGTTTGTTTGCGAGACAGAGACCAAAAGACAGAGACAGAGAGACAGAGACCAAGAGACAGAGACAGAAATAAGTATTAGTATTGTGTTTGGTGTGAAAGTGTACAAAACTAATTTATGTCTCAGTATCCTGTTTGGTTCGAAATAAAAATTGGAGACGAAATATTTAAAATTACTAAAATGCCCTTAATTTAAATTAAGAACCCTAACCCCAAACTTCATTTTCATCAGCATCCAACCCTAACCCCTTTTTCCTCTTCTCTACCATTTCTCCTCTCATCTGCCGTGAACTCCTGGAGCCTGACCCGCTGCAAGTAGCACCTCTAATGGTGAAAACCACGGCGGTGCCTCTCTAGTTCTCCTTGGTTCATCTTCGTGGCCCCAGTTGCTATCCTCGGATTCTGACGCTGCTGGTGTATCCACGCCGGTGGGTCTGCGTCACCACCGTCTCGGAGCTGTGCGTCTGGTCTCCATTGTTTCTCTATCAACGGAGCTGGTATGTTCTTTCAATTTAAGTTATTTACTTGTTAATTCTGTGAAGTTCAGGAGAGATTTTTGATTCCCCCATTTTCTGATTTGTGAAACCCTCACCTTCTGATTTGTCGGCATGTTGATGAGAACGTTTAAATCCCTCGTTGGATGAATTGACGTTTGCCCTGATTTGGTTAAAATTGATGATTTGTGCTTCAAATGTTGAAGATTTCTGAAGTTGTTATATCCGAGTTCTTATTTGCCCTCATTTGCAGATTTATGAATTCTGTGTCATCTTTTTTAAAGAGTTGAGAATGTGTGATTGCTGATTGCTGATTCCATTGTTTGTGTATCATAAATTTTTTTGAGCTTACTTGTGCTTGTTAATTGCAGATTTATAAATCTGTGATTGTTGTTTTTTAAAATTTATTTTTGACGATTACTGTATAGAAAATAAAAAAAGATGATTTGAGAGATATTTATCATAATTATGTTCCTGTTGTGACCCTTTTTTGTTATCGAAATTACTACTCACTGTTGTATGGAAATTTATTGGAAAAGCTAGAGGCACCAATATTTGATTTTAAATACAAAAGATTAGACATTAGTTAGTTTGTTTGTTAGTTGTATCTTGTCTGAATTAGTAGTTAGTGAAGTTTGTTATTTCCTTCTTGACTCCTCAATCTAATTTTCACAATTGTTTATTGAATTTTTGCTGTCAAGAGTTGCAGATTCTAATACACTAGTGCTTTTATGTTAATGGTTACCACCTAGTGTGTTTCTCCCTTGTTTTGGAGGCACAGTTTGTCTATCCATAGAGCATTATTACAATTCACAAAGTCTATGTACTGCTCTTATTGTAACAAACAGTATTTTTCATTAAATGAATTGACAAGCATTCAGTCTTGATCACATTTCCTTCCTCTTCATCCTCAAAACTGTTCCTGATAGCTATTTACTATCAACTAATTGGTTCTATTAAACACACGTGTTGTTTTATTGTTTATTAACAAGCATGGTTTGAAAAGTTGCTACTAGTACTGACATTATGTAAATTATAAAAGCATGGACTTTAGCATTATTTGTTAATTAGGCTTGTAATTCTTTCTTGGTTTTGTTGCATTTTTTGTGCTTCTTCTTAATATTTTAGCTTTTATGTTTTTGTATTAATTTACCATTTGGGCTTTCTGTTCTCCGTTAGCGGTTCTAGGAGGAATTGAAGGGTGGATGTAGGCAGAAGTCGTCTTTCCCATTCTTACAAATTGCAATAAGATATATTGAATTGGAAAAATTGTTTTGATTAGATTCGTTGGTGCAATTTATTTCGATTAGTGGATCCATTCTTGCGTTGTGTTACTATTTGTTGTTAACATGCTAAATGATTTTCGCTGACTGTTTAAGGTATAGCCTGGTTAACAATGGCTTCCACAAGAAGAAGATCCACAAGTGGTTTATATGGCACCGGCAACATAACGGGAGAAAGAAATAGAAAAATTGCTATGGCAGAATGGTGCGACGATGAGTGGCATTAGAAGTTAGAACACAAGAATAAAAAAGAAAAAATGGGTTTAATAGTGCAATGAGAAAAAAGAGGGGGGGGGGCTTGCAATGTGGCTGAGAGTGAGAGTGAGTGGCACAGTTTGCAAAGAGGCACCAACTCAGAACGAATGTGTCATATTGTCTCATGTGCTGCATTTGTTGATGTTTTGAAAGTGGATAAATTTTTATGTAATAAGGTTAACAAGAAACTACCATTCTATGTAAATAAATTATTATTTATCTTATGTTACCACTACTTCTTCTTGAATAACAGAGATGATGACATTCTCATCTTAAACCAATATTTAAAGAGTTAATGAGAAATAAGTTTTTTTCTTCCATAAAGAATTGAAAAGGCTTGTTCTTGGTGTTGTGATCCTGTAATAATTGAGACACATGCTATGAATGTTAAATACGTAAGTTGCTGATAGCAGTAAGTGTGAAATTAAGTAGATATAATTGTGGCTTAAAGAAAATTAACAAAAACAAAGACTTGAAGAAGAACTGCTAAGTGTGAAATTAAGTAGATATAATTGTGGCTTAAAGAAAATTAACAAAAACAAAGACTTGAAGAAGAACTGCATTACTGAGAACCACAAATTATAAGAATGGGATAGTTGCTGACCAGAAACTAAGATAATTATCATTAACATGATCATGACTATAAATATTGTACTTAGTAAACAATTCCTGCTCAAACCACCAAAATAAAGGACACACTACAATACCAATAAAACTGTACAAAGAACCTAAACCTATTCTGAACAGAGCAAAATAGTAAGGTTTGTCCAAAATAAGGTGAGTTTGCATACCAAATATAAGTTTCTACATTAGATCATCTTAAACATAACCATCTCCCAAAGACCTAAAACCCTACAGTGAAAAACTTAATACCCTAGCCCAAACCTAATACCCTTAACCAACAGTGAACTTCATATAATAGAGCGAACAAGGCGAATCATCTGTGAATCTGACAAGCCCCAGAAGTGTGCATACACGTTAGGACTTTTAGCAAACTTCAAAATCGCCCTCACCACCTCGTCATCACCGAACCCAAGCTGTGTGAGCTTCTCGACAACCTTCCACTTCTCGTTCACACCAACAATGGCATCAGCTATCAGTTGGGCATTCTTCCTTTGGTCAGCTGAAGATTGCTGAATATGGTCGGCCATCCTCTCCAGTACGTCAAGTTGTTTTCTCTTCCTCCCATATCGCCTTGTGCTTCCTGCACTCGCACCTGCTTCAGATTGTGATGCTTGTCCTTGCATTGCTGGCCCTCCGCCATTGTCTGGATATGGAGACATATCAGACTCATCAAATCCAACTGCAGTGTCTTCTGTCTCTTCGTTAACCTGTTCTTCCGCATCAAAACCACTAACTGCTGCTGCTCCTGTGGCTCTATCCCTGCCAAATATACCCTCCAGCCGGTGAAAAAGAGGAAATGGCTTGCCAGGACTGTAGAACTTGGTCGGATGTGCCTGTGAAAAAATAAACCGCATTTAAAAATTTTTTATGAAGTTAATATTCAAAAGACATGAAATACATGAATAGCTGAGGCTTGTATATATTATAGAACATGTTCCATTGCTTAGTGTGAAAGCAAGAAGAGAAGGAGGCTGCTCTTGCCAACACCAGAGTCACCCATGAATAACACCTAATACAAGTAATCAAAGATACTATTCCATGCCTTTGAAGCTAAACCCATTTCTCTCTTATCTTTTTTTACCCTTTTCAAATTCAATTAAAAAAACTCCAAAAACAAGCTTGCAAGTAGACTCTTTCAAAAAGTGAGGAGAGTTAATCATAGTCAGGACAATTCTGCCTATGAACAAGTGTCCAAATAAATAGTGAAACAACAAATTACCAACAAACTTATTCAAGTCATAGATTGAATCAAATTTTAACTACTATATGAGTAAATTATGCAAAAGTGAAATAATTCTACCTATGTTGTCACGCAAATTCATTCCTCGGTTAATTCAATCCATTGACTCCAGATCTTATTGTAATTAGAGTTTGTGAAATTGTATTACTCACACTACAAATATAAAAGAATGATATTCCAAATGATAGATATCACAAATGATGTATTATCAATGTTAACAAAATAAGCCAAGTCTAAAGTTCTCTATATCAGAAGAATACTAGCATAAAGCTTGATCATAGATTGAATTATTACAGAATTATTTTACTAGACTTGTTCAAGAAGGACAAAGTGGCTCAGACTAAATAAAGATATGAATGACACTCACCTTCATCCATGCATCAAGGACATCTTTGCTGTCAACCTCCACACATTGTTTATCATGGTTCCAGCCGAATCCACTACAAGCAAGCATGTCAGCGGCGTACTGGTACTTCTCCTTCAACCGCTTGTGCTTATTCTTGCAGTGCTTCGCGGTCAGTGTACAACCGGGGAAGGCCTCTAGCATCTTCAGAGCCAGTTTCTCGAATGTTCCGGGTTTAAACTGCCCACAATCAGCCCTCTGACCGTCTACGACAAACTCCTCCATGAAGCCAACAAAAGCGTTTGTCTCTTCATCACTCCAAATACGCTTGTTCTCCATATTCACCTTCCAAAATTATCATAATCCAAACTGTGCATAAATTACTAAATTAAATAACTTAACATGAAAGAGGTAGTTGCCATTATCAATGAAACAGCAAAAAATTACACAAATATTGAAAATTCCAAAACAGGTCATTGCCATTACAAATGAAACAGCAAAAAATAACAAAATAGTAAAAATACTAAAACAGGTAGTTGCCATTACATATGATAATAAAACAGCAAACAGTATCACAAACAACAAGTTGCCATTACAAATGAATATTAGCTATTACTATTTTTTCTGTCTAAACAAGTCATACAAATTAAAATGTGGCCATTACAACAATACTCAATCCCTTACAGGGTTTGTTTTACACTACTCTTACTACTCCATACGACTTGCACACCACTCTTCATACATCTCAATTGCTATGTTGTCACGCCAGTTAGTCCACTCATTCGTGTTTTCAACCACATCAATCATTCCATCCTGTTCTTCGTCTCCATCAGGCATAAATTCATCCAATATGCTACCTTCCTCCTCCGGATCCATCTCCATACTCTTTCGAATGAAATTTTGCAGCAAACAACAGGCAATAATTATCTGAGATTGTGTCTTTAGAGGGTAAAAGCTAGGGCTTCTTAAGATAGACCACCTCTTTTTCAGCAAACCAAAGCATCGCTCAATGATATTCCTTGCGGAAGAATGAACCCTATTAAAATATTCTTGGTAATTGCGCGGTGCACGTGCTCCTTGGGCCCACTCTCTTACATGATAACGAGTGCCTCTATACGGTGCGAGAAACCCCAGACCATTGGTGTAACCAGCATCAACTAAATAGTAATTACCTATAGACAAGTAATGTAAACAAGGTAAGACGTTGGCTATCGTGAACTCAAGGTAATTTTATAAGCTTAACTCCAAAGATGACATCATTACCGTGGGGTATCTTAAGACTATTACGACGAGTTATTGCATCTCGAAGTATTCGTGAATCAGATGCCGATCCCTCCCATCCACTGAGTACATAGACAAAACCCATCTCCCGGTTACACACACCTAAGACATTGGTGCAGATTTTACCCTTTCTTGTTCGGTATCTTGCCTTCTCCGACTCGGGGACTGTCACCTCTATATAAGTGCCATCTAATGCTCCCAAGCAACCCTATCATCCATAGAAAGTTATGATACTCAGATATAGAATCCTTCAGAAAATACCCAAACATACACAACATCGAATAAGCTCTACCTTAAACCTTCTCCATGTGGGGTCACCACAATCCTCTTCAACTGGTGTAGCCTTGGCAAACAAAATGCTTTGAATCCGTATCACAGCCTTCAAAACTTTATTAAAATACTTACTAACTGTCTCGCCAGACCTACAAAATCTAACTTGAAGACTACGATTTTTTTTGTGATGCGCTAAGATAATTAAGAAAGTCGCAACTTGCTCCGGCAGGCTTACATGACCATCCTCGGTAAGTCCTCCTTGAACTTGGAGCAACTCACACAAATTAGCAAAGGCATTTGTGTTCATTCTCAACTCCCAGATACAATTCCTATCACCCTCACCAACAATACGCTCTAAAGCCTCACGTCTAACTCTACTATTCATTCTTCCTCCTAACGATAATAGGCCACTAGTTCTATCTCTAAAGTAAACAAACAGCGTAAGCACAAAGAACAACATCAAGTCTTCATGGTTAGATCTCATATCTTCATAAAAAGACACGCATCGCTTAATAATTTCAGACCGCTCCATTTCTTCCTAGCAAAATCATTACATCAAAAATTACATAAACATTTAAAGAAATCTAACAATACTTTATGCAAAATTTGCTATATCTTAGGACCAAAAATAAGATCAAGATACTGAAACCAAAAGACAGTTATCACTATCTAGATCTAATCATATATATTGAAGTTTATCTAATCATATATATTAAAGTTTATCATAACAGAGTATATATATAAAGAGAGTATGAAGATAATTTCTAAGAATGAGAATGAGATCAACCGACCATGTTTTAATTAATTAAAAAATTACACTCCTTAACTAATTCATAATTTCTACAAAAGGCTTGAATTAATGAAAGGGTTGCTGCCATAATCTTCATTTCAACTATTAATGCATCAATAGATAAATGTGGTATAACAATAATAATAATTATATTTCAGCTACAACTAGAAGTCTAATATTTAAAGAGAGTATAATATAAACCGAATTCATCCTGTGTACTATCACAAAACTGCTGCTGTAGTGTTGTATGAAATTATCAAATATTTCAAAATTATAGTTTATGGAGTTTAGATTTATCCCTCATTCCTTTAATTTCCAGTATATTTTATATCATCTCAGCTTTCTTGGCAGCCACTAAAGATAGAAATAGGTAAAATAAGGTGAGTTTTGACCCAACCTAACTATACCTCACACACTTTTATACAAATCTCAATATCCACTCAAGACATCTTGCAGGTCCTGAATGCAAAATTCTCACACCTTAACCAAGACAGAACTTAAGCAACACCAACACTAGAAGGCAAATCTCTATGCATGAAAAGTTATGGCTAGCATTTTTTGATTTGCAAACTGATCATGCATTGATGATTCTTGATAATTGTGGAGCAAGATTGAATTTTAAATTAGTACATCTCATTATTATTTTTGCATCAGAATACTATTATTTTGGCCTATGCCATAGAAGGCAAACTTCAAAACATAAGTTACAATATAATGTTCTAATACACAAAAAGCTAAGGAGACGCAGATACTTATTATTCTCACAGTGGAAGTCTCATTTAAATTCTGGTATTGTAGGAACCATAATACTTCCTAGTTTAATTAATAAGACAAAACAATTTACACATTCTCACATCAAACAGAAATAAATTAGGTAAACAGAGCAACCTATAATTTAGAATCAAAAGATGTATAAGAATGCAAAACCTAAATAACCAATCTGACCAAAACCAATTCATAAGAAGCACATCATAAACGAAATTAAACAAATAAGGCATGAAAACATATACGCATCTATACATCAAAACAAATAACCAAATCGAAGTGAAGAGAGAAAAGCCCAGATTATTTATATAACGAAATCCACAGAGCAGAACTCGCGAAATAAAAATGCATAAACATTCAAATAAATCTGACACTTCTTCATGCAAAATCTGCTATATCTTCTTAGAACCAAAAACAAGAATAAGAAACTGGAATAAAAAAATATGTAACTGTATTTACTTCTCCAAATAGGCAATACAATAGAAACATAACAAAAATGATAATATTGATTTTCCTCTCTCATTTCATATACTGGAAGTAACTTTGTCAGGTAGTTTAAGCACATCAAACTCTTCCAAAAGGCAAAAAACAAGGAGAAAAAAGAGGAGATGAGAAGTACATAAACTATTTGGGTTTAAATTGAGGAGAACATGAAGCACATAAACAATTTGGGTTCTTTAACTCTATTTGCAATGGGGTTTTAGTATCTTCGTGTAATTCCTTTCCCAAATTTAAAGCATTTGATCCTGCGCAAATTACTATATCCCATTTCATTTTCTAGCATTTTCGTATATTTTAAATTCCTAATCATGTCATAAAATAATATTACTCTTTAAAATGATATATTTGTTTCCACTATTTTAAGAGAAAAATAGGTAGATTAAACATTTCAATGTAAAATTCGTACATATATGAAAGAGGATTAATACACACTCTTTTCCAAATAATGAAAAACAAGTTTATTTGTTAAGAATATATTCAAATTTTGTGAGAGTATGATTCTCCTACTGTTTATATGATTAGAAACTTCAATTGCCATATAGCAAATATTACCCATGAACTGGAAATCTTGGTTTATATGTTAATTGTGAAAAGGTAAGATACCAAACTTGCATTGCTAGATGCAAAATCCTTCTTCTTATTCTGCCTTCATAGCAAATTCTGTTCTCAAGTCTAAGTGGGTCCACACTTGCATGCGTAAAGCATGTATTAACTAGTACATATTCTTACTCAGGGAGAATTACAATTTACAACCTTATACACACTTCTAGATTAGCAAATAACATGTTATCCTTACGTCTTAAAAGTAAACACTCGCATAAAAGATTTTAAAGATATAGAAAATTTACATTTTTCCCCTTTGCTTTAAAAACAAGCTTGTTGTAAAAGAACGTTTTCCTATTTTTAAGTGACTGTATCCAGAGTTACACATTTAAAATAAACACTGCAAATCTTATGTCTAGGAAATGAATCACACTCAGTTATACTGATTTCCCCTATTCTTTAAATCTGATTAAGAACTCTATCAAGTACCACTTACTTTTTATAAAAATATATATAAATAAATTTAGTTAGACCATTTTTACATAAAAAAGTAGCAATTGCTTTATCAGACTATGATTCTCAAACTATGAGAAACCTTAATAAGGTCTAGAACCGAATCAGCTTTATCCATGAAAATTTTTACAAGTGCAGTGTAATAGAATAAACCAAGGTAACTAATAACAATTTGCTTGCAAATTTGTACTACATATTCAATCACACAATATAAGGTCCAATTGAGTAAGGCTAATGAGAGCTCTGTGCAGACATGGAACAATAGTAGTCGCAGACACGAAAAAATGGGGAAAAAATAGTATAATCTAGAATGAAATCAACAAATAGATGTTGTTAGGCTAATAAATTGAGTAATCATCCAATCAGTGGCATTCACAACGAAGTAAACATCATAAACTCATTAATTATAAAGCTGAAATAAATGGGTTATGTTAGGTCACGAACAAATTCACACTAGGCAAAGAACTGCTTTAACTTCAATGCTGCTACTACACACCATTAACAAAAATAATTACAAATCAAACAAAGAGGTTCTGAGTACAAATACACCTTTAAAATACAAACAAATTTGATTTAAGCATTACAAAAATAATGGTTAAATCCACAGATCAAATTATTATCACAAGAAGAGAAAAGTCCCAACGCTAGGTCACGAACAAATCCAAATTAAAGATTACGGCACAACAGAAAGGATGAAAGGAATCAGTAAATTAAATAACATTTGCATAAAACTAACCTGGTCAGAGCAATTTGGAGGAGGAGTTGATGGTTGAGGTGGACAGCTATTGGGGAGAGGTGGCAACTTCGCTCTTCAATTTACTCTGAAGGAGAAAAAGAGGAGATGAGAAGATGGGGGATACGAAGATGAACTCGCAAGCAGCAAATTACTTACCTAGCGGTGACGAGTCCAGCGGCAACGCGGTGGCGAGTCCAGCGGCGACGCGGTGGCTCTTCTTGAAGAAGAATGTTTGAGCGTGTAGTGGCTGTAGTGAAGAAGAATGAGAAGATGACTCACGATGGTTGATCAAGAAACCCTAGATTTATATTAAGGGTAATTTTGACATTATAAAATTTGGATGGGGGTAATTTAGGTACAAATTATAATTAAAATTTCTGTCCCCGTCTTTAAATTTTTCTGTCTCCAGTGTCCCTACTTTTTGGAGGTACTGAAATACTGAAATTTTAAAGACGGAGACAGAAATTTAAGTTCCAGTCTCTAGCTCAACAAACATAATACTGAGTCCCTGTCTCTCAGTCTCAGTTCCAGTCTCTGCAAACAAACGCTACCTAAGAGAACTTGACTTGTGATCATCAGCATCAAGAAAACATGCGTCTTGGGTTATTCCGTCCAATTCCTCATAGGATGCCTGCTTTGGGGGTTGTGCACTATCCTCCTTAGCATTAATTGTAACGTCTTCGACGGAATTCTCCACAACTTTGGATTCTGGTGGAGGTTTGGCATCTCCTAAATCTTCAACCAACTCTTCTTTTTCTATAATGACAGCTTCCTCTACTTGTTCTAGTACGGGGTTATGCTCTATACTGTCCACTAGAGTTTCTAGTGTCTCCTTCATGCTACGTTCTTCATTAGATTCTCCATATGAAGCAATAGGGGTCTGTTGAGTGTCCGAACGTCTGGAAGATAATTGATTTATTGCCTGCTCCAGTTGATGAAGGGTTGCATGAAATTGGTCTACTGATTCTTCGAAGCGAACCTGTGATTCTTGGCTTGATGGATATAGATATGGTGCATAGGGGCGTGGTGGTTCTTGGGAGTCATTGGGTTGGCGTTGGGGTGGATAAGGATCATACGGTGGTGAATGGTGAAAAGAAGCTTGTGAGTGAGGTGGTTCGAATCTACGTTGAGAGGATGGGGCATAGGGTGGGGCTTGTTGGTAGCTACAAGGGGGTCCACCATATTTATCGGCTTGGTATGCATTGTAAAATGGTCTTTGTCCGTGATATCTAGGAGGGTGTTGTTGCCTAAAAGGGTGATCAGATCCTCCTGGCTCCATCCGTCTTTGATTGCTATGACCATGATGCATAATTCTGTTATAGCTTCCGTTCCTTTCAACAAGATTAGAATTAAACTCAAAGCGAGAGGGGTGAGAATTCATAGTAGCTATTAGAAATAAGAAGGGAAAACAAAAACAGATAAACAAGTAAAAGAAAAATATTTACAATAACTAGTAATAAGGCACACGTTTGCAATTCCCCGGCAACGGCGCCATTTTGATGAACGGATTTTTTTGCTAGTAAAGAATTTTATAAAAATAGTCACGTTGTAAGTATAGCTTCTAAACCAACAAAAAATCCTTTTGTACAAACGTTTGGTTGTCACAAGTAACAAACCCAATAAAATTTATAAACCGAAGTATTCAAACCTCGGGTCGTCTTCTCAAGGAATTGCAGGGAGGTGTGTTTTATTATTGGTTATAGAAAACAGTGTTTTGGGTTTTGAAAAGGGTTTTGAGCAAGAGAAATGGGTTGCAGAAATTAATAAATTAATAACGAAGAAATCTCTTGGCAAGGTATGAAAACTAGAAGTCCTATCCTAGTTATCCTTATCAATGGTGATGAGAATTATACTTTTGCTCCCACTAAGTCAACCTCTAACTATGAAGGTCAGTTAAGTGGAAAAATTAATTTAACACCTAGAGTCCTAGTCAACTCCTTAAGGAAAGACTAGAGTTATAGGAATCTAAATTAATCAGCAAGAATAATAATTATCAATCACGATGAGTTTGACAACTCAAGAGTCACCAATTAATCAACCAAAGCCAATAGTAAAAATCTAAATTATTTATATAAAGAAAGGGAAGCAATCATAAGTCTGAAATACCTTAATGTGTATTAATTAAGAAAATCATAACATGAATGGTCCATAAGCCAATTTGGCAACATATAAAATTAACAAATGAGAGAAGTCAAAATAAAGGAATATTGAACCTGATATGAAGATGAGATAATCCTAAGGTTAAAAGAAATTCTAAGTCCTAAATTTTAATCCTACGAAAGAGGAGAGAACCTCTCTCTCTAAAAGCTACATCTAAAACTATCTATGAATGTCTGTTGTACGCTGTATCTAGTATCCCCTATGAATGGATAGATTCCTCCATTTATAACCCTTTAATCTGTGTTCTCTGGGCTTGGATCTGGGCCAAAAAGGGCCCAGAAGTCGCTGGGGCTGACTTCTGAAAATTCTGCAGATCGCGCATGTCACGCGTCCGCGTGGGTCACGCGGTCGCGTCATTTGGAGTTTTGCTCTTTCACGCGGTCGCGTCAATCATGCGTCCGCGTCAGTTGTGTTTCGCACGTCACGCATTCGCCTCATCCATGCGCTCACGTCTATTCTCTTTTGCGCGAACCACGCGTTCGCGTCGTTCATTAGGACGCGTCACTGCCAGTTCCTCCAGGGACTCCAATTTGTGCTTTTCTTCCATTTTTGTATGTTTCCTTTCCATCCTTTAAGTCATTCCTGCCCTATAAAACCTGAAAGTACTCATCACACAAATCACAACATCGAATGGTAATAAAGGATAATTAAATTTGGTAATTTTAAAGCATAAGAAACATGTTTTCTCACATGTCATATCATAAGGAAGGAATTGCAAAATCATGCAAATTCATATGAATAAGTAGGTGAAGAGTTGATAAAATCATTCAATTGAAGCACAAGATTTATCATAAAATAGTGATTTATCAGATGCACACAAAGGAATGGATGCACACCACAATGAACTCTAGCAAAACCTTGCAGAATTCCACTCGATTAATATTATCAGATACACCTAAGTAAATGAAATGACACTGGAGATGCTAACAGGCTCTGACAGGCATCTTTCTAAATATTTCAAATTACAATTGATACTATAAACCAACCGAAGCTTTAAATTAGATGAATTCTGAAGACTAAATCAAACTTGATTTTGGTGTGAACTCCAAAACAATATGAACAACTTGACCTGACATATGACCCAAGCACCATTACCAGTCCCATCAACAATTCAAAGTCAATCTCACATATTAAAGTGCTTTAGTGCATCTACATATTAAAGTTGAAAGCTTTAGTTCATCTAAAGTTTATTGAACAAAATATAAAAAATCTGCCAATTCAAATGCAATGGTTATTCGCATCAGTCATCATCCAACAATTAGATTTTAAATTAACTAAAAAGTAAGAAAATAAAAATCAGAGTGACAAAAAAGAAAAACAAAGCATACTGCTGGGGATCTTCACTCGATCATAAATGGTGTAACCTTCAGCGGACCTGAAAAAAAACAAATTAGGATTAAAATTGATCCACATAACATAATTCTAAACTAGAGAGAACAAACAAAAAATTAGGGTTAAGGGACGAGAATTAGGGTTAAGAAAAATAGGGAAGGGACAGGGTTAGGGCTAAGGATAATGAAATCGGAACAGAATCACAATGGAAGGGTTAGGGCTAGGGACGAGAAGGAGGAGGAGGCCTACCTGAACTAACAGCGACGAGAAGAGACGATGACAAACCTCCGGCGAGGGGAGAAGAAGCAGCGTGAGAGCGGCGTCGGAGGGCTCATGTGACGACGAAAGGAGCAAATGCATTGAGAGCGGCGGTGGAAGGAGCTCGTGCGACGCGAGCCGCGGCGGCGGTGGTGGCGGTGACAGCGGAGGACATCACATCTTCAATGGAGAGAGAGAGAGAGAAGGCATGGCAGTAATTCAAGGAGACGTGAAAACAAGTGAACTGTAGTATTCGGGAGTAAAGTGACCCATATCCTTATTCTAATATATTTTTGATGGAAAATTTTAAGTTACACATGGAATATCCATCTGTCATAATTTAATAAAATGTAGTATTTTTTTATTTAATTACAGACGGATTTCCGTCTGTAACTATTTTTCACAAAAAAAAATTTACTGACAGAATTATCGACGGATTTTGTTTTCCGTCTGTAATTTATGCTAATTCATTTTTTTTGTTTTTCGACAAAAAAATCCCTCTGAAATTTCGTCTGTATTTCCGTGGGATAAAATTCGTCGAAAATATCCGTTTGTAATAACTAGTTTTCTAGTAGTGGGCTAAGGTTGGCCGGAGAATATTTACATATATATACATATCCCAAAAACCCAAAATACATAATTGAAACCCTAACTCTCCTTAAATCTCTAAGAGGAACAAAATAAACAAGCTGATTGTAGAGAAATTCAAGTACATATATATAAAGCTATACATCAAAATAAAACCCAGAGACTACTCCGCTTCAAAAGTCCAAATGCCTATCGAGAAGCCTCCCGACCTACATCTGAAAAACAACAAAACAGTATGGGGTGAGAACCAGAGGTTCTCAGCATGGTAGAAGTGCCACGCATATAATATTTAAGTTCCTGGGAATGCTAGAGGCAATCCTAGAACGCCGACACTCAGATTATAAAGCTTAAGTACTAAACATAGAAACCACAAAAGGGTACGTGTTCTAAGGAAGTCTAAACTCAACTTAACTTAATCTTAACCTTACCCTGACCACCTTTCCTCTGTCCTTCCGTCTCCAGTGAGTTTGCATAGATAGATAAACAAACAATTGCAAGCACAGGTAGGAGACAAGTAGTGCAAGTAACAAATATAGCAATTAACAAGGTATATACAGTTAGGCACTCCCAAATAACGCATAGCAAACAAACAAACATAATGCACATGATGTATGCCTATCCTATGGTTGATGACGCTCATCTGTCTGTTATCAAGCCAACCCAGCAAGTCCGAAACCCTTGGACTGTCCCCCGTTGCGCATCTCCATGAGTCTATGCATAGCTTTTTCTCATTTCATTCACAAATCATACATTCATATATAACTTTACTCAATGGGGGTTACCATTCCGGGGAATTTATACGTGCCCGTTCACCCTTATGACGTGGGGTCAACAGAGTATCGAATCTCAACCTGGAACACGTGGTGGCAAGCCACAGTACTTTATCCAGGAAAATTCGTATCTCAGATAAACATAATCATTTCACATTTATTTATTAACATCTCATAATCATTCATTTTAGCTATAAAATCACTTTATACCTTATATATTTGCATCTTTATACAAATGGGGGCAAAACCACAACCCTTGCGTCTACCCAGGAAGCCTCTATACTAACCAACCTAGAGCAAGTGGGGGTGAAACCACAACCCTTGCGTCTTCCCAGGAGGTACGTTCTCATATGCCCAGGAAAAATAAAGGAGGGGATCCTAACCTCCCATTATCTCGCTGGGGACGATTTTACAATATCAGGAAGAACAAAGAAGGGGATCCTCACCTTCCACCATCTTCTGGGGTCGCACTTTCAAGAAAGAGTGCTCAGATGCAACATTTATTCCTTTCATTAGCCAATTTCATAATCGATATAGTACATATTTATACATATATATAAGCACCCTACCTTCTCGTACCTAAAACATCACTTTTAGCCTTTACTTCATTCCCAAGTTACCATCTATTCCTAGCTTCATCTTATTACTAGGCTTACTATTATATTTTATAACTAAAAGAATGAAAATAGAGGTTTAAAAGTTTGAAACTCCATTTAAAAAAACAAAATCCAGTTTTTGTAGAAAACAGAGGTCATGCGCACGCGTCGGCCATGCGTACGCATTGGCTTGTTTGCGTACGCATGCATGAGAAGCAGTAGCCACCACATGCAAATGAGGATACTGCGTACACAAAAGTCTGATGTTACGCGTATGCGTGGGCCACGCATACGTGTGGACATACATTTTACAAAAAATTTTACTAAGTCTGAATCCTGCAGATTTACCATTTTAAACCCAAAATTTCAGAGGCGCATAACTTTTTCGTCTTAAAACATTTTTCATCCATTCTTTGAATGAGATAAACTTCGCAAACCCAATTCTCATTTAAAACAAATTCAAAACAATTTGAGGGTCTGGAAGCCAAGTTATGGCTCGCCGAAGTTTGTCCAAAAACCAATTTTTTTACAAAACTTCAAAAACCTAATTTTCCATACAAACCAAACCTAATTTTTAACTTTCTTACACATGTTCAACACTACAATATACCAATTTAATTACAAAACCTTCCTTTTCTTTAAAACTTACTTTACCATTTCTACAACCATCAACATAACATACCTTCATCAATACCACATCCTACCTTTTCTCAATTTCAACAAAATCATGCATCAACAAGGTTCTGATTTATCTAATCAACATATATACATACACTCATCATCATCAAAACCTCATTTACTATTTATTTAGCAAAGGTCACTAAGCATTAAACATATTCATACGTTCTAACCTATCCTATAGTCATCTAGTGTAAGTTTTCACACGACATTATATATTAAATATGTGAAACCTAAACCATACCTTGGCTGATTTCCATGTATAACCCGAGACAACCCCACAATACAAGCTCACAAGTTCCACTTCCAAAAATCCAGCAACCAAATTTGTTCCAAAAGCTCCAATTCACCAATTCAAACTTCAATCTAACATAATTTCAATCTAATTTACACAATTCACTAAATTAGCACTAGCTACACAAACTTGGATAACCCAGAAGAGTTTAGAGTTTCTTTACCTTACCCATTGATGATTGGAGTATAATCCAATAATTATCTAATGTTAGATTGTACCTAAACTACCAAAATAATCAAAATCACTCAAAACTCAAACCAATTTCGCACATAAAGGAGATACAGAACACTGGGCACAAATTTGAGAAAGACGTACCTTTTTGTATGAATAGAATTGAAGAGGACTATGAGACGAACGCGTGGCTAAACGACTCGTTAATCGGAGCTCCGAATCGAAAGTTATCTTAGTTTGAAGTTCAACCTAGGTTTATGTTCTTTCTCTTCTCCTCACCGTGTCTCCCTTCTTTCTCAATGAACTCAGATGGTTTGTGGCTGAAAGGGGGTGAAAAGGTTATATGGGCGGAGCTGAATTGGGCCTTGGGCCCATTTTGGATCCAGTTTGTCCGATTTGGCCCGTTCGGCCCAATTTTGGGCCAAATTCTTTGAAATTAGTATCAAAATTCTCGTTTTAATGAGCTCTATCCTATTTGAATATAAAATTCACATTTCTATTTTTTTTATTAAAATTTAATTTATTGACTAATTATTCGCTAATTTAATGGGTTTACAACAAGAATAAGGTTTGCAAAGATTTCAACGATTGACTTTGATGCATCAAACAAGTCCAAAATTAGATCAAAGAATACATGAGTCGAAAAGATGAGCTTTAACAACACAAGGCAGATATCAAAGAAATTTCAGTAGACATATGCAGTTTATATATATTGATATAAACAGACTAGATTTCTTATACAAGTAACTTATAAATTATTATAAGCATATATGTCATTACAACTCCTATCCCTCTTACAAAGATATAATAACAAGGGCAAGGGAAAACTATAACACACACAATAATATACAACACAATCAGATGCGAAGAAAGAACTTCTTAAACTCTTCATCTGTCTTGAAAAGAGAAATCTATAGGGGTTGAGAGCATCGTCCTCGCTAGTTCTCAGTAGAGGCTTTTTAAGAATTATCATAAGAGGATACGTGTAAGAAAAGAATTAATTTCAACTGCAGTGATTATCACTCGTCTTATGAATCTATTCAAAACATTAATAATTAATTATCCAAAAATTCAAAGTTCACTTCTTTAGTTAAAAGAATTTCAAAACTCAATTAATATCTCGTAACATAATTAATTTCAGCCTTTAACCCAACATATAATCAAATCAACTCGGTCTCCAGTCCAAATCAAATCAAAATACAGCCTCCAGCCCAACTTAAATCAAATCACCATAAAAAATGCAGTCTTAAAATAGAATCAATTACTGATATCAAATAGTAATAGGCAAATACACTCAGAGAACAATTACAGCCAGTACCACATCAGGAACAACCCTTAACGTCACCACTACCAGTATAAGGGATCTCTTAGTTGTTCAAGGACGGTCAAAATAATACAAGGAATGCACAAACAGAAAGGACAATTAAGGCAATTAGTTCAATTAGTATATGGGTAAATTATGAAAATTGGCAAGCCAAATATAAGAAGCAAACCCAAATAATACATACAAATACAAATGATGCATGCCTGTCTTATGGCCAATGCGCTCATCTGTCAGTTATACAGCCAAACCCGACATGTTCGATAGCTAACCTTGGACAGTCCCTTGGTACGTGTATCCCTAAGCTGAAACTCATTCATTGATCAATATCCATGGGACAAACATATGGGAAGGTGTAAGTGCCTGGCCACATCTTGTGACGGAAGGTAAACAAAGTCTCAATTCCGATTGAGAGAAAGTGGGACAAAACCACCATCTTTGCATATTACCCCGAAAGCTCAAATACCGACTGGGAGTAAGCGGGACAAAACTACAATCCTTGCATCTACCCCAGAAGCTCAATTGTCAAGATCTCTTTTAAAAGAACAAGTTAAATCCATTTCTCTTTCATAAAACTCATTTTCATAAAATCAAAAGTCTCAAATTAACATCGATAATCCATTCTTCAATTCCATTTGAAATCTCCAAAAGCATAACTCTCAAATTTAAAATAATTGCATAAAACTCATTTTCAACTTCATTCTCAAGTCAATGATTTCCAAGACCCAAAAATCATCTTTCCTCATCAATCAAATTCAAATACTGTAAATTCACCAAAATTCCTCAAAAGGTAATTCTTTAATCAAACTCAAACATAAGTTTTTTCATATCAAATCAAACTCAAAACATCATTCATTTCTTAATTAATCAAACTCAAACTAGTATAATTTTTTCTTGATAAATCGAGCTCAAAATAATATAACTCTTTTCTTAATAAGTCAAACTCAAAACATAATTCTTTTCTCAAATGAATCAAATTCGAAACAAAATTTTCTTCTTAATAAATTGAATTTCAAATGGTACAATTCTTTTTTTAATAAATCAAACTCAAAATATAAAACTTTTCTTAATGAATAAAACTCCAAAGCATAATTCATTTCTTTTCTTAATAAATTGAAATCGAATAAGATAATTCTTGAATCCAAACTTTTCTAAATAACACTTCAAACCAAATCTCTAATTTTTATAAAAATTTCGTAGCATCTCCTCTAAAAGCTGGACTTTGTCACCCTTCAATGGAGTAATACTCTAATTACCATAAGCCTTACCTCTAGCCATAAAGCAAAGATTAATAAAAGATTACAAAAAATCTAAAGCTTATACATATTATATAGAAAGAAATAATATATTATAAATGCCTGATGAAGAAAATAAGCTCAAATACGGAATTACAAAGCGTGAACGATCACACGAAGCTACAACTTATGACACAAGAAAAAGGTACAAGATAACAAAGATACAAGAGTATAATAATCATAAGATACTAACCACAACCCGCGGAGTTTAGGCTGACTAGTTAAATACTGACATATAGAGTTTTGAATGTAAAACAATTTATACAATATCTTTCTCAAAGTAAGCTTCTAAGGTAATATAAATACAAAAGTGAGAGAACTAGTCAAAATAACCAAAAGACAACAAAATGGAATAAGGTCCTCCGCTTTGTCACCATCAAGCAACTCACCGAGGTGGGTTGCGACCTGCATCTGAAAAACAACAACAAAGTATGAAATGAGAACCGGAGGTTCTCAGTATAGTAACAGTGCCCAATATGTAAGATGTAAGGTTTCGGGATGCCAAAGGCAATCCTAAAACTTCACAACGATACTGATATTCAAGCATAAAACAAGATAAATAACTTAACCCGTAAACAATAAACAAGGGTATCTAAACTTAGGGGATTTCTAACTAAAACTAGTCACCGCTGTCCCATAGCCTTCACCAACCTACCTCCGTGCGATCCCATCACCACCGCCTACCAACCTCCTTAGCACCAGACAATCACAGATAATGCACGCAAGTAAAACATTGGTAGTATTCATATATAACAAGTAATTCAAGAAGCAAGTAGGCATATTATACAAGTAGGCAAACTCAAGTTATCAAAGCAAGCAAGCGTATAGAAGATGCATATGATGAATGTCTGTCCTATTGGATGTGATATCACATGTCAGTTATGGTGCCAAACCCGACACAAAATCTGGACAGCAACTTTCGGATTAGTCTCTCTATTGCGCATGCTCAAGAGGAATAATTTCGAGGGATGTGTGACCTACCACCTTCTCCTTTCAGATGGAAACATTCCGAGAGAGAGAGAGAGAGTGTGTCCTACCACCTTCCTTTGGATGCCGCATGATTCTGAGGGATAATGCCCCACCACCTTGCAACCAAAGAGAAAATGCATGCTCAGAAGGAATAATTTTGAGGGATGAGTGCCCTACCATAGTACCCACCTTCTCCTTTTAGAGGGAAACGTTCCGTGAGAGAGTGCCCCACTACTATCCTCTTGAGCGAGAAATATGAGTGAGAAGCCCATCATCAATTCTCATATCCGAACATAGGCGGGAGACTGCCGCAGCCCCTACGACGGAGAACAATGCATATCATAATCACATATTCAATCTCAGAGGCCACTGCTCATAGCACACTTCCGCTCATATTCATTTCATTAACCATAATCATTCATTTTCAAGTCTTAAACTCATCATCCATCCTTAATATCACAAGTTCATCATCAATATAGCACGTCGTCAGATACCCAACTAGTCCATCCCTACGTACACCAGAAACCTAAACCTCCATCTTATAACTTATTACCAGAAAATATCTAGTTAAACTCACTTGGGGTAGTCTCTATGTTCCAAAGCCTAAAAACAAGTTAAAACATCCTAAATAAGCATTACGAAAGTTTACAAACTTGCCGAAAAGGTAAAACAGTTAAAAACAAGGTTTTCTTTGAAAAACAGGACAGTGTGCATATGCATAGGGTTGTGTGTATGCACGCCCAGAAGGGTTTTCAAGAAGTGTATGTACGCATAGAGGTGTGCGTACGCATAGTAAGTAAAAGTTTCCATTCTGCGTAAACGCACAGATGCGTGCGAACGCCCTCAACAGAATGCACCTTCCAGCGTGTGCGTGCACACGAGGCTGTGCATACGCATAACTTGCAAAATTCATAAGGTGAGCATGTGCAGCAGAGTGTGCTAGCGCCCCCAACAGTAGGCATCTTCCTGTGTGTCCGTGCGCACAAGAGTATGCGTATGCACGGTTTCAAAAATTCACAGGATGTGCGTGCGCACAAGACTATGCGTACGGACAAGTCAATGCATAGCCACTGTTCAGAGCATGTGCACAGCAGTGTGCGTGCGCATACAAACCAGAAATCACAAATTCTGCAACATCACAGAATTCAGATTTTTGGCACTAACTTTCGATGATCATATCTTTCTCTACAAAATTTTGATTTCTACAAAATATATACCATTTTAAAGCTCTTTAAATTATCTTTAATTTGACACAAAAATCATTCAATTTCAAAAACTGTAGCTCAAGCTATGATCTGTCAAAATTCACCAAAATTCCATTTTTACCAAAACTCTCTAAACCTTAATTTTAACCAACTCTCAATTCAACACCAAACTACTCACAATCCAAACACTACCAAATGAACACAAAAGGCCATACCACTCATTCCCTAAACTCAACCATCAATAACCTCCCATTTATACTATTCCACACCATCAAAATCATTATTCTTCAACATCTAAAATCATCATAACCACTCCTAATTCTCCTTATTCATCAATAACATTTCCATAAATCATCATTAATCATTAACAATACCAACAACTCTCAAAAACCATAATAAATCTCAACATTCATCATCAAATTGCTCAACATCAACAACCATCAACATATAATATCACTCCTCAACCATATCCACTCCATACAACATTATATCAACCACTAAATCATATTTCACATTCAAGTAACATATACATTCAATTCAATCCTATCTTAAGGTCAACTAGCCTAAGTGTCCAGAAACATTAGATATTACATAAATGAACCCGAAACCATACGTTGGCCGATTCTCAATATGCTCAAATACTAAACTTGATTCCAACAAGCTCCAAATCACCAAAGCCAAACCAAAAGTCACCACCACCTCCAAAAACAAGCTTCATACATACAACATAACCATGCATTAAAAACTAGAGCTCACACTACACCAAACCACAAGGATATAGAGATTCCTTACCTTATCTAACGGTGATTGGAGTAGACACCGATAATTACTCGCTACTAAAGATCACCTAAACAAGAAAAATCACAAAATCTAGTCAAAACCAAACCCAAAAATGCAAAAAAGCTAGGGCAGGAAACTGGAGCTTGAGATACGAGTTCTTACCAGCAAAGCCTAGATAGAAACGAGGAGTTCAACAAGAGCTTCGCGTGGCCGCAAATGACTCATCAATCGGAGTTCTATAGCTCAAGTTATGGCTCCCGGAAGGTGATGATAAATAGTGACAATTGGGTTTCACCCCCCACCATCACCTATCCGAGCTCTGTCTCTCTCTCCCTATTAAAATAAGCTTAAAGCTCATTAAACACACATATATATGTTAGACCTTGATTTTGGTTTGGGCCCGGTCCAACCGTTAGCGGTTTTAGCTCGTTTGGCCCACTTTGGGCTAAAACCTTTAAGATTAATGCCCGGTTTTCAATTCGAAATTATTTTTGTCCTTTCAAAATAATAAATTAATTTTCAAAATCTTATTTTCCAAAATACTCGGTACTAGATAGATTAGAGCTGGTACTTCCGGCTTAATCGCCAGTTTGCATTTTACAAAAACTTTTCGAAAAGGATACATTTTCCAACTCAAAAAAATTTATTGAAATCAAATTTCATCTTTTTATTCTCAAAATATCTTTTCTATATTTTTGAACCTATTTCGGATAAATAAATTATTATTTTATTAAAGCGATTAACCGGGTTCTTACAAATAGTCCCAACCAAACCAAACCAAACATCTCCCAATCATTCAAATCACTTCTAATAAAACATTATCACAACAACAACACTCAACTGAAGGACATCAACAAAATCCAGAATTTCAACCAATCAATCTCATCAATCACAATTTAAACCAACTTCAATAGCATTAATCAATAATTTAGAATTGTCAGCCTTCTCAAACAGTTTCAAACCAAACCATTCCTCAATATAAATATATATATATAAACCGGACTTCTAACGCAACACATTTTTCAATATAAATATACCAATCAGATTTCTAAATCAAGATTTCATTAACTATCACAACACCAACTCAATCAATCAAGAATTCAATCAAGTAAATAATCACGTTCTTTTAAAATATATCAGTCAATGCACAAGATTCACATAATCACAAAAATATATGTTTGCATCAATATCGATTTATAACAATTCTTGAAAATAAAATGAGTTTAAGAAAAGCGCCCCTACCTCGTTTGTGACTTAACTACGCGACAGACTCTGTTTCTATTCTTATCTCGCAGCATCGGCATCAATACCGACCATCTCCCCAGCTGCCACAACCTCTAAACACAGTATGCAAGAACTGTAGCTCAACCCTAAGACATTAATTTCGTAAAAACTTTAGCAACATAAAACAGAATATTGACTATAAAAGGTTCGGAGGAAAACAACTTACTACACTAAGAAGAAACCAAGACAACAAAGTGGCAGCAACCCCCCAAACAGCTCCGGTGAGCTTCATCAGTGGCCATTTCGACCGCCACAATCCAAACAATGGTGCGGTAGCTTATGGGCACAACCACGTGACCTATGACAGTGGCGATAGGGGATGGCAGTTTTGGGAAGATCCTGCGGCGTACAGTAGCTCGACGGCGGTGCAGATTTGTCCTCCGCGTGACCTGCTTCTCCCTCGATTACTCCACTCTCTCGCGTGCTGTTCCTCACATCGACGATGACTTGGCAGCAATGGGACAGCTCGTGGCATCTCCACAGACTGCGACGGCAAGACGCGGATGAACGACAGCAAAGCGGTAGGAAGCTCCCTGTTGGCAAGCTTGCAACAGCTCCCTCTCTCTCTTTCTCTCTCTCACACAACCTTTCTTTCTCTCTCTTGTGATGGCTCGGCAATGACGCGACAGTGGAGGTTGAATAGCGGTAGTAGTGCGGCTCCTCCCTCTCCCTCCCTTACTTTTTGTGCTCTCTCTTCCCTCTGGTGGCTGCGTGTGTGTGTGTGTTTCAAGGTGATGGGGTGTTTGCTGATGGGGGTGGTGGCTAGTAGGAAGAGTGGAAATGTGTATATGTGTGTAATAAATTTAGGGTTAGGGTTTATTTTGGGTAAAATTAGGTATAAGGCTAAATTTGTAATTTTCAACAAAATTAGGGGTTATAAAATAATTAAAAACTAATTTTAATCCAACACTCATATTTATAAAAATATTATTTAATAATCAACTTGCAAATTATTTTTAAATAAATACTCTAATTCAATAATTAGAGATAATCAAATTAATTTTCTTTAAATTATAAAATAAAGTTCAAAATCTAATTATTCAAATTAAAGCATATAAAATCCTCATTATTTTTCAATTACTAAAGATTTAAATCAATAATAAGAAAGTACTCAATATAAAAAACTCTGAAAATATATTCTCGAAAAAATAAAATAAATCATAAATAATTTATTATTTAATTTTCAAAAATCTGGGATCTTACATAAGCTGTCACCACTTCCATTAGATGCATATATAGTTTATGGTATGCAAATAAATTGATCAAATAATGCAATATTATTGCATCTACTACAGGGGAATATTTTTTTCATAATATATACCGGGTCTTTGTGAAAAATCTTGTGCCACAAGTCGAGTTTTATACTGTACAACTTCATTTTTTCATTTCATTTTTCACAAATATCCATGTGTATCCAACAGGTTTTACATCTTCTGGTGTACGGACTACAGGTCCAAAGACTTCATATTTTGCAAGTGAGTCTAACTTAGCCTTCATAGCTTCTTCCCATTTTGGGCAATCATTCCTTTGTTGACATTCTTTGACTGTTCTTAGCTCTAGATCTTTACTTTCATGCATGATGTGTAATGCCACATTATATGCAAATATTCTATTGACAATTATTTTATTTTGGTTTTATTTTTCTCCTGTAAAGATATAATTTATCAAGATCTCATCATTTTCATAATTTGCAAAATTTTTAAGTACTTGAATGTCTTCTGGCGTTAAAATTATGCTAGAGTTTTGGACAACTATATGTGTCTCTACTATGTCTTTATCTTTTTCAACAGGAATAGTATTTACCTCTTTTCTTTCTTGAAGATTTTTGTCTTTGGAACCGACAGGCCTACCATGCTTCTGATGTGAATTTGTTTCGTTTTGTCCAACTAGGACATCAATTTGAATTGTGGCATTTTCAGCTGGTATATAGGATTTAGTTATTCTTTTCATATCAGAAATGCATTAGGCAATTCATTTTATATTCTTTACAAATGTATAATCTTTTGAACTTCTAGTTTACCTTGCCCTTATTGAGGATCTAAATGCATCAAGGATGATACATTTCAAGTAAGTTCTTTTTCAAGAAGCTTATTTGCACTCCCTAATATTGGGAATTTTGATTCATCAAAATGATAATATGCAAATTAGACTTTAAATACATCTCCAATTTGTATCTCAAGATACCTCACTATAGAGGAAGAATCATATCCAACATATATTTCCAATTATTTTGGGTCCCATTTTAGTGCGATAAGGCGGGACAATTGGAACATATATCACACACCCGAATATTCTCAAATGGGAGATATTTGGATGCTAGTCAAAAGCTAATTTCTGAGGAGAGAATTTGTGGTAACTTGTTGACCTTAAGAAAATAAGTGCTGCAACATGTAAAAATGGCTTGACCCCAAACTGGAGTTAGGAAATTTGTTCTCATAAGTAAGGGTCTAGCAATCAATTGGAGCTATTTAATAAGTGACTCTGCTAGTCCATTTTGTGTATGAACATGAGCTATTGAATGTTTAACACTTATACGATTGGCCATACAATAAGTATCAAAAGCTTGAGAGGTAAATTCACCAGCATTATCAAGAAGAATTATTTTGATTGAATTTTCTGAAAGCTGTGGTTTAATTGAATAATATGTGCAAGTAATCTCGCAAATGCCAGGTTGCAAGAAGACAATAAGCACACATGTGACCATCTAGAAGATGCATCTAATAGGACTATAAAATATCTAAAAGATCTACATGGTGGATGAATAGGTCCACATATATCGCCTTGAATCTTTTTTAAAAATTCAGGAGACTCAAGTTCAATCTTTACTGGTGATGGCCTTAAAATTAGCTTTTCCTAAGAACATGCAGTACAACAAAGTTCTCTAGATTTAAGCATTTTCTGGTTCTTTAGTGAATGTCCATGGGAATTTTCAATAATTCTCTGTATCATAGTTGTTCTAGGATGACCCAATCGATCATGCCAAATTATGAATTCATTTAGACTAGTAAACTTCTGGTTTATAATGGTATGTGACTCAATTGCATTAATTTTAGTATAATATAACTCAGATGAAAGTGAGAGTAACTTTTCTAATATAACCTTTTTATTTGAATCATGAGTTATGATATATAAGTATTCATGATTTTTTTCATTCATTATTTTAATATGATATCCATTTTGGCTAATATCTTTAAAACTCAACAAGTTCTATAGAGATTTACTAGACAATAGTGCATTATTTATTATGAATTTTGTTTCTTCAGAAAACAAAATTACAAATCCTCTAGAGCCTTCTATCATATTGCCTGAGCCAATAATTGTATTAATTAACACATTCTTCTTTTGGTACAAGATGAGTAAAATATATATTACATTTGAGAATGGTATGCAAACTTGCACTATCCGCAAGGCAAATATCTTCATTATATGTCCTTGCCATTTTCTTCAAAGACAAATACTAATAATAAGATCATATCATAAAATAAGTAAAAGTACATGCACAGTAAAATTGTAATCCTAATTGGGACTGTTTGTCACTATATATAACATAGTATCATAAATTAGAAATATTATTATTATTATTATTATTATTATTTTAGAACTTGACATATTTAGTGATTTTAAAATTCTTAATTATAAACAATAATATTTTATTAAAGATAATAATATTTTAGTAAACATTATTTATATACATCATACTTGAAATTCAAATGCATAGGAGATAAAATTTAACAAGAAGTTTCTTACATTATTTATTAACATTAGTACTTAACGAACTTAAATATTAAAGTTTTTTATCATTGATTAAATAGCCAATATTTCTTTCAAAATCTTCAAAGAAATCAGATACTTCATAATGAGTGGTGTAATTTTCAACATCTTTTGAAACAAAATTTGTCTCATTTCCTTTGTCATCTTTTTTCAAGAATGCTTGATAAAGATCAACTAAGTTTCTTGGGGCATGACAGGTATGTGACCAATGGTCCTTTTCACCACAACAGAAATATTTATCATCTGTTGATTTATTTAGCCCATTATTTCTTTCTTTATCCCACTTCTGGTGAGATCTTTTCTTGTGAAAAATTTTTTTCTTTCTTTTATAATTTTTTTGTTACCAAAATATTTCCATTTACTTCTTCTGGGGTTATAATTTGACGCATTTGCTTCAGTAAATGAAGCGGCGCCAGCTGGGTGCGCTTCATAATTTCTTAAAAGCAATTCATTGTTATGTTTAGCAATAAGAAGGTAAGAAATTAGCTCAAAATATTTTTTCAATTCTTTTTCTCGATACTACTACTGCATGAGCAAATTCGAGGAAAGGAAGGTCAAAAAAAGTTTCTCTAACATGTCATTATCATATTATCTTTTTTTCACATAATTTTTTTCATGAGATAATTCAGAACATTGCTGAATTGTATTCATTTATGGATTTAAAATCCTGTAGACGCAAGTGTGTCCACTCATATCGGGTTTGAGGAAGTATCACTGTCTTTTGATGATTAAATCTTTTTTCAAAGTTCTTCCATAGATCTGTAGGATCTTTTAGTGTGAGATATTTATTTTTCAATCCTTCATCAAGATAACGGTGAAGAAAGATCATGACTTTGACTTTATCCTTCTGGGATGCTTTATTTTCAGTCTTAACGGCATCTCCAAGATCTGTGGAATCAAGATGAATTTCGGCATCTAATATCCATGATAAGTAGTTATTTCCAGATATATCAAGAGCATTAAATTCAAGATGAGAGAGCTTTGACATAATAAAAATTTATTACCTGTGTCTTCTTAAATTTTGATCAGAGTTTTGTGCTGATAACGTGTTGTTAAATAAATAAATAAGGAAGAGAAAATAAATATAAAATAAAAAAGTGTAAATAGAGAACTCTAGTATTAATACTCTCTAATATCATTATCTCAATATGTAAAACCCGGTCAAACCATAATTAATTAAATAATAAATTAAATAAGGGTTAATATGGTTAGAAAATTTAGCAATCGGAATTTGATAATTTAAATATGATATTTCGACTCTGAATTTTTCTGAGTCGAAAAACATAGTTTTCTGTGTAAAAATGTGCACTAAAAATTTGACCAACAATACCGGCTGAGATCTATCCGGTACTACA
This sequence comes from Arachis duranensis, assembly GCF_000817695.3. Taxonomy (NCBI): domain Eukaryota; kingdom Viridiplantae; phylum Streptophyta; class Magnoliopsida; order Fabales; family Fabaceae; genus Arachis; species Arachis duranensis. The sequence continues at coordinate 68,556,289 of NC_029780.3, read as the reverse complement.
GCTGAATAAATTAATTATAAGTAAATAAGGTTAAGAAATGAGAAATTATACAATGGGAAGCTAGAAATATTTAAAATATGATTTAAAACTCTAATTTTAGAGGTTTTTGCCAAAAATTGGGCCAACAGGTTAAACCAAGTGAACCGGGCCCAAGTGAATCCAAACCCACAATATATAAGAACTCATTTAAGCACAAAACAACCCATTTCCTCCTTTTTTGAGAGAGAAATACGTTGAAATGGTGAAGAGAGGAGGAAGAGAGAAACCCTAGCCACCATCAACTTCAAACCACCATAACTTTCTCTCCGGAACTCCGATTGACGAGCCGTTTGTAGCCACACGTTGCTCTTCTCATCCTCTATAATTTGATTTAAGTTTTATGGTGAGTATTCCACTGTCCTCTGCCCAATTTTAATTTTTATCTTTAAATTCGAATTTGGTTTGGGTTTTGATAAAATCTTGTGATTTTGGTTGTTTATGATTGCTCTAGTATGAGCCATTGGTGAGTTCCATCAACCAATTTCGTGGGTTAAGGTAAGGAACCCTTTAATCCTTGTGATTATCAATTTCATGAACGATAGGTTGATTATAATTGTGAAAATTAATTATGTTAGAGTATTGGGTGATTTTGGTGCACAATTAGAAATTTGGAGTTTGGAAAATGGGCAAATAAATTATTATAAATTAAAGCAGTGAAAATTAAAGAGAGGTTTTATGTAATTAAGATAAAAAGCCTTGAGTAGGAGAAGATTAATCGAAGTTCTATCCTTGTTGGGTTTTTCCAAGAGTAATAGTAAGGGGTTGTTGTTTTTACTTAGTTAACCCTTACCGAATAAGGAAAAGTCAAGTAATTGAGCCAACTCTTATTCACAAGTCCTAATCCTCTCCCTTGGGAAGAATTAGCGTTAGTGACTAGAGAGCCAGCCAACAACTTCCAGTTACCAGTTAACTCTTGAGTATTCTAACTCAAGGGTCTCCTATTAATCAACTCCAAAGTCAAGTTGAGAACCTACTCCATTGACATGGATGCTATTTTCGCATGCATGTAAAGGGAGGAGGAGGAAGACATGATAATTAAACTTAATTGAAAATAATAACCAGATAAAGAAATTAAATAGAAAATATCCTTGCATTAATAAATTCCAAAATTAAAGATATCCATATGTAACTCTGAACAAGGTAAATGGGAATTAAAGGAGTAAGGAAATAGAAAACAAACTAGAATGATAAAGACTTCAACGGAGGTAGTAACTCTTCTCAGTATCCAATCCAAAAGCATGAAAACTAGAAAATCTATGAATATGAATCTATGAATGTCAAGAACCCTAGAAGAAGTTGTAAAGTCTCTCTAAGATCCCAAAACTTAAAACTAAAACCAAAAACTGAGAATGTGTGAATGTGTGTTGAGTCTCTGCTGTCCCCGGGCTCTAGTTTGTGTTTCTGGGCCGAAAACTGGGTCCAAACTCAGCCCAAAATCGCTCCCAGCATTTTCTGTGAATTCTACACATGGCGCATGTCACACGTATGCGTCAGGTACGCGTACGCGTCGATGGTCTTCTGCGCATGGCACGACTACGCGTCAAGTGCCCGTCTGCGTAGCTATGGAATGCGCCAAGTTGTGCGTACGCTTCAGGTACGCGTTCGCGTCGATTCTCGCTAGTCAGCACCTTAGTTTCTTGTGTTCCTTCTATTTTTGCAAGCTTCCTTTCCATCCTCTAAGCCATTCCTGCCCTATAAAGTCTGAAAACACTTAACACATGGATCACGGCATCGAATGGTATAAAGGGAAGTTAAAGATACAAAATTTAAGGGCTTAGGAAGCAAGTTTTCAACTATAGAAAAAAATTGGGAAGGATTTGTAAAACCATGCAAATTGTATGAATAAGTATACAAAGAATTGATAAAGACCACTCAACTTAGCACAAGATAAACCATAAAATAGTGGTTTATCAATCTCCCTACACTTAAACATTAGCATGTCCTCATGCTAAGCTCAAGGAGATCAAAAGAATGAATGGGGGAAAGTAAGACTCATGCAATGCAACCTATGTAAATGAATGCAACTACATGCTAAGATGTTTCTACCTACTTGGTTAAAAGAAAACAAGTCCTCCAAGATAAATAGAAATTAGATTCTACCAATTCAAATCACACAATAATAGGCAAGTAAACTTGTAAGAAGATAGCACATGAAAGCCGAGAACATAGAATCAAGCATTGAACCCTCATTATGAAAAGTATATGCACTCTAATAACTTAGGTGTTTAGGATTAATCCACTCTAGTCTCCTCTAGTCATGCTTTCTAAAATTTGCTCTTCATCTAACCAATCAAGAAATATCTAGTGTACAAATGCAAATATCCTGAGGTCTTTTCAAGGTTGTAATGGGTGAGGATATATGTATGGCCAAGTGAGCTATGAATTGAATCCTTAACTAACTTAAGTTCTCACCTAATGATGACAGCACATCATGTACCATTTTTCTTATCTAAAAGTGCCATAAAAGAGCATAATCTCATTGATTCGATGCAATTTCATGAACCAAATGATATATATTATGGTACATTGCTTTGAAATGGGTTTGTGCTAAATTTTAGGTGAAAAGAGTAACAAAAGAGGAAGGAAATAGCAAATAAAGTTGGGCGTGCCACTTGAAGCTCTGGTGTGGCATGCCAAGCTTTTGAACTAACTCTTAACAATGGGCATGCCACTTGGAGCTCTGGGCATGGCACGCCAAGTTTGTGAAGCCAAGTCTCAAAAAGGGCATACCACTTGGTGCTATGGGCATGGAACGTCAGGCTTAACTTACAGAGGAGTGATTTTTGAGCCCCACTATGGGCGTGGCACGCCCAGCATTGGACGTGGCACGCCAGGACATATGCTAACTTGACCTCCTCCCATTCAAATGAAGATATCTCAAGCTACACAACTCCAAATTGGATGCTTTTAGTGCCATTAAAAAGTAGACATCCAAGGCTTTCTAACCATATATAACACTTTATAATGAACACTGGAATTGAGGAAGATATTGACCCCAAAAACACAAAGAGAAAAACATATCACTGCAGAGTTACCAGCCTGACCTCTTCATCTTCAAAGGAACATAACTTGAGTTGTAGAGATTTAAATGCTTTGATTTTGGTGGAGTTGAAAAGATGACATCAAGAGCTTTCCAACAATATATAACACTCTAGGGTGGACATTAAAACTAGAGGTGAAAAAGGCCATTATTTTAGCATTGCAAAACTTGGGCGTGCCACTTGCCATCGAAGGCGTGGCATGCCAGCTTTATTTTCATAATGGGCGTGGCACGCCAGGTTCTGGGCGTGGCACGCCAGTTCTAATGGGCAGAGAGGAGATTTTGGTACATCATTGAAGGCGTGGCACACCAAAGAGTGGGCGTGGCACGCCAGTTTCATAACAAGGGAGCGTGACACGCCAAAGAGTGGGCGTGGCACGTCGGGGTACTTGACAGACTGACCTGTCCACCTTCAACTGGGCATAACTTGAACTACGTAAGTCCAAATGAGTTGATTTTAAAAGAGTTGGAAAGCTAACATCCAGGGATTTCCAAAAATATATTATACTTTATAGTGGACATTCAATTTGAGGCCCAAACAACTCCATACTTTCAACGTTGCAAAGTGGGTCACAATCCAAAGAACAAAATCAAGTGGGAGTGGCACTTGAAACCACACGCCAACTTCTCTTTGCAGCCTCCAACCTTCAATCAAGCCCACTCTAACTCTCATTCAAGACACAATTGACAACCAATCAAGGCCACAAGAAGCATCTAGAATAGTTTATTTTCATTTCATTGTAATTTGCTTTCAATTTCATTTTAGTTTGTAATTTAGGAAAGCCTATATAAAGGCCTTATTTTCATAGAATTAGGCATGCTCGGTTGAGGGAAGTCTTCGGACCCTCTCTGTTCACCATCAATTTCTTCTCTTTTCTTTCTTACTTTGTAAATAAATTAGTTATGAAGTACTAACTCTTTCCATTGGAAAAGAGAGCTCTATTGTTTTTCAATGGATTGATTATTTTTATTCTTCTTCTTCTCTTCATCTCTCTTTGATTTACTAGAAGGGATTTCGTTCTTCATGTTAGCATTCAATTATCTTGGAAAAGAGATTGAATGTATTTGGGTTTTATGTGAACCTTGGAAGAGGAATCATAAAACCATGCTTGAAAATCCTTCTCACACTTGAGTAGATTTGAATTTTGGGATTGGATATGGTGACATATAATCCACCCACTATTTGGATCTATGATGATGTGTGGTATAATCAGGGACCAAGCATATCTCTCTTCATGAGAAATTAGACCAAGGAATTGGCTAATTATCAAGATTTGAGAGATTGAATCACCAAGGGATTGGGGTTCAATCAATCATGATTGCCAAGAGGTCAATGAGTTGCATGATTGAAGATGAGATGAAATCAATTGATCCAGAAAATGCAATATCTCTTGATCCCAATGCTTATTTTATCTTTCTTTCTTTTATTTACTTTATGGTTATTTACATTTTCTGCACTTTACATTTCCAGCACTTTACTTTCTTGTACTTTACTTTTCTTGCCATTTACTTTCTTGCACTTTATTACTTTCCTTTACTTTCATGTCATTTACATTTCCTTAATGCTAGTCTAACTAGGCTAATTAATCAACTATTGTTTGCTTAGTCCTTTAATCTCTGTGGATACAATCCCACTCCATTGTGAGTTATTACTTGACGACAATTTGGTGCGCTTGCCAAAGAACAAATTCATTATATGTGGGTAGTGAATTTCGGTCATCACCTAACACATACACACACTCTATATAAGTCTAAATTCATGCCTAGCTACCCATAATCTCACTTTTATATTTATCATATACTCATGTATTCAACTTCCTTTTATTTCATTTTATATGCATTGATCTTTTTTTTGAACTTAACATTGGGGTGATTTTATTCCCCTTTAGTTTTTTTTGAGAGCGTAGTAAATCAAAGCATATGGTTTTTATAATTTCACATGAGTATCACCCAAATTCTCAATATTTGTCAATAAAACAATACACATTCTCATCAACCACGGTTCCCACAATTTCCCACACTTAATTAACACACAATCTCTATCTTAAGCTAACCAAAGATTCAATTGGGCTAATTACTTGTTTTTCTGCTTAAGGCTAGTGATGTGGTAACATAAAGAATAATTGGGGTCAAAAAGGCTCAAAGTGGCAAATAAAGTCAGATGAAATGGTAGGCTATTTGGGATAAGTGAGCTAATAAGAAATGATGGCCTCAATCATATGTATGCATGAATATACACTAAACAATGGACATATAGAATGGAAATAACCATAGATTGCACTAATAGAGAAGAAAACACACAAGAATAAAAATCATGGTTAAATAATGTAACCATATAATTAAGCTCAAAATCTTACAGGTTGTGTGTTCTTAGCCATAAATTATGTTCCAAATTATAATCTTCAGACAAGTTTTAACACAAATATTCAGTTTGAATTAGTGAAATGCTCTAAACAAGGTCTTGGGGAGAAACTCATCATTTCAACCAAGCAGAATATACATTCAAGCAATTATTATCATGCAATCTATCCTATTTAACATAAGAAAAGTAACATATTGGTGTTAAGAGAGAGAGAGTACCTCCAGAAGTCAGGTATTGACCTCCCTACATTTAAAGCTTGGCACGGGCCTCCGTGCCATCAGTAAGGAGCAAGGTGGGGCTAGTAGCATCACCTCAACTGTCGGGGTCGTCATGGGTCCCGGTGTTGGTAGGTGAAGTGGAGTGTGAGTACTAACAATGAGCTCCTTCAGATAGGTGTATCGGTGCTTGTTGCGGCACTCCAGTAGCTCCATCCGCCAGTCTTACCGGTCTAACCTCTAAAGGATCTGAAAGAACATCTGAGTAGTGGATGGTGTATGAAGTATGGGTGATGGCGGGGCGGAAGTAGGAGGAGTGTCTAGAGATGGGCCAAGATGTCAGCTAGCAGAAGGTACTGGGGGTCTGATATACTTCCCATTCGGGACATACTGATCAACCATTGGGATCATGGCTTTGGTGTTCCCAGCCCTATAGAAAACTCTAGCTGTAGAGAAAAGATCCAAAATCAATGCGGGAAAGGGTAGGTTACCCGCAATCTATACGTGCCCCATGGCCTACCGGATGTGCCTTGGTAGATTTAGAGGATGCTCTGTGAGAATGCACCAGATAATAACAGCCATGTCTGTAGTGAAGGTGGACTCATGAGTGCTCGGAAATACATAGTGGGACATAATCTGTGCCCACACGCGAGCCTTCAAGATAAGTGCGGGAGCTGAGATGCTCTTAGGTCGAGTCTGATGCTGTCCATAGATCCAAGTGCTGCCAGGTTGTGCTATTATGCCAAGGACGTAATCCCAGTCAAACTGGTATGTCTGGCACTTGAGGGAGGCCTCTTGATAGGCATCCATCCCCTCAGGGCCAGGTGGAAGATTGATGAGCGGATAATTTATATGCTTTTTGGCATTGTTTTTAGATAGTTTTTAGTAGGATCTAGCTACTTTTAGGGATGTTTTATTAATTTTTATGTAAAATTCATATTTCTGGACTTTACTATGAGTTTATGTGTTTTTCTATGATTTCAGGTATTTTCTGGCTGAAATTGAGGGACCTAAGCAAAACTCTGATAAAAGGCTGTCAAAGGACTGCTGATGCTGTTGGATTCTGACCTCCCTGCACTCGAAATGAATTTTCTGGAGCTACAGAACTCCAAATTGCTCGCTCTTAATGGCGTTGGAAAGTAGACATCCAAAGCTTTCCAGCAATATATAATAGTCCATACTTTATTCGAGATTTAACGATGCAAACTGTCGTTCAACGCCAGTTCTATGCTGCATTCTGGAGTCAAACGCCAGAAACACGTCACAAACCAGAGTTAAATGCAAAAAACATGTTACAACTTGGCGTTTAACTCCAAAAGAAGCCTATGTATGTATAAAGCTCAAGCTCAGCCCAAGCACACACCAAGTGAGCCTCGGAAGTGGATTTCTGCATCAATCACTTATCTCTGTAATCCTAGTAGCTAGTTTTAGTATAAATAGAATTTTTTACTATTGTACTAGTGTCTTTTGACCACATATCTGGTCCTTTTCCCTATTTTCGAATTCATATGTCTTTTGTGGAGGCTGGCCATTCGGCCATGCCTAGACCTTGATCACTTTTGTATTTTCAACGGTAGAGTTTCTACACACCATAGATTAAGGGTGTGGAGCTCTGCTGTACCTCGAGTTTTAATGCAATTACTACTATTTTCTATTCAATTCAGCTTATTCTTATTCTAAGATATTCATTGCACTTCAACATGATGTATGTGATGATCCGTGACACTTATCATCATTCTCACCTATGAACGCGTGACTGACAACCACTTCCGTTCTACCTTAGACCGAACGCATATCTCTTAGATTCCTTAATCAGAATCTTCGTGGTATAAGCTAGAATTGATGGTGGCATTCATGAGAATCCGGAAAGTCTAAACCTTGTCTGTGGTATTCCGAGTTGGATTTAGGGATTGAATGACTGTGACGAGCTTCAAACTCGCGATTGTTGGGCGTGATGACAAATGCAAAAGAATCAATGGATTATATTCCGACATGATCGAGAACCAACAGATGATTAGCCGTGCTGTGATAGAGCATTTGGACCATTTTCACTGAGAGGATGGGATGTAGCCATTGACAACGGTGATACCCTATATACAGCTTGCCATGGAAAGGAGTAAGAAGGATTGGATGAAGACAGTAGGAAAGCAGAGATTCAGAAGGAGCACAGCATCTTCATACGCCTATCTGAAATTCCCACCAATGATCTACATAAGTATCTTTATATTTATTTTATGTTTTATTTATTATTATTTTTGAAAACCAATATAATTATTTAAATCCGCCTAACTGAGATTTACAAGATGACCATAGCTTGCTTCATACCAACAATCTCCGTGGGATCGACCCTTACTCACGTAAGGTTTATTACTTGGACGACCCAGTGCACTTGCTGGTTAGTTGTGTGAATTTGTGAAGAAAGTTCTGAGTTAGTAGATGCGCATACCAAGTTGAATGCCATTATTAGAGATCACAATTTCGTGCACCAAGTTTTTGACGCCGTTGCCGGGGATTGTTCGAGTTTGGACAACTGACGGTTCATCTTGTTGCTCAGATTAGGTAATTTTCTTTTTTGTTTTATTTTAAAAAAATTTTCAAAAATATTTCAAAAATTTATCACCTGTTTTCGAAAATTGTCATTGTTTTTAAGAATGAATTCTAGAGTTTCATGTAACATGTTGAAGCCTGGTTGGCTGTAAAGCCATGTCTAATTCCTGGACCGGAGCTTTAGACTAACATTATATGATTCCTTGAATTCTGATTGAGGACTTTGGATTCATTACTTCCTTTGTCCAAAATATGTTTTCGAAAAATATAAAATAAAATCCAAAAAATTATAAAATAAAAAAAAATCAAAAATATTTTTGTGTTTCTTGTTTGAGTATAGTGTCAATTTTTAAGTTGGGTGTCAATTGCATGTTTTTAAAAATTATGCATTTTTCAATATTTTCATGCATGGTGTTCTTCATGATCTTCAAGTTGTTCTTGATAAGTCTTCTTGTTTGATCTTTAAATTTTCTTATTTTGTGTCTTTTGTTGTTTTTCATATGCATTTTTGCATTCATAGTATCTAAGCATTAAAGATTTCTAAGTTTGGTGTCTTGCATGTTTTTCTTTTCTTGAAAATTTTTCAAAAATAAGTCTTGATGTTCATCTTGATCTTCAAAGTATTCTTGGTGTTCATCTTGATATTCATAGTGTTCTTGCATGCATCATGTGTTTTGATTCATAATTTTCATGTTGTGAGTCATTTTTATGTTTTTTTCTCTCATCATTAAAAATTCAAAAAAAAATATATCTTTTCCTTATTTTGCTCATAATTTTCAAAAATTTGAGTTGACTTAGTCAAAAATTTTTAAAACTTAACTATATCTTATAAGTCAAGTCAAATTTTCAATTTTAAAAATCCTATCTTTTCAAAATCTTTTTCAAAAATAAAATCTTTTTCATTTTTTTATTATTTTCGAAAATTTTAAAATTATTTTCAAAATCTTTTTCTTATCTTTATTTCAAAATTTCGAAAACTTTACTAACAATTAATGTGATTGATTCAAAAATTTGAAGTTTGTTACTTTCTTATTAAGAAAGGTTCAATTTTTAAATTCTAGAATCATATCTTTTAGTTTCTTGTTAGTCAAGTAATCAATTTTGATTTTAAAAATCAAATTCTTTTCAAAATATTTTTTCCATCATATCTTTTTAATTAAATCTTTTTCAATCATATCTTTTTATCTTTTTCAAAAATTTGATTTTAAAATGTCTTTTCCAACTTCTTATCTTTTCAAAATTGATTTTCAAATCTTCTTCAACTAACTAGTTGACTTTTTGCTTGTATTAACTATATCTTATCTTTTTCAAAATCACCTAACTACTTTCCTCTCTCTAATTTTTTAAAATTACCTCCCTCTATGAAGCTTGGGAAAGATACAAGTAGATGACCAAAAGGTTTCCTTCTGACATGCTTTTAGAGTGGACTATTCTGGATATATTCTATTATGGTCTATCTGAGTTCTCTAAGATGTCACTGGACCATTCTGCAGGTGGATCCATTCACCTAAATAAAACGCCTGCAGAAGCTCAAGAACTTATTGACATGGTTGCAAATAACCAGTTTATGTACACTTCTGAGAGGAATTCCGTGAATAATGGGATGCCTTAGAGGAAGGGAGTTCTTGAAATTGATGCTCTGAATGCCATATTGGCTCAGAACAAAATGTTGACTTAGCAAGTCAACATGATTTCTCAAAGTCTGAATGGATGGCAAAATGCATCCAACAGTACTAAAGAGGCATCTTCTGAAGAAGAAGCTTATGATCCTGAGAACCCTGCAATGGAGAGGTAAATTACATGGGTGAACCTTATGGAAACACCTATAACTCATCACGGAGAAATCATCCAAATTTCTCATGGAAGGATCAACAAAAGCCTCAACAAGGCTTTAATAATGGTGGAAGAAATAGGCTCAGCAATAGCAAGCCTTTTCCATCATCTTCTCAGCAACAGACAGAGAATTCTGAATAGAGCCCCTCTAACTTAGCAAACATAGTCTCTGATCTGTCTAAGGCCACTTTAAGTTTCATGAGTGAAACAAGGTCCTCCATCAAGAATTTTAGAGGCACAAGTGGGCCAGCTGAGTAAGAAAGTCACTGAAACTCCTCCTAGTACTCTCCCAAGCAATACTGAAGGGAATCCAAAAAGAGAGTGCAAGGCCATAGACATAATCAACATGGCCGAACCTAGGGAGGAAGGAGAGGACATGAATCCCAATGAGAAAGACCTCATGGGACGTCTCTCAAGCAAGAAAGAGCTCCCTATTGAGGACCCAAAGAGATCTGAAGGTCATATAGAGACCATAGAGATCCCATTAAACCTCCTTCTGCCATTCATGAGCTCTGAATACTATTCTTCCTCTGAAGAGGATGAAGATGTAACTGGAGAGTAAGTTGCTCAATATCTAGGAGCCATCATGAAGCTGAATGCCAAATTGTTTGGTAATGAGACTTGGGAAGGTGAACCTCCCTTGCTCATTAGTGAACTGGATACATAGGTTCAGCAAACTTTACCTCAAAAAAGACAAGATCCTGGCAAATTCTTAATACCCTGTACCATATGCACCATGACCTTTGAGAAGGCTCTGTGTGACCTAGGGTCAGGCATAAATCTTATGCCACTCTCTGTAATGGAGAAGCTGGGGATCATTGAGGTATAGCCTGCCATATTCTCATTATAAATGGCAGATAAGTCAGTAAGACAGGCTTATGGATTGGTAGAGGACGTGTTAGTGAAGGTTGAAGGCCTTTACATCCCTGTTGATTTCATAATCTTAGACACTATGAAGGAGGAGGATGAATGCATCATCCTTAGAAGACCTTTCCTAGCCACAGCAGGAGCTGTGATAGATGTTAACAGAGGAGAATTAGTCCTTCAATTGAATGGGGACTACCTTATGTTTAAGACCCAAGGGTGTTCTTCTGTATACATGGAGAGGAAGCATGAAAAGCTTCTCTCAGTACAGAGTCAAACAAGGCCCCCACAATCAAATTCTAAGTTTGGTGTTGAGAGGCCGCAGCCAAACTCTAAGTTTGGTGTTGAATCCCCACATCCAAACTCTAAGTTTGGTGTTGGGAGTCTACAACATTGACCTGATCACCTGTGAGGCTCCATGAGAGCCCACTGTCAAGCTATTGACATTAAAGAAGCGCTCATTGGGAGGCAACCCAATTTTTATTTTTATTTTTCTTTTATTGTTCTTTTATGTTTTATTAGGTTCATGATCATGTGGAGTCACGAAATAAATACTAAAATTAAAAACAGAATCAAAAACAGCAGAAGAAAAAGCACTCCCTGGAGGAAGGGCTTACTGGCGTCTAAACGCCAGTAAGGAGCATCTGGCTGGCGTTCAACGCCAGAACAGAGCATGAATCTAGCGTTAAACACCAGAAACAAGCAGCATCTTGGCATTTAAACACCAAGAGTACACCACGAGGAGAGCTGGCGCTGAACGCCAGAAACAAGCATGGAACTGGCGTTCAATGCCAGAAACATGCTGCAAATGGGCCTTGAACGCCCAAAACAAGCATGAAGCTGGCGTCCAATGCCAGAAACAAGCATCAATTTGGCGTTGAATGCCAGGATTGCATGCAGAGGGCGTTTTACACGCCTCATTAGTGCAGGGGTGATAATCCTTGACACCTCAGGATCTGTGGACTCCACAGGATCATCTCAGGATCTGTGGACCCCACAGGATCCCCATCTACCTCAACTCACTTTTTCTCCTCTTCACACAATCCAATAACACTCTTCCCCAAAAATCCTTCACAAATCACCTCAATCTCTCTTCCCTATCACCTCTTCACCACTCACATCCATCCATTCTTCCCCATAAACCCCACCTACCTTCAAAATTCAAAATCCCTTTTCCCACCCAACCCACCCAATATGGCCGAACCTTAAACCCTCTCCCTCCACTATATAAACCCCTCCATTCTTCTTCATTTTCACACAACACAACCCTCTCTTCTCCTCCTTGGACGAAACATAACCCTCTCTTCCTCCCCTCCATATCTTCTTCTTCTTCTTCATTTATTCTTTCTTCTCTTGCTTGAGGGTGAGCAATATTCTAAGTTTGGTGTGGTAGAAGTATAGCTTTTTTGTTTTTCCATAACCACCTATGGCACCTAAGGCTGAAGAAACCTCTAGAAAAGGGAAAGGGAAGACAAAAGCTTCCAGCTCCGAGTCATGGAAGATGGAGAGATTCATCTCCAAAGCCCATCAAGACCACTTCTATGAAGTTGTGGCCAAGAAGAAGGTGATCCCCGAGGTCCCTTTCAAACTTAAGAAAAATGAGTATCCAGAGATCCGACATGAGATCCAAAGAAGAGGTTGGAAAGTTCTGACCAACCCCATTCAACAAGTTAGAATCTTAATGGTTCAAGAGTTCTATGCCAATGCATGGATCACTAGGAACCATGATCAAAGTGTGAACCCGAATCTAAAGAATTATCTTACAATGGTTCGGGAGAAATACTTAGATTTCAGTCCAGAAAATATGAGGTTGGCATTCAAATTGCCCATGATGCAAGGAGATGCACGCTCCTACACTAGAAGGGTCAACTTTGATCAAAGGTTGGACCAAGTCCTTATGGACATATGTGTGGAAGGAGCTCAATGGAAAAGATACTCCAAAGGCAAGCCAGTTCAATTAAGAAGACTGGACCTCAAGCCTGTGGCTAGAGGATGGTTGGAGTTCATCCAACGCTCCATCATCCCCACTAGCAATCGATCCGAAGTTACTGTGGATCGGGCCATCATGATTCATAGCATCATTAATGGAGAGGAAGTAGAAGTTCATGAAGTCATCTCCCTTGAATTCTACAAAATAGCCGAAAAGTCCTCCACCATGGCAAGGTTAGTTTTTCCTCATCTTATTTGCCATCTATGTTACTCAGCTGGAGTTATCATAGAAAGAGACATCCCCATTGAGGAGGATAAGCCCATCACTAAGAAGAGGATGGAACAAACAAGAGAGCCCACTCATGGATCCCAAGAGACGCATGAGGAAGCTCATCACCAAGAAATCCCGGAGATGCCTCAAGGGATGCACTTTCCTCCCAACAACTATTGGGAACAACTCAACACTTCTCTAGAAGATTTGAGTTAAAATATGGATCAATTAAGGTGGACTCATTCCTTGTTCTTATTTCTCTATTGTTTTTTTTTCGGTTTTTATGCTATATGTTTGTTTATGTTTTGTGTCTCTACTTCATGATCATTAGTATATAGTAACTATGTCTTAAGGCTATGAATAATTCCATGAATCCTTCACCTCTCTTAAATGAAAAATTTTCCTAATTCAAAAGAACAAGAAGTACACGAGTTTCGAATTTATCATTGAAATTAGTTTAATTATATTGATGTGGTGACAATACTTTTTATTTTTTGAATGAATGCTTGAACAGTGCATATTTTTTATCTTGTTGTTTATGAATGTTAAAATTGTTGGCTCTTGAAAGAATGATGAACAAAGAAAAATGTTATTGATAATCTGAAAAATCATAAATTTGATTCTTGAAGCAAGAAAAAGCAGTGAATAGCAAAAGCTTGTGGAAAAAAAGTGGCAAAAAAAATACAAAAAGAAAAAGAAAAAGCAAGCAGAAAAAGCCAATAGCCCTTAAAACCAAAAGGCAAGGGTAAAAAGGATCCAAGGCTTTGAGCATCAATGGATAGGAGGGCCCAAGGAAATAAAGTCCAGGCCTAAGTGGCTAAATCAAGCTGTCCCTAACCATGTGCTTGTGGCATGCAGGTCCAAGTGAAAAGCTTGAGACTGAGTGGTTAAAGTCGTGATCCAAAGCAAAAAGAGTGTGCTTAAGAGCTCTGGACACCTCTAACTGGGGACTTTAGCAAAGCTGAGTGATCATCTGAAAAGGTTCACCCAGTTATGTGTCTGTGGCATTTATGTATCCGATGGTAATACTGGAAAACAAAATGCTTAGGGCCACGGCCAAGACTTATAAAAGTATTTTAGGGATGTTTTCATTAGTTTTTATGTTAAATTCACATTTCTGGACTTTACTATGAGTTTGTGTGTTTTTCTGTGATTTCAGATAATTTCTGGCTGAAATTGAGGGACTTGAGCAAAACTCTGAAAAAGGCTGACAAAAGGACTGCTAATGCTGTTGGAATCTGACCTCCCTGCACTCGAAATGGATTTTCTGGAGCTACAGAACTCCAATTGGCGCGCTCTTAATGGCGTTGGAAAGTAGACATCCAGAGCTTTCCAGAAATATATAATAGTTCATACTTTATTCGGAAATTGATGACGTAACTTGGCGTTGAACGCCAAGTACATGCTGCTGTCTAAACCCCAGAAACACGTCATGATCCGGAGTTGAACGCCCAAAACACGTTATAACTTGGAGTTCAACTCCAAGAGAAGCCTCAGCTCGTGGATAGATCAAGCTCAGCCCAAGCATACACCAAGTGGGCCCCGGAAGTGGATTTATGCATCAAATACTTACTCATGTAAACCCTAGTAGCTAGTTTAGTATAAATAAGACTTTTTACTAGTGTATTAGTCGTCTTTTTGACCACGTTTCATCTTTGGTCTCAGTTTTGTTTTATTCTTCATCTTAGGAGGCTATTGATCACATTCAGGGGGCTGGCCATTCGGCCATGCCTGAACCTTTCACTTATGTATTTTCAACAGTGGAGTTTCTGCACACCATAGATTAAGGGTGTGGAGCTCTGCTGTACCTCAAGTTTTAATACAATTATCATTACCTTTTATTCAATTCTCTTTTATTCTTATTCCAAGATATACGTTGCACTTCAACTTGATGAATGTGATGATCCGTGACACTCATCATCATTCTCACCAATGAACGCGCGTGACTGACAACCACTTCCGTTCTACTCTAGACTGGGCACATATCTCTTAGATTCCCCAACAGAATCTTCGTGGTATAAGTTAGATAGATGGCGGCATTCATGAGGATCCGGAAAGTCTAAACCTTGTCTTTGGTATTCCGAGTAGGATTCTGGGATTGAATGACTGTGACGAGCTTCAAACTCCTGAAGGCTGGGCGTGATGACAAACGCAAAAGAATCAAGGATTCTATTCCAACCTGATTGAGAACCGACAGATGATTAGCCGTGCTGTGACAGAGCATAGGAACATTTTTACTGAGAGGATAGGATGTAGCCATTGACAACGGTGATGCCCTACATACAGCTTGCCATGGAAAGGAGTAGGAAGGATTGGATGAATGTAATAAGAAAGTAGAAATTCGAGAGGAGCACAACATCTCCATACGCCTATCTGAAATTCCCACTATTGATTTACATAAGTATTTCTATCCCTTTTTATTGTCTATTTATTATTAATTTTCGAACTCATCATAAACCAATTTAATCTGCCTAACTGAGATTTACAAGGTGACTATAGCTTGCTTCATACCAACAATCTCTGTGGGATCGACCTTTACTCACGTAAGGTATTACTTGGATGACCTAGTACACTTGCTGGTTAAGTTGAACGGAGTTGTGGAAAGAAAAAGCTTCTCTAACAGTGCCTGGAACTCTTGTATCACAATTTCGTCCACCACTGAGTCACAATCTGAAAAGGTTCACCAGTTATGTGTCTGTGGCATTTATGTATCTGGTGGTAATACTGGAAAACAAAGTGCTTAGGGCCACGACCAAGACTCATACAAGTAGCTGTGTTCAAGAATCAACATACTTAACTAGAAGAATCAATCACACTATCCAAAATTCTGAGTTCCTATAGAAGCCAATCATTCTAAACTTCAAAGGAGAAAGTGAGATGCCAAAATTGTTCAGAAGCAAAAAGCTACAAGTCCCGCTCATCTAATTAGAACTAATATTCATTGATTTTTTGGGATTTATAGTATATTCTCTTCTTTTTATCCTAATTGATTTTCAGTTGCTTGGGGACAAGCAACAATTTAAGTTTGGTGTTGTGATGAGCGGATAATTTATACGCTTTTTGGCATTGTTTTTAGATAGTTTTTAGTAGGATCTAGCTACTTTTAGGGATTTTTTTATTAGTTTTTATGTAAAATTTATATTTCTGGAGTTTACTATGAGTTTATGTGTTTTTCTGTGATTTCAGGTATTTTCTGGCTGAAATTGAGGGACCTGAGCAAAACTCTGATAAAAGGCTGTCAAAGGACTACTGATGTTGTTGGATTCTGACCTCCCTGCACTCGAAATGAATTTTCTGTAGCTAAAGATCTCCAAATGGCGCGCTTTTAACGGCGTTGGAAATTAGACATCTAGAGCTTTCCAGCAATATATAATAGTCCATACTTTATTCGATATTAGATGACACAAACTGGCATTCAACGCCAGTTCCATGCTGCATTCTGGAGTCAAACGCTAGAAACACGTCACAAACCAGACTTAAACGCCAAAAACATGTTACAACTTGGCGTTTAACTCCAAAATAAGCCTCTGCATGTATAAAGCTCAAGCTCAGCCCAAGCACACACCAAGTGGGACCCGAAAGTGGATTTCTGCATCAATCACTTATCTCTGTAACCCTAGTAGCTAGTTTTAGTATAAATAGAATTTTTTACTATTGTACTAGTGTCTTTTGACCACATATCTGGTCCTTTTCCCTATTTTCGAATTCATATGTCTTTTGTGGAGGCTGGCCATTCAGCCATGCCTGGACCTTGATCACTTTTGTATTTTCAACGATGGAGTTTCTACACACCATAGATTAAGG